>NC_057719.1:9002332-9024966 GCF_004010195.1 Chiloscyllium plagiosum
CCAGCCTCCTGCCTGTCCCTCCTGATGCTGCCCAGTTTGCTGTGTTCCCCCAAGCCTCCTGCCTGTCCCTCCTGATGCTGCCTGGCTTGCTGTGTTCCCCCAGCCTCCTGCCTGTCCCTCCTGATGCTGCCTGGCTTGCTGTGTTCCCCCAGCCTCCTGCCTGTCCCTCCTGATGCTGCCTGGCTTGCTGTGTTCCCCCAAGCCTCCTGCTGTCTGTTTCGGATTCCTGCATCTGTAGGTTTTTTGTCTCCGCCACATTCTCAGGCAGTGCAGACCTGACCCCAACTACTTGTGGTGTAAAAGTGTTCTTTTGTCCTGTCTCCAGTATCTCTTTTCCCAATTTCCTTAAATCTGACCCCCAATCCACCCAGCCCCGCCATGCTCAGTATACCTCCACCATTCAAAACAATATCTCATTATCTCCTCTGTCCAGATAACTCATGCTTTTGAATGCCTCAACGAAACTTACTCTATAATTATCTTTCAGCAAATGCAACCCTGATCATCATCAGATTGCTGCGCTGTTTAAACTGGCTTATCCCTTTCTTACATTGTAAAGCATTTGAAATCATGCAGAGGCGCTATTGAAATGCAAATTCTCTCCTTTAGAAATCATAGAATCCCTACGATTGGAAGCAGACCATTTGACCCATCAAGTCCATATCAACCCTCCAAACAGCATCCCACCCACACCCCTACCAAAGAGCCCTGCATTTCCCATGGCTAACTCACCGAGCCTGCGCATCTTTGGACTGTGGGAGGAAACCCAGAGAAAAACAAAACCTACACAGACATATGTGCAAGCTCCACAGAGACAGTCATCCAATGGGGGGATTGAACCTAGGTCTTTAGCACTATGAGGCAGCAGGGCTAACCACTGATCCACCGTGCTACCCTTTATCTAAACTGCTCCATGCTGTATGACAGTGAGTCCTGGTGCACAGGGGAAAGTGTGTTCTCATATTTAGCAAGAGGCACAGAATTGAATGCCCCATTGTCATCTCCACTCTGTTATCAGGCAAGTGTTTCAAACAGAAGGTTATGTTGGTGAGTAAAGAGGGAGGCTCATATCAGGAATGAAACAGCAGCATCGGTAGGGGCCAAATCACCAGCTTTTTTTGAGCTGTATTGGCACTAGGTGCTTCTCTGCATTCTGAAGGAGTTCAATGGGAAGACTGCGCCGCATCTGTCTGCAACAGTCTCGTAATTTCAAAGCACCACACAAACAGCCGAGAGGGTTTAGAGAGTGAACGAACAAACAGCTTTGAAGGAGCCATTCACGAGTGATGAACTACCGGGGGAATAAGGTGTTAAGAAGACCATTAACCAAGGTACACAAGACAAAGTACAAGCCTTGCAGGTGACAGAGGGGACTAATAACCCAATTAGACCTCTATTGCTGCCAACACTTGAACATTTAGAAAGTGTCTTTACCACTGTTGAGTGTCGTTGGCTGCAGATTGCATCGACTCAGCACAGCTCATAAAAATGTGAACATCTACAGCATGTACCACCAGAGCTGTGAATGAAATAGCAACAGCCCTGTCGGTCAAAAGCTTCAAAAGCCGTCTCGACATTATTTCCATTTCTATGTCTTTCAGCACCAGGATTACCACTGTATGTCAGGTCTGCCTTAACCAGAGCTAACCATATTCTTGTGTCAATTATATCTGAAACTCAGCAAGTGTTCTGAGGGTTTCAACCTTGCCCAGGAATTTGAATTCAACTTTAAAAAGACTATCTTTTACAGAGCCCATCCCCATATGCCTGCACCCCGCTGCTAATCAGAAATCTCTCGCTCTCGACCATCAACATGCTGGAAGACAGCCCTCTGGAGTACAGAATTGCAAAGGTTCACAATTTTCAGTGGAAAATAAATTTCTCCTTCGCTCGGCCGAGGTGGCATCCCCCCTTATTTGCAAATTGCATCCCTTGGTTTTAGACTCTGCAGGCAGGAGAAACATCCGACTTGCTTCAACTCTGACTGTCCCTCCAAGGATGCTACTGTTGTCACTGGGATCCCCTCTCGTTGCGTGAAACTCAGGAGAATACAGGCCCAATCCGTCCACATCGGACTGTCCCACTAAAACGGGAATGACTCTGATGAACCTTTATTACATTCCTTCTCTGGCAATAGTATATTTCCTGAGGTAAGGAGACCAAATCTGCACACAGTATCCCGAGAGCAGACTAAGCAAGCTCCTTTTCCCTTGAGTCACTTGTGGGACGTGGGTGTTATTGCCCGTCTTTATCTGTCCTTGAGTAGAGTGCCTTGCTAGGTCCATTTCAGAGGGCAGTTGAGAGTCAACCACCTTGCTGTGGGTCCAGAGTCACATCTCATAGAATCCCGCCAGTGCAGAAAGAGGGAATTCAGCCCATTAAGTCCACACTGGCCCTCCGAAGAGCATCCCAACCACACCCCTACCCTATCCCTGTAGCTCTGCATTTCTCATGGCTAATCCACCCAGTCTGCACATCCCTGGACACTGTGGGCAATTTAGCATGGTCAATCCGCCTAACCTGCATATCTTTGGACTGTGGGTGGAAACTGAAATACTTGGAGGAAGCCCACGCAGACACGGGTAGAATTCGCAAACAGACAGTTGCCTGAGGCTGGAATCGAACCAGGGTCCCTGGCTCTGTGAAGTAGCAATGCTAACCACTGAGCCACCGTGAAATGAAGCAAAAGAAGCTACCATTGTGTGATTCACTGCCATGTCTTTGGAACTTTCTGCACCTTTACAGTTGTGTGCGTGGAGAAAGGAATACGGGGTACCCATGTACCCAGTTACCCCAAAGAGATCTCCAAGGAACAACCAGCATGTTTCCCAAAACTGAAGCAGATACACATCATCATCAATCTCAGTTAGGTCTAAATAACAACAGAAACAGACCTTGAAATCTGGCACTCTCGTTTTTAATAATTCCTCAATTCATGGTCTTGGTTTCAGCTGCCTCAGGAATATAATTGCAGATGTCGACCATTCAGACTACTCTGCTATTCAGTATGATCATGGTCATCCACTTCAGTGCTACTTACCCATCCCCACATCCCTACAGACCATTACTAATCAGAAATCTATCAAACCCAACCTGAAACACACGCAAAGACTGAGCTTCCATACTCTTCTGTGGTTGAGAATTCTAAATATTTACAACCTTCTAATTAATAAGATATTTCCTTTCATCTCAATCTTAAATGGCTTCCATGATATTTTTAAGAAGTGCTAGACTCCCCAGTTGAGGGAAACATCTGACCTGCATTTACCTTGTCAACTCCTTTAAATAAACCATTGGGTTTCTATGAAATCACCTCTCATTCTTAAAAACTCTGAGGAATATGGGTTCAGTCTCCCCATTCTCTCTGTATTGAATAGTCCCAGAATCAAGTTTCATTAACCTTTTGATGCACATTCCCTTTGCTAAGAATATCTTCCCCGTGGCAAGTGCACTAAGACTGCAGAGACTGGATTCCGGATACAGACTAATCAAAGTTCCAGACAGGCTGATGCTGTTTCTGGTTTTTTACATATGCTAACCCATGTAATATAAGCCAAAGTTGTCAGGTTCTGTTGAGTCAGATATCTTGAAGTTTATTTACCGCACTATTTACAAGACTGCAATATCACAGACTTCCACGCATATTGTGGGTTCTATGCTTACCAATGTTATTGCACAGTACATGCACATGGCTACACTGATTTGATTACATGATGACAATGTCTGTAGTTGAGATGGGTATGGTTATGGTGAACATGTTACTATGTGCACGTTGGCTCCGTGGTTAGCACTGCTGCCTCACAGCACTAGGGTCCCAGGTTCGATTCCAGCCTCGGGTGACTGTCTGTGTGGGTTTGCTCTGGTTTCCTCCCATAGTTCAAAGATGTGCAGGTCAGGTGAATTACCCATAGTGTTAGGTACATTAGTCAGAGGGTTGGTGTGGGCTTGTTGGGCCGAAGGGCCTGTTTCCACACTGTAGGTAATCTAAATGTCAAATAACTTAAATATAAATTTTAGATTCAGAGTGCATCTGAAAAGTATGGGCTGGTCTGGCCTGGGATACATTATAACACAACATAATTGAAAGAAGATGTCATTAATCCTGTAGTCAAATCTTCTTGTGATAAAGGCTATCATACCATTTGCCTTTCTAATTGCTTGCTGTATCTGTGTATGAACCTTGGTAGTGGCCTATCGACAAGGGTACGTAGGTCCCTTTGGACATGCACACTTTCTAACCTCTTGCCATTGAAAAGATACTCTGCGTATCTATTCCTCCTTTCCAAGTGAATAACCTCACATTTGTACACATCGCATTGCAACTGCTATATTCTTGCCCAAAAGTTAAGTCTGTCTAAGTTCTCTCAAAGAAGCTTTGCTCACAGCACACATTCCCACTCTAGTTTTTAGTCATTCACAAACTTTGAAACATGTATATTATAAAATCAGCTTGATAGGGTGCATTACCATACGACTCTGGTGCAGGTGGGACTTAAACCTGGACCTTCTAGCCCAAAGGTAGGATCACTACGTCTGCACCACACGAATCTGAAGATGCTACCTTTGACCCCACATCCAGAAACAGGGACCTGCATACTGAGCTTTTTTGTCGGATTTAGTTAAGAATGCCGTTGGTGCAGGTTTAATGTGTGCAACCTCAAGTGTGCCAAGGTTAGTTGGAGCACTTATAAGCACTTTCTAAACAATCTGATTATACATATTATTACACACCTTTGGAGCAGGTGAGACTTGAACCTAGGTCTCCTGACCGAGAGGTAGGGACATTACCATTGCACCAAAAAAAATCCTCAAATCCAGATATTTAACATTCAGCCCCTGCAACCAAATCATCGACAGAGATTGTGAATAGGTGAGGCCCAAATACTGATCTTTGTGTTACCCCACCAGTCACAGCCTTCCCACGCAAGACTGACCCAAATTATAAATGGGGTTTCCCAAATGAAAGGCGGTGTTGTCCTGTACTCCTTAACCTTCCTTGCATCCCTGCCCCACCTCCCTCTCCCCCCACCTGCAGCAACATGGGAATGGGGTCAAGTTCATTGACTGTGAAGCCCTATCAGATATGATGTCAGGGTATGATGCAGTTAATTCTAACCCTTTAGATTACTTACAGTGCGGAAACAGGCCCTTCGGCCCAACAAGTCCACACCGACCCGCCGAAGCACAACCCACCCAGACCTATTCCCCTACATTTACCCCTTCACCTAACACTAGGGGCAATTTTAGCATGGCCAATTCACCTAACCTGCACATTTTTGGATAGTGGGAGGAAACCGGAGCACCAGGAGGAAACCCACTCAGACACGGGGAGAACGTGCAAACGCCACACAGAGAGTCACCTGAACCCGGGTCTCTGGCGCTATGAGGCAGCAGTGCTAACCACTGTGCCACCATGCCACCCACGCTGTATTACACGGACTAAAATGAACCACACTTCATTGTGAGGATCAAAAGATCTCTTGGAGAACATGAACCTTTGGAACTGCTGTTGATGAGAATTGATCTGTTGCAGATGTCCCTCGCTCCTGCTTTTAATAGGTAGTGACTGTAATCAGATCTGTGGCTGCCTGCAAGCCTAAGATGTGAAAATGCATGTGGAACAGAAGGATTTACTCAATTCAAGTATGCCTTTCTCAGCTGTATGCAGATGGCCCCCTACTGACAGCCGCCTAATTACACGTACTGTTGAAGTTTATTCTGTTCTAATTGATCATCTTCTTCATCTGCATGTCTCAGGGAGAAAGAAAAGAGTCTAGATTTATCCAACTGCATCAGGCACTCCAACAGAACTGAATAGTAAGGGTCGAGAACAGATGCAGATGTTGCAGTTCAAATCCCATCTCCTATCAATAGCCAGTCCGTTGAAAGTTCACCACCACAGCAGGTAGCAAATTATGACAGTGACAGAAATGAAACAAGTAACCGTAATTCATAATGCAATTACAAGCAAACGTTGTCATAAAGTAAAACAAAAGTATAGATTGCACAATTAGCATCATTTCAGCACGCAAGCAATTATAACATATTGCAGAATGCAGCTCGTTTTAATTTCTCCACAAGTCCTCTCCCTGAAGGTAGGACGTTGGAGAACAACATTTAGCCCATTGAGATTACTCCACCATTCTGTGAAATTGTGACTGATCTGATGATCCTCAGCTCCACTTTTCTGTCTATTCCCCATAACCCTCTGTCTACCTCAGCACTGAATATACTCAATGAGCCAGCCTCAACAGCCCTCTGTGGTAAAGAATGTCACAGATTCACCATCCTCTGAAAGAAGAAATTCTGCCGAATCTCTATCTTTAGGGTGATCCCTTATTCTGAGATTATGCCCTCTTTTCCTGGACACTGCCACATGGGAAAGCAACCTTTCCATATCTGGCCTGTCAAGGCTCCGACGAATCTCGGATGTTTAAATAAGGTGTTCAATATTTCAACTGGTACAGGTCAAATCTTCTCAACCTCTCATCAGAAGACAGTTCCTCCATACTTGGTATCAGCTGTGGGAACCTTTTCTGGACTGCCTCCGATGCCACTACACCTTTGCTCAGACAAGGGACCCAAAACTATTCACAGTATTTCAGTCGTTGTCTGACCAGTGCCTTGTTTAATTTTAGCAAACTGTCCCTACCTATACACTCCATTCCCTTTGAAATCCACAACATCTTGGCCTTTGTCACAGGTAGTGCAAGGAAATGGGTCTTAAATTCAACCTCGTTAAGGAAATTCAGCATGTCCACAAGGACTCTCACCAACTTTTACAGATGCCCCACCGAAAGCATGCTGTCTGAATGTATCATGGGTTGGTAAGGCAGCTGTTCTTCCCAGGGCCAGAGGAAACTACAGAAGGTGGTGTGCAAAGCCCAATACATTATGGGAGCCAACCTTGAATCCATTGACTCCATTTGCACTTCTTGTTGTCTCAGAAGCCAACATCATTAAAAACCCCTCCCATGCTGGTTATAATCTCTTCCATCAGGCAGAAGATACAAGAGCTGAAACACATGCATCAAAAGGTTCAAAAACAGCTTCTTCCCAGCTGTTATTAGTCTGCTGAATGGACCTCTCAAACTTCAAATCTAATGCTAATCTTGCTTTTTGTGCACCTTCTTTGCAGCCGTAACATTGTATTCCTCGCTCTGTTCAATTACCCTCCAGCCTTTGCATGTTACGATCTGCCTGTACTGCACGCAAAACAAAACTTCGCAATGTACTTGGATACACATGATAATAATAAATCAAATCATCAGTTGGAATGGGGGAATCCCAGTCTGGGCCTGGTGGCACCTACCAAGCACAGCTCCTACTCTTAGCACCTGCCATGGATACATGTTGGAAAGATCCACAAGTTTACACTCAACTTGTTTGGCCAAGATTATCAATGAACATTGCATGTCTGTCAAGCCTTGAAGTGGGAAGCAAACTCAGATCCTCTGGCCTAGAGCTAGGGACAGTACCTACTAGTCCAGAGGACCTCCTCCTCTCAGTTTTAGAACTGAAAAATCCACAATCCCCTGCATTCTGATTTACCCGTGTTTATTAAATTATCAAACATTTGCAAACTGTTGATCAGTTTGACAAAGGTGGGGATTGGCCTGTCTCCTACTTTTGCCTGAAATGTTGATTCTCCTGCTCCTCAGATGCCACCTGACCTGGATCTGACTCTCAACTCTGTCTCCTCGCTTAACCATTCCATAACTGATTTGTGGAATGACCCAACCATCTTTCTCTCTGCCTGTCCTGCTCAGCGTTTCCAGCATTTCCCTGTTTTTATTGCCAGTGCTCTGACAGACCGAAGGCTAAAATCGCTCACCCAAGCAATTATCACAGAAGAGCAGAATTGTTCAGGTGTAGAAGGGGCTACTCAGTGCATCACGTCCATGATGCCCCCTGAGTGTGTGTTTGGACTCGGTGCTGTTTTCCAACCTTTTGCTCATAACCCTCTATTCATGTAGAAGCAGACCGCTGCAATCTTTCAATGGTACAGTCCGGCTTCTGAAAGAGAGCTCGTTTTTTTTTTGTTCGAGTCACCTCTGCCTCTTCTGATTTGGTCCTTTTATTAATTGCTCATATCTCCAACGCACACTCATCAGCAACAAAGGCAGCACCAGAACTGAAGCCAGGGTAGCCCCTCCTGCTCAGATACTCTTCCCTGGAAACTGATTGTGTGTCTGCAATTAAAATGGAGGAGGGGCGAGGTGACAGAAAGGGCTTGTTTTAAAATTTTAAAATTCTTGCCTGTGTTACCTCTGGACTATCCTGTTCCAACATGCTGTGATGTACCTTTAAGGGGACATATCTGAAACTGCAGTTTATCATAACCACGATGAGATGGGATGTGACAGACAATCATAAACACTCTGTATACAGAATACAGCAGCTGTCTTACAGGTCAGATGTGTCTAGACAGGTTCCATTAAGTCTATATCGCCTTATCTTGAAGCAAATATTCCACATTATTAGTCTAACAGTCCTTTCTGTATTGTTGGTGCTGTAATATTACTGATAATGGTCTAATATTCAACAGTTCAGAGTGTGTGTTAGTTTATTTAAAACAGCAAAACTCATGACAATTATGAAGTAGACATGACAGCAAAGCAAAATAAAGAACTGCAGATGCTTAATTGCTGAAGAAACTCAGCAACATCCGAGCAGAGAAAAACAGAGTCAATGTTTCGAGTGCAACGGCCCTTCTTCAAAGTTCTGAACCCTCTGTGTTCTGAAAAAGGGTCATTGGACTCAAGGCGTTAACTCGGTTTCTCTTTCCACAGATGCTGCCAGATCTGCTGAGTTTCTTCAGCAATTTCCGTTTTATCAGAGCTGGTTTCTGTGTCTATGCAGTTTGCAGAGCCAAAGCACGCAAACTGCCAGGCAGAGTCACAGCAATGTACACACACTGCACATGGAGTCCTTCAAGGTGAAGTCTTTTAAAGGCAAGGTTTTTTTGCGTTAATCAGAATGCAACTTGACACATTCCTGGCCAGCCTCCTAACTTGTAACCTCCAACATCTTGAGCTCTTCAAAAAATCTCCTATCTGAGCATTACATCACGTCAGGTTCCCATCATCCACCATCACTGTGCTTGTAAACATCACTTGAATGCTGGTCCAGCAAATGTGCAATGTTAATTCTTGTTTTTACATCCCTCATTCCCTCTATTTCCACATCCAGAATCTCCTATTCCACCTTCAGCACCATGAGCGCTAAACTTGGGAATTCCCTTCCTAAACCACTCATCATCTTAACTCTCTCTCCTTCGGGAAGATGCTCCTAAAAAGCTATTTCCTTGGCCAAGTTTTGGTTTTGGTCACCTGCCTTTATGCAGCTCGGTGCCAAATTCTGTTTCATAATTGCTTCGGTTCGGCATCCTTGGATGTCTGTTAAGGTTAGAGTGGTGCTGGAAAAGCACAGCAGGTCAGGCAGCATCTGAGGAGCAGGAACATCAATGTTTCGGGCAAAAGCCCTTCATCAGGATGACGATCCTGCCTGACCTGCTGTGTTTTTCCAGCATCACTCTACTCTTGACTCTAATCTCCAGCATCTGCAGTACCCACTTCTGCCATCCTTGGATGTTTGCTGTGTGAAAGCTGCTAGATAAATGTAGGTCATTGCTATCATGTTTGTATTCTGGCATTTGCTTCATGACAGGGATGAGAATTTACCAATAGTTAGAGCATTTACAGAAATGGGACAGAAGTGATTTTTTTAATATTGGAAATGCAGACTTTGGTTGACTTTAAGAAATGTGAGGATTATCCATACAGGCGAAAGGTTCAGATTTTGCTTCTAAAACCACATGGGTTGCAGACAGTATAGATCAACAAGAAGGGAAATGGCAATGGTTATAATAGTGCAATTTAATGCATGAGGGAAGTGTATTCCTATAGAGTCATCAGGTATTGATCCACTTTCTGTTAATTAGTACGTAAGACAAAACAAAATCATTCAGGAAAACATTACAGGCGGAAAAACATGAAGCTCCATTAGTCTCCTCGGTGCTCTGCACTCCATAGATTTTATTGATGGGTAGGTTACAAGACAGTCACAACATCATGCAATGACTTGCCACACAAACTTGATGCTGCCCATTTATCTGGCAGACCTTCAGAAAGTCTGGTTGTGTAGCACAGAAACCCTCCCTCAATGCTTTCTCCATTGGTCAGGTCTTGAAATCCTCACCAGCTTGAATCTATGTTTTGAAATGACTCTTTCCTTAGAAAATGGGACATTGCTTTCAAGGCCAGCATTCAGTACCCCTAACATCCTTTGCTGGATCACTTCAGTGAACACTTAAGAATCTACCACAGTGTCATGGAGCTGCAGTGACAAGTATTAGACAACAACGGAAGATAGGGCAGAAAAGTGGCTCAGTTGCTGCCTCACAGTGCCAGGGACCCGGGTTCAATCCCACCCTTGTGCGACTGTCTGTGTGGAGTTTGCACATGTGGGTGCTCCGGTTTCCTCCCACAGTCCCAACATGTGCAGGTTGGCTGCATTGACTGTGATAAACTGCCCATAGTGTCCAGGAATGGAGGAGGTGGGTTAGCCATGGGAAATGCAGGGTTATAAGATAGGAGAGTGGTTCTAGATGGGCTGCTGATTGGAGGGTCGGTGTGGGCTGAATGGCCTGCATCGATACAGTAGGGATTCAATGATTCTCCCTGAGAGAGCTTGTAAATCAGCAGAGCTTTTGTGACCCAACAGTAGCACACTGTAACTTTCAATTCCAGTTTTTAAATTAATTGAATTGAACTCCACCAGCTGCTGTGGTGAGAATTGAACTCTCCTCACTCACAGCATGAACTGGGGCCTTTGGACGAGTGGCCTTGCGACATTACCTATGTGCCACCAAGTTCCTCCTGAATAGAAAACAGCAAGGTCATGCAATCTTTTGCCTGTCTGTCTAGACTGCACACCCCACTGATGATACTTTTGTGTTTGAGTGTGGTATCAAACAATATTTGGTAAGATGGTCAAGATTTGCCACGATTTCAGAGTCATTGAGTCATTGAGGCATGGAAACAGACTTTTCAGTCCAACCAGTCCATGTCGAGTACATTCTTAAACTAAACTAGTCCCACCTGCCTGCACTTGGCCCATACCCCTCCAAACCTTTCCTATACATGAACTTATCCAAGTGCCCCTCATGACTTGATAAACCTCAAAAGTTCACTGCTCAGCTTCCTATGCTCCACTGAAAAAAGCCCCAGCCTTTTTGGTCTCTTTTTGTATCTCAAACCCTCCATTCCCAGTAACATCTTGGTAAATCTTTTCCGAACCCTCTCTAGTTGAATAATATCCTTCTTATAACAGGGTGATCAGAACTGTACACCTTGAAGGCGTGGACACAGAAAACAAGCTATCCTGTAAACTTTCAGGATAATCACACTGAGGTAACCTGAGGATAAATGGAAGAGGAGAGGAACCTTAAGTCTAATGAGAGCAAAATGTTTGCTCAGTTCTCTCTCCCAAGCTATACACACGTTGGAAAGAATTTGCATGCAAAACTATTACTTTCTATTCTACAAGAAAAACTTGCGTGTCAGATTAATTCATTAAAGTTGGAAAATCGATCTGAATCATTGCTGTGGATTGCAAATGGTCGAGGCTTGAACATTGATCCTTTGGTAGTCCATTAATAAGAGCCTGTCATTCTTTGCTGTTTCATTTTTTGTTAACCAATCCTCGATATTACCCCAAATCCAATGAGCTCTAATCTATGTGATAAGGCCCTGTGAGGCAGCTTTACAAATAATTTCAAAAAATCCAAGCGTATCACATTCCCTGCAGGCCCTATACCCTATCTGGCTCCATCCACTGTCAAAGTACTCCAGCAGATTCATCATCTTCTCTTCCGTAATACTGGGTTGACTCTGCCTAATCAAACTATGGATTCACAAGTTCCCTACTACCACATCCTTAATAATAGATTCCGGTAGCTTCTGCATGACCGATGAAAGCCTGATGGCAGAGCAGATGCGAGGAATATTACGGCGTGTACCTCACCACCTGCCTCCTCAAAGCCTGTCCACCATCTACAAGGCACAAGTCAGCAATGTGATGGAATACTCCCCACTTGCCTGGATGACTGCAGCTCCAACTACACTCAAGAAGCTGGCCACCAACCAGGACAAAGTATGTGGTGACCTTTAGCTTAAACTCACCACACGTTTTTCTCTCTCATGAGACAGGAGGACTCTAGCAACCTTACCTTTAAAGGAAGTTTAATAAGTTTGCATGTTATTGAGCAGAAGAAACATGAGGTGAATAAAGGGAAGTCTTCCTGATTATGGGAGAAAAAAGGGATTTGAGGAAAATAAGGTGGGACAGTCGTGGATTTCGCCACCAGGAAGAGTCAAGTAAATGGTCACAAGGTTAGGAGACAGACATTTTCATGCAGCCGGAGACAGACTTGAGAAATGAATGGGGGGGGCGCGGTCAAAGATCACCGAGTGAACATATTCAAATCAGGTTTGTACATTGACATCAAGAATCAACAAGGTGGTATTTTTGGAGAAAGGCAATATTTAAGGAGTTGGAGAAAAAGACTTTCCTGCATTTTTCAGATTCTAATTTTTGCTGAAGAGGGGTGGCACGGTGGCACAGCAGTTAGCACTGCTGCCTCACAGCGCCAGGGACCCGAGTTCAATTCCAGCCTCGGGCGACTATCTGTGTGGAGTTTGCACATTCTCCCCATGTCTGCGTGGGTTTCCTCCGGGTGCTCCGGTTTCCTCCCACAGTCCAAAGATGTGCAGGCCAGGTGAATTGGCCATGCTAAATTGCCCATAGAGTTAGGTGCATTAGTCAGGGGGAATGGGTCTGGGTCGGTTACTCTTCGGAGGGTCGGTGTTGACTAGTTAGGCCAAAGGGCCTGTTTCCACACTGTAGGGAATCTAATCTAAAAACCTAATGTCAAAAGCTTGCGATAAGGCCAGGTGTTGTGTAAGTGTGATATGATCACTCGGTAATCAAGGCGGGGCTGAGAAGGTGTGACTGGTCCTCACTGGCTTTATCTTTGTCAAAGAATTCTACCAAAACTGCTAAAAGTCTAACAGGCCCTCACCACGTTGAGAATAGATGTTGTTTTCTTCCTTTAACGTATACATCTCTTATTTAACAACCAACTGAAGACCGACTGCCAAGGGGCAGTCACTCATTTTCCAAGCTGTTCTTTGTTAATAGGCACCAGACTATACACTAAATGGTCCTAATATTACATTTGTTTACGTAAGCCTTTGATTTTTTTTTCAATTATCTACACTAACTTCCACACAACATAATTTCCTATTTCTGTTTTCCTGGTGGGTCCTGATGATTAAAAAGAATAATGTCCTCCAGTATCTCAGTGCTTTATTTTATCCAGCTTTCAAACACAACTGGGCGCCAAAGAAATGGCTGCAACAAACAGTGAAATTACTTTTCACAGATGTGGGCCAGCATTTAGAAGTTCTCTCACTTGATAAGATACTGAGTCAAAGCTGCAAATAAAATAAACAGGTAAAAAAGTATCCAGTCTCCCCGGTAAACAGCAGCATCTTGGGAAAATGAAGTGACTGAAACATCAATATTATTTAGATATACCAGCAGATATAATAATATTTTGTTGCTTAATTATTTCATGGGACATGGGTATTGCTGGCTGGACCAGCATTTATTGGCCATCCAAAGTTGCCCTCAAGAAGGTGGTGATGAGGTGCCTTCTTGAAGACCTGTCTATCTGTAGGTCGACACACAATGCTACTAGGGAAGGAATTCCAGGGTTTTATGCCCAGACATTGAAAGAACGGCAATATATTTCCAAGGATTTGTACCTAAGAATCTGTACCACGGTACCTTTATTCCTAAGATGGCCCCTTAAGTAGTGACTTGTAAACTTTTCACTGCACTCATGTCAGCACATGCGACAATAAAGTGAATTCTAAATCAGGGTGTTGAGTGGCTTGGAGGAGAACTTGTGTTCCTACGTATCTGCTGCCCTTGTTCTTTGAGATGGGAGAGGTTTCACCTTTGAGTCATGTTGCTGGTGTGATGGGGTGTAACATTAACATGGAATGTGATGGCAAAGAGTGATGTTTGAAGGTTACTACATTGTATGCACTGCATTGCTGCTATGATCTGAGAAGACTCAGAGAAGATTTAATCAAGTTTAAAATCTCAAACAATTTGGACAGGGTGAATAAAGGGAAACTAGGTCCTCACTTTCTCCTGGAAACTCGCTCCAGTAGATGAGGGGGTCAATAACCAGAAGGCAGGTATGCAGTAAATCTTTCTCGAGCAAACATTGCTTAGCATTTGGAATGATGGGCGCTGGGAACATACTCAATTCTCACTTCCAAAGGGAACTAATTCAAAGAAACTGATGGATTGAATGGTCTTTTCCTGTGCTGCGCCAATCTGTAATTGTACAAATCGCATTTACAGCGCAGAAATAGATCATTTGGGTCAACTAGTCCACGTCACTGTTTAGACTCTTGCTGAACCTCCTATCACATCCTCCTATTCCCTCCCCCCTTACAAATTTACCCAGCTTCCTCTTTAACATGTCCATGATCAACCCAGGTAAGTGGCAATAGGTGACAGAACATTTGATTCTTGTAGAGGTGTATGCTCTGTGTCAACTTTTAAAGAATGCAGCGTGCAGCTTTGATTGATTGAAGCAGCATCACACACCACTGGGCTCAGCATCTCTCGAGATTGCAATCTAGCTGACACTACAGGGAGAGTCAGAACAGCAATCTATCCCAGCACTCATACAGATACGAGCGAGGAGCAGGAGTAGGGCACTGAGACCATCGAGCCTGCCTCACCATTCAATAAGAACATTGTCAATCTGTTTGTGACCCCAACTCTAAACTCTGGTGACTCTCGATAGTCTCTGACTGCCTTGCTGGTCAAGAATCAATCTATCTCTGTGTTAATTGCATTTGATAACCCTGCCTCCATTGTGGCACCCAATACCTTGTGTTCCTTCTCCCTCTCACCCTGAGCCAGAGAGTCATAGAGGTGTACAGCATAGAAACAGATCCTTCGGTCCAACTCGTCCATGCTGACCAGATATCCCAACCCAATCTAGTCCCACCTGCCAGCACTCGGCCCATATCCCTCTAAACCCTTCCTATTCGTATTCCAATCCATATGCCTTTTAAATGTTGCAACCGTACCAGCCTCCACCACTTCCTCTGGCAGCTCATTCCATCCATGCACCACCCTCTGCATGAAAAAGTTGCCCCTTAGGTCTCTTTTATATCTTTCCCCTCTCACCCTAAACCTATGCCCTCTAATTCTAGACTCCCCAACCCCAGGGAAGAGACCTTGTCTATTTATCCTATCCATGTCCTTCATGATTTTGGAAACCTCTATAAGGTCACCCCTCAGCCTCCAATGCTTCAGGGAAAACGGCCCCAGCCTCTTCAGCCTCTCCCTGTAGCTCAGATTCTCCAACCCTGGCAACGTCCTTGTAAATCTTTTCTGAACCCTTTCAGGTTTCAAAACATCCTTCCGATAGGAAGGAGATCAGGATTGCATACAGTATTCCAAAAGTGGCCTAACCAATGTCCTGTACAGCTGCAAGATGACCTCCAAACTCCTGTCCTCAGTATACTGACCAATGAAGGAAAGCATACCAAACGCCTTCTTCACCCTTCTGCAGACTGTCACCATATGCAAATGGCACTCCCATCAGTCCCAGAGAGTGATGGAAACTCTCACATTATGCTCCACGGATATTAGTTTGTGGGAAATATTGCACGGAGAAACGGTGGTAATTCACCAAACTAGCAATCCAGAAGCTCAGACCAATGATCTGTGACCATGGGGTGCCAAAGTGGCAGATGATGAAGTTTGAATCCACTAAAAATCTGGAACTTAGAAAATCAAAAATGAATCAGCACCTGAGTGCTAAATCTGCAGGTTGCACATAGGATATGGAGGGCACTGGCCATGCCATTTACTCCCATCCCTACTTGAGCAGATAATGGTCAGCCACTTTAATGGTAGGGAGGGAGTTCCACAGTTTTGACCCAGCAATACTGAAGGAAAGGTGACATATTTCCAAGTCAGGATGGTGAGTTGTTTGGAAGGTGGCAGTGTTCACATATATCTCCTGCCTAGATGGCATTGGTCATGGGTTTGGCAGCTGTTGCTGAAAGAGGATTTGGTGAATTGAGGCAGCGCATCTTGGAGATGGTACACACTGCTGCTACTTAATGTTGGCTGTGGAGAGAGTAAATGTTGAAATTGGTGGATGTGATGCCAGTTATGATGATGCTTTAAGAGTTGTATTTTGTGCTTTTTTTTCTCTCTGAAGAGAGGTTTTAAGGCAGAGGTGCCCAGCTAGCTCGCGAAAGTCCATAAAGTAAACAGTTGGGAGGCCTTGGGGCTTTTTTTGTTTAAGTTGGAACAATAGAAGCAGTCTGGATGGGTGTGACCAGTTGGCACAGACCAGGATTTCTACTTTTTTAGTTTTTTTAGCTTTGAGAGACAGTATCAGTTACTGTTGAAATCTCAACGGAGTTGGAAGCTGCAGTAAATGTCTCCTGGCTGCTACTCTCTCTGAGTTTTCACTTGATATTGTTTTACTCCCTCTCTGTTGCTGAATTGCATGCAAAACAAATCCAAATTCTGAATTTGCCTTTTGCCAAGTGGTGTGCTTATGGGATAGTACTATATTGGAGCAGTTAGTGAGTAATAGTTACTGTATCAATTAGATTAGATTACCTACAGTGTGGAAACAGGCCCTTCGGCCCAACAAGTCCACACTGACCCTCCGAAGAGCAACCCACCCAGACCCATTCCCCAACATTTACCCCTTCACCTAACACTATGGGCAATTTGGCATGGCCAATTCACCTAACCAGATGTTTTTGAACTGTGGGAGGAAACTGAAGCACCCGGAGGAACCCCACGCCGACACGAGGAGAATGTGCAAACTCCACACAGACAGTTGCCTGAGGCAGGAATTGAACCCAGGTCTCTGGCGCTGTGAGGCAGCAGTCCGAGCCACCGTGCCGCCCAATTATTCTGTTAAGTTTTCCAACAGATTACATCATTCTAAGTTCTTCTTTCTTTTGTTGTATTTTGACCGTAGTGGCTGAATAAATGGCGTTCTGCTTAACGTCAAGTACTTTGTTCAGTCGAATTACATCTGGAACACGCCACTTCACACTTGCCTTTACAATAAGAAACAGTTCGGGTCTAGGCCACCTTCTTGGAACATTTTGAGGAGGGCTGGTCTGGTTCATTACACAATCAAGTGGGCTGCTTTGTCCTGAATGGCGTCGGGCTTTTTGAGTGCGATGGGAGCTGGACTCATTCAGGCAAGTTCAACTTAGGACAATCAGTAATTCGGGGTGGGGGGGGGGGGGGTTGTAACACTTTGATTGCTAGCAGAACAATGGGTTGTGTTAGTCATGTGAACCTGGGACAGTACCAACAGTGTTATTACCTTAGTTATGCTATTATGCACTTTCAATTTGAAAGTACTGGAACAAAAGAAATTAGCACTCCAATTAACTGCTTTGTTCAACAAGATAATATTGTCTTCCATGGGTAGGACTGGCTTGCTAAAACAAATGTCAGGAGATCCCTTCTTTCTGCATGGCTCCAACACTTCCTGCGAACATCGTCCAGACACTGAATCACATTGGACATCCTTTCCCCATTCATTACAAGCTAATTTATAGCACTGACCAAGACTATTAATGAATGGGCAAGGTATTAATTAACTGCACGATTGAAAATAACCCTGCTGCCTTGAGATTTTGCAAAATGTAGAACATGTCTGCAGCATGTTTGGTAACTTAGAAGACTTGTTGTCAACGTAGGTATAAATAGAGTGTGTCAGCACTAAATCTCCATGGATACTATAAAGAGGATGAGACAGAAATATATACATGGATATCTATAACACACTTGTCTTTCTGTATCAGAATTTGGAGCAAAATTGAGACAGAATGACAAAAGAGGATGGTGACCTCATCGAAACTTTTATGATCTGAGGGGATAGATACTGATGAATAAATTACTAATAAAGGGACATGTCATAAACTCTGAAACAACGTTCCCTAGAATCCAGTCCGTAATTCCAGAAGCATTTATTTCACAACTTCCATGTCCTCGGAGCATCCCAAAGCATCTGACAGCCGACTGAGGTATCAGGATGGGATTTGAGATGATCACACAGGAAGGTGTTACAAATGAAGAAAGGTAAAAGGTTATCAGGGTATACAGGAATGTAGGGTTGAGGTTAAAATCGGATCAGCCATGATCTTATTGAATGGGGGAGCAGGGCCTGAAGGGTTGAATGGCGAGCTGGCCTTCCGACATTAACTCGACAATCCTCTGCACTTTCCAAAGTACTGGGCAGCCTTCTGAAGTGCAGCAGCTACCACAGAGTGTACTGCAAGATGTTGCAGACTAATGAGATAGATCATCTGTTTTAGTCGTTTCAGTTCAGAGATAAATATTGGCAAGGATTCCAGACAGACTAAACCTGTACTGTTTTAAATGCAGCTTTCTACATTTAGCTACCCAGCAAATAGCAACAGCAAGTTGCATTTATGTGGCACCTTGAGTGCAGTGTATTGTTTCCAGATGCTTTACAGGGGCAATAAAACACAAAGTTTGACACTGAAACCCATAAAGTGACAGGTGATGAAATGCTTGATCAAAACAGTAGGTTTCAGGGATTGTGTTAAAGGATGTGTGTGTGTGAGACAGAGAGAGAGAGAGAGAGAATGGAGGTTATAGGCATGAATTGTTCCACATGGAGTACAATGTGGGTAAATGTGAAGTTTTACACTTTGGTATGAAAACAGGAAGAACGAGTATTATTTTAATGGTGACAGATTGGGAAGCGTAGGTGGACATAGGGGTCTGGGGTGGCCTTGTACACGAGTCAATGCAAGTAGACAGGGAGATGCAGCAAGCAATGAAGGCAAATGGTATATTTGCCTTCACTGCAATGCAATTTGAGATCAGGAGTAGGGCCATCAAACTGCAGTTATACAGGGCCTTGCTGAGACCACGCCTGCACACCTGCATGCAGTTCTAGTCTCCCCACTTAAGAAAAGATATTGATCAAATCATACAGTGTGGAAGCAGACCATTCAGCCCAATAAGTCTACAATGACTTTTCAAGGGGCATCTTACCCAGATTCTCACCCCTACATTTCCCCTGGTTAATCCACACACTTTGGAAGCTATGGACAATTTAGCATGGCCAACCCACCTATCCTACAAATGTTTGGACTGGAGGAGGAAACCAAAGCACGCAGAGGAAACTCGCGCAGACACGGGGAGAATGCGTAAACTCCACACACTTAGTCACCCGAGGCTGGAATTGAACCCGGGTCCCTGGTGCTGTGAGGCAGCAGTGCCAACCACTGAGCCACTGCGCTGCTCCACAGGGCAGAGGGGGAGTGCAGTGGGGGGGGATGGGGGCTCACTAAGGCTGATACCTGGGAAGGCAGGACTGTCCTGTGAAGGGAGATCGGTCCAACTGGGTCTGTACTCGCTAGAGTTTATAGGAATGAGAGGGGATCTGATTGAAACACATAACATTTTAACACAGCTAGACAGACTAGATGCAGAGAGGGTGTTTTTGCTGGTTGGGGTGTCTACAACCAGAGGACACAGTCTCAGATTACGGGGTAGATCATTTATGACAGAGATGAGGTAAAGCCTCTTCACTCGAAGGGTCCTGAATCTGTGAAATGCTCTATACCAAAAGGTTGCAGAGATCTAGTCACTGAATATATTCAAGGAAGACATTGACACATACTGGGTTTTTAAAGGCATCAAGTCATATGGGAAGGAAGCAGGAATATGGCATTGAGATAGAAGATAGGCCATGATCATCATGAATGATGGAGCAGGCTCATTGGATTGAATGGCCTCCTCCTGCTCCTTAGTTCTATGTTTCTATGAATTCCAGAGCTAAGACTCAAGTACCTGAAGGAACATTGACTCCGTCTATACTTCCAGCTGCCTCGGGAAAACAGCCAACATAATCAAATACGCCTCCCGACCCAATGACACTCTCACACTCTTCCTTTGGAAAGATGATACAAAGATTGAAAGCACCATACAAACAGATTCAAGAACAGCTTCTTCCCCACTGTTATCAGATTTATGAAGGGAACTCTTATATATCAGAGTCAATCTTTCACTGCACCTTCTCTGTAGCTGTAATACAATTTTCTGGATCAATGGTGCTGGAAGAGCACAGCAGTTCAGGCAGCATCCAAGGAGCTCAGCAAAATCGATTTTGCTGAGCTCCTCGGATGCTGCCTGAACTGCTGTGATCCAGAATCCATTGATCCAGAATCTGGTTTCCAGCATCTGCAGTCATTGTTTTTACCTAGCTGTAATACTATGTTGTGCATTCTGTTCAATTACCCTGATGCACGTATGTAAGGTATGATTTGCACGCAAAACAATACTCTTCACTGTATCTCAGTACAGGTGATAATAATAAATCAAATCAAACTGAGAAGGGACAGATGATGCCTCAGGGTAGGCAGAGCAAGGGAAAGGAACGTATTGAATGGAAAGCATACCCTAGCAGGGATGGCAGTAGAGCAACAGAGGGGCTGAATGGTTGGGCCAAAGTGGCCAGTCCCAATGTTGGAGATTGTGCACAATGTTATGCCGTGTGGATGGACAGAATTTCAGAGAAGCTAAACTCGGATCGGCAGCAGCTTCCCATCAGATGCATTGCTGAATCAATGGCCATTTGCTGCACTCGTCAATTCAAATACACGACCGTCTGCAAGAACAGCCTCTGGTGGATTCCTGAAACAATCTGAGAGACACGGTTGATCGAAGGATGTGCAAGGCCTGTCTGCTTTTCTTGTGGGTCTTGGCTCTGTAACAGCTAAAATCGCTCGGATGGCGAGGTTGAGCATGAAGTCAATACATGAATGTTCAGCAGGTGCTGACACATAAAGAAATAGATTTCCGAAGCTGTGGATTGAAGATTCTGGGGACTCGGTAAATAAATCTGAGCTCTGTACTTAGCATCAAACAGAAATATCGGTGCCTTCCAGGGGAAGAGAGAGGAGATTAATTCCAGGTCCTCAGCAGACTGTTAAAGCACTACATGCCAGCAAACAGTGCGTCACTCTCTCACCATTCTGAAAAAGAGTGAGTCTGGACACAAAACATTAACTCTGTTTCTCTGTCTCTCTCTCTCGCCAGATCTGCTGAGTTTCTGGGGCATTCCCTGTTCTTGTTTCACATTCTCACCTTGGGACAAATAGGATGCCAAAACTCCCGCCGTGGTGCCCATCCAGAGGCACTGCCCCCCTGTGCTGGGTGTGAAACATCCCATGGCGTGATTTTGAAAAGCAACAACCCTGGCATCCAGGTCAATATTTCAAGGTTCATGGCGCCAAAATCCTACTGGGCCACAGGGCTGGTCTCTCATTGGAGAGAGAGACAGAGAGAGAAAGAGAAATGGCCGTGGTTTAACCTGAGAGTCTCTACATCCCAAGCAAAAGGGAGAGGTTGAAAAGGTCAGAATTCGATGATGAAACTCAGCTGGTTTGGGAATTGAACCTATGCTGTTGGCATCACGCACCAGGCAACTGGTCAGGCAGCTTCCGAGGAGCAGGAAAATTGACGTTTCAGGCATAAGCCCTTCATCTTCGAAGTAAAGGAGCCATTAGGAGGTAGTGACCACAATACAATAAGCTTTAATCTGCAGTTTGAAAGGGAGAGGGTAGAATCAGAAGTGACAATATTTCAGTTGAATAAGGGGAATTATGGAGCTATGAGGGAGGAGCTGGCCAAAGTTTAATAGTGCAATACCCTAGCAGGGATGGCAGTGGAGCAACAATGGCAGGTATTTCTGGGTGTAATGCAGAAGATGCAGGATCAGTTCATTCCAAAAAGGAAGAAAGATCCTAAGGGGAGGCAGGGGTGGCCGTGGGTGATGAGGGAAGTTAAAGACCATATAAAGACAAAAGGGAAAAAGTATAACATAGCAAAGATGAGTGGGAAATCGGAGGACTGGGAAGCTTTTAAAGAACAGAGGATAACTAAAAAGGAAATACACAAAGAAAAAATAAGGTACGAAGGTAAACTGGCCAAAAATATAAAGGAGGATAGTAAAGGTTTTTTTAGGTATGTGAAAAGAAAAAAAATGATAAAGACTAAAATTGGGCCCATGAAGACAGAAACGGGTGAATTTATTACGGGGAACAAAGAAATGGCAGAAGAGTTGAATTGGTACTTTAGATCTGTCTTCACTGGGGAAGACATGAGCAATCTCTTAGATGTAATAGTGGCTGAAGGACCTGAACTGACAGGAATTTATATTAGGCAGGAAGTGGTGTTGGAGAGACTGTTAGGTCTGAAGGCTGATAAGTCCCTGGGACCTGATGGTTTGCATCCCAGGGTACTGAAGGAGGTGGCTCTAGAAATCGTGGATGCATTGGTGATCATTTTCCAATGTTCTATAGATTCAGGATCAGTTCCTGCGGATTGGAGGGTGGCTAATGTTGTCCCACTTTTTAAGGAGGGAGGGAGAGAGAAAACAGAGAATTATAGACCAGTTAGTCTGACCTCAGTGGTGGGAAAAATGCTGGAGTCAATTATAAAGGACGAAATTA
>NC_057719.1:9025766-9062564 GCF_004010195.1 Chiloscyllium plagiosum
GGTAGGCCACTTAGAACAGAGTTGAGGAGAAACTTCTTCACCCAGAGAGTGGCGAGTGTGTGGAATGCCCCAGAAGGCTGTGGAGGCCAAGTCTCTGGATACTTTCAAGAAAGAGTTGGATAGAGCTCTTAAGGATAGTGGAATCAAGGGTTATCGGGATAAGGCAGGAACAGGATACTGATTGTGGATGATCAGCCATGATCATAATGAATGGTGGTGCTGGCTTGAAGGGCAGAATGGCCTACTCCTGCACCTATTGTCTATATCCTGCTCCTCGGTTGCTGTCTGACTTGCTGTGCTTTTCCAGCACCACACTTTTTGACTCTGATCTCCAGCATCTGCAGTCCTCCCTTTCTCCAAGAGCAGTTGACAGTCCAACAGGTTTATTTGAAATCACAAGTTTTCGGAGCATGGTTCCTTCATCAGGTGACCTTTGTCAAGCTCCGAAAGCTTGTGATTTCAAATAAACCTGTTGGACTATAACCTGGTGTCATGGGAGTTCTGTCTTTGTCTAACCCAGTCCAACCCCGGCATCTCCACATCATAATGTGCAAGAGTGTTGGTCCAGAGTTCACAATCACAGAAAAAGGTGTTGCACATTTAAAAATGGAAATGAAGATGAATTTTGTCTTTCAAAGGTTTGCAAATCAGTGGAATACTTTATCACAGAGGCTAGGTCATGAAGTATATTCAAGGCTGAGACAGATAGATTTTTAATCAATAAGGGAATCAATGGTTGCGGTGAAAAGGCAGGAAAGTAGAGTTGAAGATGATCTGAATAGTCACAATTTCATTGATGGTGGGATAGACTCAATCGGTTGAATGGTCTACATCTACTCCTACCCATTAAACCTGTGGTGATTTGCAATCCCTCCTCCATCCACCCAAGTTCCGACTGTCCCTGATTGAACTCTTAATGAATGACAAACATGGGTCTTAGCTAGAAACTCTGGAGCCCACTGCTCCACAGAGATGCTTACCATCCATTCTGGGGGAGGGTCTCTTTACGTCCATTGGTCAAACTCCCACCTGTTCTGGGGAGAAAAGCAGTGGGAAATCATGATGCAGTTTAGAACCTGCCACTGGTTCCTGGGAGGTGTTGGGTCCTTCCTCCGCCCACCTCTCACATTTATAGCAATGGAGAAACAGTTGACTATTCAGCCCCTCAGACCTGTTCTGCCATTCAATTAGATTGTGGCTGATTTCTATTCACCCTCTGTATCGTAGCCTATTGCAAATCAATGGTGGAGATGGAGGGCAGTCTCCAACCGGGGGACACAATCTCAGATTGCACTGATTCAAGAAGGCAGCTCACCAATTCATTCCTATGGATGGATAATAAATGCTGGCCCAGCCAGCGGCACCCATGTCCTGTGAATGAATTTAAAACGAATCAAAGGCACGCCATTTCGCACAGAGCAAGGAGGAGATAATCCACTCAGAGTATAGTGAATCTTTGGAATTCTATAAGCCAAAGGGGCTTGGAGGTTCAGTTACTGAGTGTGATAGAGATTGATAAATTTTGAGATACCAACAAAACCAGGGATGGTGGTAAAATGGTGTTGAGGTAGGTGATGTAATGACAGAATGGGCTGGATGGGTTGAATAACCTACTCCTGTTCCTAGATTTCTGAGTCATCTTTGAGATGAAACAATGTTGTCCCTTTGTCTTCATTTTATAAACTGACAAGTTCTGTTATACCGACTGCCTTTCATGGCCCAGGAACATTTCCCTTTTAAGAGACTCTCACGGTGGGCCACAGTTCGTCACTCTGTCAGGTTCTAATTTGAATTGAGGCAGCCTGAGGTCAGATTTTGTTCTCGCTCCCGACGGAAGTGTAACTCATGTTACTTCATCTTATAATCATGACCTTTTAGTTCGCCATCCCGGCTTCAGTTTCCAGTATCATTAATTCTTTCCATAATTTTGAGTATTCAAAATTCACACCTGCTGCCCCCCATCACTCAATCTTTTCTTCCTAATGAGAACAAATTGAACTTTTTGACCCTTCACTCGTGAACCAATGATCTCCAATTGGAAATTTACTTGCCCCTTGTCTGTTCTTTGCACAGCAACTCGATTTTCTGTAGTGTTTGTGAATTTAGCTTGAAGTAATACTTCAGGTGTAACAGGACTAATGTCCCATGGAGCATCAGTATTACACTGTTGGCATAACTAATGAGTCAAGGCCATTGTACATAACAATGATACCCAGGGCTACGAGATTGAGAGTCCTGTTAAATTTCAAGTCCAATGGAGAGATTTGCAAACGACGATCCTATCGACCTGCACTGAAGGGAAATATTGTTGTCTTAAGTGCTCACAATGTGCTTAGGAGAGTGCTTTGCTTTGTCCCATACCTTTAGAGCTTTATAATCAATTTGTATCAACAAGGTTAATAGTCAAGGTCTTTTCTCCAGGGTAGGGGAGGTCATAGGTTTAAGTGAGATGGGCATGATTTAAAAGGGACCCGAGGGGCAGCTTTTTCACACAGAGGGTGGTGCGTGTATGCAATGAGGCTGCCAGAGGAGGTTGTAGGGACGGGTACAGTTACAATATTGAAAAGTCATTTCGACAGGTACAGGGACAGGAAAGGTTTAGAGGGATATGGGCTGAGCGCAAGCAAATGGGACTCGTTCAGTTCAGGAAACCGAGTTGGCATGGATGAGTTGGGCCGAAGGGTCTGATTCATATCGGGTCATTCCATATACGTGCCATCCACCGAGTGAGAAAGTTACCTCTCAGGTTTCTACGATATGTTTCCCTCTCACTTTAAACCTGTGCCCTCTCGTTTTGGACTTTTCACCCCTCGGAAAAAGATCTTGGCTATTCACCTTATCTACACCGCCCTCATGATTATGTAAACCTCTGTAAGGTCACCCCTCAGCCTACTCGATGGGTCAAATGGCTGAATTCTACTCCTGTATCTGATGGTCTTATACAGTCTGTTGGGGAGGTCCACGGAAGCAAGCCATGAGATTTCCGGAAGCAGCCAAGATAAAAAATACGATCAGACTTGCCCCTGCCTCCTGCCAGCCCATGCCATTGTTCAGAGCTGTACCTGGTCACAGCCAGTGGAGAAAACCTACAGCATTTCCCTGGGTGCTTACAGGTCTGGCAGGGCAGATAGATTCCCTGTGCTGCCGCTCCAGCCACCTCGTAACACAATCTCTCCCCTTATATAAAAAAAACACCATGACAGGAAATGATCAGCTCATGTTGTTCCTACTCACTTTCAGATGGCTATCAGCTTACCAGCCAAAAAGGACCCTGTCTCACTGCCCTCCGTAGACAGGACATGTCAACACTCCCCAGTCGGGTGAAGATAGATTTGCATTCTCATCTGCCTCCCACACACTCTGACAACCCAAAGCGAATCATAGAATCACACAGTACACAACAGGCCCTTCAGCCCATTGGGTCTGCACCAACAAAAATGACCCTAAATATACACTAGTTCCACTTTCCTGCGCTAAGCCCACATCTCTTTAATGTTATGGTATTTCCAGTGCTCGTTCACGTACATTTTAAAGTTTGTGAGGCTTGCTACCTCAACGACTAGACCTCCCAGTCACCCTCCCCCTTTCCAACATGGCCATCCTAGGCCTCCTCCATTGCAACAACGACCCAAACCACAAATTGGAGGAACAACACCATGGACAGGATAAATAGACAAAATCTTTTCCCTGGGGTGGGGTAGTCCAGAACTAGAGGATATAGGTTTAGGGTGAGAGGGGAAAAGATATAAAAGAGACCTAAGGGGCAACTTTTTCACACAGAGGGTGGTGAGTGTATGGAATGAACTGTCTGAGGAAGTGGTGGAGGCTGGTACAATTACAACATTTAAAAGGCATCTGGATGAGTATATGAATAGGAAGGGTTTGGAGGGATACGGGCTGGATGCTGGCAGGTGGGACTAGATTGGGTTGGGATATCTGGTCGGCATGGACGGGTTGGACCAAAGGGTCTGTTTCTGTGCTGGACATCTCTATGACTCTACAACACGTCATCTTCCACCTGGGCAGTCTACAGCCCGGAGGACTCAACATTGAATTCTCCAATTTCAAGTAACTTCCCTTCCCATCCCCCGACTCCCTTCCCAGTCCCTCCCCCCTCCCTTCCACTGCTCCCTGCCACCAACTGAATTCATTCTTCCCATTGATCAACCAGGTTGTATCCACTGCCTGTCTTTACCTATCCCCTCTTCACCACCCTGCCCTCGCCACCCCCTTTATCTGCAGCTTCCCCTACACCCATAACCAGACCTGAAGAAGGGTTACACCTGAAACGTTGACTTCTCCATCTCCTGATGCTTCCTGTCTTGCTGTATTCTTCTAGCCTCCTGCCGGTCTCTTTGGGATTCCAGTATCTGCAGTTTTTGTGTCTTAACTACCTTCCCAGGCAGTGCACTTCAGACCCTCACCATCCTCTTAGCGAAAAGGATTTTCCTCAAATCTCCTCCAAACCTGCTGCCTTTCACTTTAGAATTATGCCCCCTTATTATCGACCCTTCAACAAAGAGGAACAGGTGCATTCTATCCACCCTGTCCATGCCCCTCACAATCGTACACACCTCAGTCAGGTCCCTTTCTCAGCCTTCCCTGCTCTAAAGAAAAGAACTTATCCAGCCTCTCTTCATAGAAAAAGTGCTCCATCCCAGACAACATCCTGGTGAATCTCCTCTGCACACTAAGAGGAGCTGATAGCTGAGGGGTATTATCACTGGACAATTAAACTGGGGACCCAGGCAATGTTCTGGGGACCTGGGTTTGAGTCTCTGCCATGGCAGGTAACTGCATCTGAATTCAATAAAAATCTGGAATTAAAAGTCTAATGATGACCCCGAAACCATTGCTGATTGTTCAGGGAATAACCTATCTGGTTCACTAATGCCCTTGAGGGAGAGAAACTACCATCCTTACCTAGTCTGGCCTATATGTGACTTCAGACCCTCAGCCTCTCAACTGCCTTCTGGATTATGAGGAATGGGCTGTCCTCGCCCAGTGAGGCCCACATCCTGGTCAATCACATCCTTTCTATAGTGCGGTCACCAGAACTCCAGCTGTGAAGCCAAATTAATAGCTTTTTTTGCACTGTCATGTTGTGTAGGAAATACAGTAACTCACATGCAGCAAGCTCCCACCAACACCAACGAGGTCAATAAATGGTTTACTTCAGTGATCTTTGATGAGAGATTATGTTGACTGGCACATAAGAGAAAACTCATACCTCTACCTCAAAGTTATCTTTGTATGATCGACCTGGGATGACATTCTGGGTTTCTGTTTAATGTCTTGTCTAAATTATGACAGTGCGAACAGTATTTGGCTGGAGTGTCAGGAGAGACTCTCTCAGGTTCGAGACTAGAGATTGACCCATATCACCATAGGAGGTACCTACACTGAATCTCAGGGCATTGTTCCCCATTGTACACAACAGCCATAAGCATCACTTTATTGTGAATTTTCTGAATGTCAGTGGTGACTTAGTCTCAACCAGTTTTAGCTGCAGAATGGATTTACAATTATGCACGCCCCTTCCCCATCCTACTACAGATCCATCGGAATTATAATGCGACACATTATTCAAAACTTGTTGCTTGTAAAGAGTGCTTTATGAATGATGTAAATAAAACGTGTTTTACAATGGTGCAGTTCAATTAGGTCCTCAAACAACCACTGTTGCTACCACGTTATATGAGATTGACTCCTGATTGCTGTTTAGCATCCTTTAAAGTTTGGGATTTCCAAGGCCTGCTTTCTCCAGCATTGCTTGGGGAAATCTCTGGGGTAAAGTGAGGTCTGCAAATGCTGGAGAGTCAGAGTCAAAAAATGTGGGGTTGGAAGAGCACAGCAGGTCAGGCAGCATCCGAGGACTGGGAGAGTCAATGTTTTGGGTGTAAGTCCTTCATCACGAATGTCTGTGCTCTTCCAGTGCCACACTTTTCGACTCGAAAGCTCTGGGGTGTCCAATGCAAAGAGACCCCTGTCTCAAACAAAGATGCATGATAGCAGCTGGGTGGAATTTGGCTTAGTCTGATATATGATGTGTGTAGTGGAAATGTAGTAACTCAGTTAATCCCCAGGTGAACATTCTGAAGACCTGGTTCAAATCCCACTACAGCAAGTATTTAAATTCAACTAACTTTGAATATTGTAAAAATCTATCTTGCCCTTTAGCAAAGGAAATCCACCATTAATACCTGGTTTGGCCTACATGCAACTTCAGGCCTACAGCAATGTGATCAAACCCTAACTGTTCTCCCAAAAGGCCTCTCCAAATGCACCGTGGAAGGGCAATTAGGGATGGGTAACACTTGCTGGCCTGGACAGTCACACCCACATCCCGTGAAAGAATAGCAAAAGAATTCTATCTTTCTGACATCATCAATGCGCCTATTCTTTATGAAACAGGTAGCTCACTTTGCAGAGAGCAACTCTATTCTCAAGACTAATGGTTTACACCAGACTGTCCATCCCCATCACAACACTCTCATCAGACCCCCTTCACCCACTCCAGCAGTGCCAGTACTCCTATTCTGTTTCACCAATTTTCTAAGATCCAATCTGACTGCCTCAAATTTACTTGGTAAAACTGCCCAATTCATTAGAACGATCAAACATCTTCAGACACCTACCTGAGTGCCGGTGGTGGAGGGAGTGAATATTTGTGGATGTGGTGCCAATCCAGCAGGCTGTTTTGTCCTGGGTGGTGTCAAGCTTCTTAAGTGTTGTTGAAGCTTCACCCATTGGCATGGTAGGCTGGCATGGTGGCTTAGTGAAAGCACTGCTGCCTCACAGCGTCAGGGACCCGGGTTCGATTCCAGTCTCGGGCAACTGTCTGTGTGGAGTTTGCGCATTCTCCCCGTGTCTGCGTGGGTTTCCTCTGGGTGCTTCAGTTTCCTCCCACAGTCCAAAAATGTGCAGGTCAGGTGAATTGACCTTGTCAAATTGCCCATAGCGTTCAGGCATGTGTAGGTTAGGTGCATTAGTCAGGGTTTAAATGCAGAGGAATGGGTCGAGGTGGGTCACACTTTGGAGGGTCAGTGTGGGCTTGTTGGGCTGAAGGGCCTGTTTCCACAATGTAGGAATTCTAAAAAAAGTCTCAGCAAGGGGGGAGTATTCCATACCATTCTTGACTTACACCTTGTAGAGGGTGGACAGGCTTTGGGGAATCAGAAAATGAGTTATTCACTGCAGGATTCCTCGCCTCTGACCTGCTCCTGCAGTCACATGGCTAGTCCAGTTCACTCTGTGCAGTTCAGACTGCAGTGTGTCCAGGAGTGTGAAGAAATTAGGGGCAGAGCAGATGACTTTGTGGATGTTAGATACAGCATTCAAAGAAAAAAAATTGTCAAGGTTGGCAAGGTATTTTCAAAGAAAAGGATAGCAACGTGAAACAGAATGCCAATAGAATAGAAAATGGGGCAGGTTTCAAAAGAGAATTTAAAAACAGGGGCAGATGGTCAGAGACTTGACAATAGGTCGGGAATTCAAAAGGACGAGGGATTACAAGCGCAAGAGGCAACAGCAAAACAAAAGCACATTTTGAAGGTTGGCAAGATATTTTTCTCAATGAAAAGATGTTGAACAGGAAAATGACTGAAGGAAGAAGAAGGGAGACTGTTCCAAAGAGAGGTGAAAACATGCGCTATGAGACCTTCCACTCACTTGTTTCCATCTGGAAAAATAGTCAGAGAAAAATAAAAACTGCTTTGACCAGATAGACTCCCAGGGCACACCTTCCTGCATGGGTTTATTGACCAGTACGTGATGTGGACTCTGGCCGTTGTTGCTGTGCAAATACCAAGGAAAAACTCAATAAAGGAAATGAGAATTGGTACATTGTCAACTGCAGTCACTTTGTCACCATCTAAAAAATACCAAGAGTGATATGTGCTGTCAGTGAGAGTGACATCGATTACAAACATTGGAAGTTGTAAGTATAAAAATCACAGCTAGTGATATATGCAGATGCTGAAAGCATAATATATATATTTATATTTGGACAGGAGAAAATCATTAATCCGTCAAGCTTCCCCTTCCAAAATTTCCACCTGGTTTCACACTGTCATTCTAGATCTGAGTCCTCAACGCTGTTTACAAACAGAAATGTTTTTAAGTTCTCTTTTGAAACCTGCCCCATTTTCTATTCCATTGGCATTCTGTTCCACGTTGCTATCCCTTTCTTTGAAAATATCTCCCCAACCTTGATAATTTTTGTTCTTCGAATGCTGTACCTAACATCAACAAAGACATCTGCTCTGCCCCTAATTTCTTTACACGCCTGGACACACTGCAGTCTGAACTGCACAGAGTGAACTGGACTAACCATATAAACGTAGTGACTGCAGGAGCAGGTCAGAGGCGAGGAATCCTGCAGTGAATAACTCACTTTGTGACTCCCCAAAGCATGATCACCCCCTTCAAGGTGGTATGGAGTACTGTCCCCTTGTTGAGATGGGTGCACCTCCACTAACACTCCAGAAGCTTGACACCATCCCGGACATAGTAGATGGCTGGATTGGTACCACATCCACAAGCATCCACTCCTTCCACCACCCACGCCCAAGATGTGTACTATCTACAAGATGCACTGTAGAAATTCACCAAAGATCCTTAGCACATTCCAAACCCATGACCACTTCCATCTAGCAGGAGGAGGGCAGCAGATACATAGGAACATCGTCACCTTCACATTGTCCTTGAAGCCACTCACTGTCCTAACTGCTGTTCTTTTACTGTCCCTGGTCAAAATCTTGGAATTCTCTCTCTCAGGGCATTGTGATCTTTCTATACCAAATGACCTGCAGTGGTTCAAGAAGGCAGCTCACCACCACCTTCTCAAGGGCAACTAGGGGTTGGGCAGAAAATTCTGGCCCAGATAGCAAAGACCATATCCCCGAATGAAGACAACAAAGTTTCTATGATGTCACCTCTTTGAAAGATGGTCAGGTGTCAGGGTGGACAAACTGCATAAAATCCTGCCTTTGATGTTCAGGAAACCGGTCTCGTAAGAACAAGGAGCAGGAGTAGGCCACATGGCTTTTTGAGCCTGTTCCACCATTCAATAAGATCATGGCTGATCTTGGGTTTCCTCTTATAAACACTATCCTTTGTGCAAATGTAGAGCCAAATATTCAGCAGGGTACTCCAGCTGCAATCTAAACAAGGCCTGATCCAATTTTATAATTACCCCCTGAAACACCTAGTTAGACACGCGCAACATTAATTCATTTCTGAACCAATTGCAAATACCAGACTAACCGTATAAATAGGCTGTCCAACCAAACTAAGAGATCACTTGCATCTGCCAGAATATTGCTGGTTATCAACAGTATTACATGCTGAGAAAGAGATAAATATTTGTTCCAACACTAGGGTTAACACCCCTGCCTGTCTAGTGACATGGTCCCTTTACATAAATCCGAGCACGCTGATACGACCTCAGTCTCATACCACACCTGAAAGATAGCCACCACACTGGTTCATAGTCTACAGGACACAGCATAGAACATGGAATAGTACAGGCCCTTCAGCCCTTGATGCTGTGCTGACCTTTTATCCTACTCTAAGATCAAACTAACCTATATACCCTACATCGTACTATCATCCATGTGCTTATCCAAGAGTCGCTTAAAGTCCCTAATGTCCACAGCAGTGGTACTACCTCCCAGAATATGCCAGAGACATGGAAAATGTACAGCAAACACCTCAATCCTCTCGAGAAATTATCAGCAACAATCTCCCTCTTTAAAACTTTCAAATCCACAGGTAGGATAGACATTCCTCTCCCAGACTGACATCTCTTAAGCATTGAGGCACTCACCAATGACCTACATTTGGGTTAACCACATTGTCTGCCAGACACGTGACTTACAGAGAAAGCTCTCACCTCTGAACTTTGTCATGGCAACAGGTTTCCAGGAGGGCAATTGGAACATTTCAAGGACATCCTCAAAGCTTCCCTGAAAAAAATGCAATATGCCCAACCCCCTCCCATGCATATATCTCTAACACAAACTGGAGAGGCAATATCCGTGAAGGTGCCAATGATTTGGGGTATCTTAGAGAAGATTTGTAGCTCAGCTTGTGGATCTGGTTGTAAGTTTGCTCGCTGAGCTGGTAGGTTTTCTCTCAGATGTTTCGTCACCATGCTGGGTAACATCATCAGTGAGCCTCCGGTAAAGCAATGGTGTTCTGTCCCACTTGCTATTTATCTGTCTTGGTCTGTTGTGATGGGTGATATCACTTCTGGTTCTTTATCTGAGGGGTTGGTAAATGGAGTCCAAATCCATATGTTTGTGAATGGAGTTCCGGTTTGAATGCCAGGCCTCTAGGAATTTCCATGCGTGTTTTCGTTTAGCGTGTCCCAGGATGGATGTATTGTCCCATTCGAACTGGTGCCCCCCTTCCTCTGTGTGTATGGATACTGGTGATAGTTGGTCATGTCTTTTGGTGGCTAGTTGGTGCTCATGTATCCTGGTGGCTAGTTTGATGCCCGTCTGTATAATGCAAAGTTTGTTGCAGTCCTTGCAGGGTATTTTGTATATGAGGTTTGTTCTGCTGGTTGTTGGTATGGGGTCCTTAAAATTCATCAGGGGCTGTTACAGTGTGGTGATAGGTTTGTGGGATACCATGGTGCCTAGGGGCTGGAGTAGTCTGGTCATCCTCTCCGAGATGCCTTTAATATATGGCAGGGTGGCTAGAGTCTCTGGACAGGTTGTGTCTTCTTGTTTAGGTCTGTATTGTAGGAATTGGTGAACTGCGCTTATCGGGTACCCATTGTTCCTGAATGTGTTGTACAGGTGTTACAACTTGGCGTCTCTTAGTTCCTGGGTGCTGCAGTGCATTGTGGCTTGTTTAAATAGTGTCTGGATGCAGCTCTATTTGTGGGTGTTGGGATAATTGCTCCTGTAGTTGAGTATCTGGTCAGTGTGTGGGGCTTTCCTGTAAAGGCTGGTCTGTAGCTCTCCATTGGCTTTGCGTTCTACCGTGATGTCTAGGAAGAGGAGTCTGTTGTTGTTCTCTTCCACTTTGGTGAACTTCATATCAGTAAGGATATTGTTTATGTGTTTGTAGGTTTCTTCTAATTTGTTGCATTTCATGATGACAAAAGTGTCATCCACATAGTGGACCCAAAGCTTATGCTGGACGGTAGGAAGGGCTGTTCCTTCTAACCACGGCATAACTGTTTCTGCTGAGAATCCTGATATTGGTGATCTCATAGGTGTCTCATTGATTTGTTTGTAAGTCTTGTCATTGAAGGTGAAATGGGTTGTGAGGCACAGGCCTACAGGTTTGAGGATGCTGTCCTCGCTGATGGAGTTGGCACGGTCAGGTGTTTGTATGCTTGGTTCGTCTAGCAGTGAGGCCAGTGTTCCTTTGGGGAGGGTGATGCTTATGATGTGAATGGGGCTGTCACATCGAAGGAAACCATGACCCCGTCATCCTCTACCTTGGTGTCTTTGATGATGTTAAGGAATTCCTGGGTGGAGTGGATGGAGTGGCTTGAGTCTTCTACTGGATGTTTCAGTTTGTGTGCCAGTTCCTTTGCTAGTCTGTATGTCGGTGTACTGGGAAATGAGACTATGGGTCTGAGGGGGCCCCCTTGTCTATGTACCTTTGGTAAACCATAAAAACGGTGTGTGTTGGATCCTTCAGGTTTCATTCTTTGGGAGTCTGTCTTGTTAATTTCACCTGTCTTGTGAAGTTTCCTCAGGGATGCTGCAATATGGTTTTCTAGCTGTGGAATCAGGTTCATCGCCACCTGTTGGCTAGTATTGGTATCTGTGAGTATTGTGCTTGCTTTTTCAATGTATTGTGTTCTGTTCAGGATAACAATCATGTGTCCTATCTCTGCTGGTAGGATTATAATATTTCTGTCTTTTCTGAGTCCTTCCAGGGCTTGCCTCTCCAGTGTATTGAGGGTGTTCCCTTCTTTCTTTCTGCTTAGTGTTGGTGCTACTGTCTGTCCGATGGCCAGCTGGATTTCTTCCATACATCCGTTGTCTTTCAGGGTAGATTCCAATGCTGCTATGAAATCCTTTTTGTCCCTGTGGTTGAAGTTCACCGCTTGTAGTAGGACGGCTTTATCCGTGTCTGTGAATGGCTGGTCCGACAGGTTCTTTATCCAAGTCTCTGAATTGTCTGTGTTATTGCTATGTGTAAGCTTGGCCAGTTTTCCTTGAAGGGCTAGTCTTTTCTTTGTCATGGTCCGCTGTTGTTTAGTATTGATGGCTCGTTCTAGCGTACTTGTCCATTCATGGTCAGTCACGTAAGTGTGCAGAGTCCTTTGGCGTGAAATTTCTCGTTCGTATTTGTGGAGTCTTTGTGGGCATCATTTACGCATTTCTCGCAGCAACTTGTGGTCGTTCTGTTCTGCTGTTCTTCTAGCTTGTGGCGCGTTGAGAAATGGTTTGTATTTGACCCATCTTGGTAATACCTGTTTCCTGAGGCATTCGTGTAGGAAGTACAGTTGTTGGCGGGTGGCGCTCGGTCGGACGGCGTTGGTTTCCCATCTTTGGGCTAATTTGAGGGTATTGTGCCTACAGGTGTTCGCAGTTTTGGAGATGATTTGTAGTTCAGGTTGTGGACCAGGTTGTAAGTTTGCTCACTGAGCTGGTAGATTTGTTCTCAGACATTTCGTCATCATATTAGATTACATCATCAGTGAGCCTCCGGTGAAGTGCTGGTGTTCTGTCCTGCTTTCTATTTATCTGTCTTGGTCTGTTGTGATGGGTGATATCACCTCTGGTTCTTTTTCAGAGAAATTGGTAAATAGGGTCCAACTTTGAGTATCGCCATCAGCTCCAGGTGAAGGTTAAGTGCAAACAGTGTGTCTAAACCCATACATCCCATCCATCTCCTGTCTGGGGTGTGCTAACCCAGCTATGGACTGTTTATTCACCTCAGGACCCACCACTCCAAAGTGGAAGAGAGCCACACTCAGTCCCAAGGAGCCGACGAAGAAGGATGAGGGGTCAGCAACAGTGAAGGATTGCCTCAGTGCTGTACTGGCAGCATTCCTTTTTGCATTTAAGCCCTGGAATGGGACTTAAACCAAGAATTTTTTGACTCACAGACAATAACATTACCCATTAGCCACAGCAGTGACCTTTCCTTATAGCTCTTTCACATGATTTTTAAGTTTACAGAATTCCTCGTGTGTAAACAGGCCATTCAGCCCACACCAATCCTCCGAAGAGCATCCCACCCAACCCTGTATCTTCCATGGCTCACCCACCTAGCTTGCACATTGCTGAACACTGGGGGGCTATTTAGCACAACCAGTCCACCTGACCTGCACATCTTTGGACTGTGGGAGGATACTCACGCGGACACAGGGAGAACGTGCAAACTCCACACAGGGAGTCACCCAAGGCTGGAATCAAACCCAGATCTCTGACGCCATGAGGCAGTAGTGCTAACCACTGAGCCACCATACTACCTGCTTAAGGACAGTCATGTGAAGCATTTTGGGGATCTGATTTAAAAGGTGCTACAACAATGCAAGCTGTGATATTTGAATCGGTATTCCCGGACAGTCTACAATGTCCATGTGCAGATTATAATTTAATGCTGTACTCCACACACTCATGGGTCTTCATCCTATCAGTAATGGTTGTCCTTTTTATTGAATTGTTCGCCCTGCCCCTTCTATAATTTCCCTCCCCCGCCGCCTAGTTAAAACCGAGTATTTGGCTGGGGTGCAGAAATGCAAAGTCTTAATGCTGAGGAAGAAAAGCTCCAACTACTGTCGAGGGCATCAATTGGCCAGGGGCTTGCAATCTTCCAGTGAAAGATAAAAGGCAGGACTTGCTATGTCAGGACAGGACATGAGGCAATAATGTGAGAGATGGTTCATTAGAAAGGAGCAGTACTTGGTGATATTACCTTCTGAAATCACATACTTTTACGACAGCCAGCTTTTCCCTGTGGAGATCAATTCGCCGATGATACTAAGAGCTATATTTCAGCCTGAGATTGTTGTTTTTCAGCAAAGACATTGAAGACACAGTATTAGCCCAAGAGGCCAATAATACACTGCATTGATATAAAGTAGACAAAATTGGTGGCTCTAATGCAGTCAAACCAAAAACTTTCCTTTGATGTTAACAACCATTTAACCTATTTCCTTTCAAAAATAGTTCTGACTTCAGGTTCCTTTCATGAAGCATTGATTCCCTCACCGCTGTATTGTTGCACAGGAAGCTTCACAGTGTCATTCATTCATTGGCGGCCCTCGCAGATGAGGATGACTCTCTTCGCACCCTCAGCTGAGTGAGCCCACGGCTGTCTGGACAGCCCTATAGGGCAACCACAAGTTCTGTTACCCGTGGGGCAGGTGGTGGTCACGGGAAGGTGAGGGTGGGGCAGCAGGTTGGCAACACGTAGCTTCATCCTCATAGGTGAGTCTCGCAGTGCCCGCTACCTTCCCAGATGTTTCTACACTGTGTTGGGCGGTCTCGGGCCCAGTGATTCCCAGGTGTCTGTGGGAATGCTGCACTTCCCCAGTGAGACCTTGAGGGGTATCCCTGAAGCACTTCCTCTGTCCACCTGGGGCTGGGGCCTGCCTTGGGGAGTGTTGCGTCGCTCTTGTGGACATCGTGTCCCATTGCAGCCAATCAAGTGGAACAACTGGGCGAGGTGGTAAAGTAGTGACAATGTCACCAGGGACCAATAGCCCAGGCAAACCAACCAGATATTTTGGAGATGTGGGTTCCAATCCTACAACAGCCAGTGGTGAAATCTGAATTCAATAAAAATCTGGAATAAATGGCTGTGAAAACTCCATCAATCATTGAGCAAACCATCTATCCAGTTCACTTTGGGGAAGGGAAGAGAACTAAAAACAAATAGTCCTATTCACAACTCCAGACCTACATTAATGTGCTTTACTCTTACTGCACTCTGGGCAATGAAGAATGGACAGTAACTTCTGGCCTAGCCAGCAATGCCTTTATCCCACAAACAAATTTTTAAAAAGTATTTCATTGTTTCTGTTGTTAAATCTCTGCAATTCTCTAACTGAGGCCTTATCAGGCTGGTGAAGCGCTTATGTCCGAAATGTCAATTTTCCTTTGGGTGGCACAGTGGTGAGCACTACTGCCTCACAGTGCCAGGGACCCAGGTTCAATTCCTGCCTCAGGTAACCGTCTGTGTGGTACTTGCATATTCTCCCTGTGTCTGCGTGGGTTTCTTCCAGGTGCTCTGGTTTCCTCCCACAACCCAAAGTTGTGCATGGCAGGTGAATTGGCCATGCGAAATTGCCCATAGTGTTAGGTGCATTAGTCAGGGGTATATTGAGGGTAGGAGAATGTGTCTGGGTGGGTTACTCTTCGGACAGTCAGTGTGGACTTGTTGGGCCAAATGACCTGTTTCCATACTGTAGGGAATCTAGTCCAATCCTGCTCCTTGGATGCTGCCTGACCTGCTGTGCTTTTCCAGCACCACCTTCTTGACTCTGATCAGGCTGGAGTCTGGATTGGAAGAGAGACTAATAAATAATGCAGAGATTTAGTTTTTTTTAATTATCATGTGTACTCAATACAGGAATATAAAGAGTACAGTGAAAAGTGTACAAAGTTGCCATTGTCTGGCGCAATCTTAGTTACCAAAGACAGGATTTTGAAAATATGGTGAAGTGACTGGGGAATGGCTAGTGGATACAAGGGGGATACAACAGGTCTTTCCCCTCTGTCTACTATGAGGTACAGTGCAGGTAAAACTGATACTCTGCCGAAATGAGCTCTGATTTCCCACAAAGTCTACCAAAAGTGGGAAAAGTGAGATATTCCAGGAGAAAGCTACTCAAAGTAGTGTGCACCTCAATCCAGGGTTCACCTTCCTCAGTCAGGAAACACAGAAGGAAATAGATACTGAACCTTTCCAATTCTCTTCCTGCAGAGTTCAATTATTTTGTGTTTGATTATGTGATTCTAGTAACAGATCCATACTCAGCGTGCTTGATTGGTTGAGACTTGGTGTTGACTCAGAGCCAAAATGAACGGAAGCCCGGGTATAGATATTTTGTGATGCAGCCATGCTTTAAAACATTGTAGTTAAATTAGTCTTAGAAATTAGAAATAATACAGAAATTCAGTTCATTGTGCTTATACAATGTACAAAAGCAAGAAAACACAACACACCTAATTCACTCATCCCTCAAGCCTGTGTCACCATCGTTGAAGTAATATCTGATTTATGACCTAACTTTATACACCTTTGTCTCATATCCTTTGGTATCTTTAGTTAAGAAACATTTATCAGTCTCAGATCCAGTATTAATTACAATGTGTTGGAGTGAATTCCAAACTTCTACCACACTTCTACTTTGGTGTGGCAACTGGTTCCTCTCTTCATTCCTGAAAGGTATGGTTCTAATCTAATGTCTAGACTCCAGCAAAGAACTTGGGGTGGCATGCTGGCTCAGTGGTTAGCACTGCTGCTTCACAGCACCAGGGACCCGGGTTTAACACTAGCTTCAGGTGACTCCACAAATGTCTGCATGGAGTTTACACATTCTCTCCATGTCTGCGTGGGTTTCCTCCCACAGTCCGAAGATGTGCAGGTTAGGTGGATTGGCTGTGCTAAATTGCGCATCATGTCCAGAGATGTGCAGACTAGGGGGTTAACTGTGGTAAAAGTGGGTTACAGGAATGGGAAGCGGGGAGGATGCGATGCTCTCTGGAGGGTTGATGGGCAGAATGGCATCCATTTGCACAGTAAAAATTCTATTTCCAGAGGAGGTAGTTTCCCTTTACCTACCTTGTTGTGTGTGATACTCTTAACATGAAAGTTCAGCAAAGGAGAGAGACACCAGGAGGCATAAACATTCAAAGCTGTTAGTGTACAGTCTTTGGAATCACATGATTGGTATCTCCCCTATCCTCCCTTTTATTTTAAGAACATATTTACTGTCTATTAAACAAAGCAGGGCTCCCAGTAAACAACACAAGGACCAAATGAAGTGAGATATTGTTATTGTATTGTTACTGGGCGAGTAACCTACAGGACGAGGACAATCCGTGGGGGAACCAATGCTCTCTCTAAACCAAGTTGTTCCAAAGTTCTGCATGCCCTGATCGTGTGCCAAAGCACTGATGCCCAATTCCGAAAGCTGCTGCCATGACAGACCTCAGACGTCTACGCACATAAAGAAAAGTATCAGAAGAATTATTGCTGGGGACATGGGTTCAAATCTCACCATGGTTGCTGGTGGAATTTAAATGAAATGAATTCGTCCTCAATGTTCCAAAATCCATCTGGTTTGCTAATGTCCTTCAAGAAAGGAAATCTGCTGTCTTTACCAGGTCTGACCGACATGCTGTCCAGACCCACAGCCATGTGGCTGACTCTCAGATGGCCTTGCAAGCTACTCAGTTTAAGGACAATTAAGGATGGGTACCCAGGACTGACCTTGCCAGTGATGCTCACACCCAGTGGAAGAAGGGATGGCGGTATAGTAATTATTAATACAGTGCCAATCAATGTCATTGGCCCAGAATGATTTAAACAATCAAGTCTGATTCCTGGACAGAAGCACCAGGAGCAGGTGGAGGCCATTCAGCCCCTCTGCCATTTAATACGATCATGGCTGATCTCATCTCAGACTCAACTCCACTTCCCTGCCCGCTCTCCAAAACCCGTCAGCCCATTACTAATTCAAAATCTGTCTGCGTCATCCTCAAAATCTGCTCAACGTCCCAGCATCCACCACATTCTGTGATAGTGAATTCCACAGATTCACAACCCTTTGAGAGAAGTTGTTTCTCCTCAATTCTATTTTAAATCTGTTAACTCCGATCCTAAATCTACAACCCGTTGCACCACACGCTCCATGTCTGAAGGCTGTAAATTGTACTTGTTTGAGATTTTTAAAACACTGAAATGTTACTTTCTCTTCTTCCTTTCTCTTTCTCCCTCTTCTGCTTCTTTCTTTCAACTCAGTCTGTTTCCCTCTCTCTTTCTAACCTGATCCACCTCGTTTCCCTTATAGTTGTCCCTCTGTTCTGCTCACACGCCATAAATCCCAATGAGATCAATTGTTGATCTCCCCGACTACCCGGTCTTATTGCCCTCAGCTCACTCTCCCCATGAGATTACGCAGCAAGTTATATTTTAGCTGAAGGGTGCAGGAAACAGTCTGACGGTGTTAAGTCTCAGATGCAGCTAAATATTATGTGGAGCACATGTCTGTTCTAAGGATTGAAAGTGACTTAAAGCTGCTGAATAAACTGGATGATTTCCATCCCATCAGAGACCTGGATATGATGTGACAAAGCCATTTCAGAGCCTTGTTGTTGCTGCATTCAGTTGGATCATTATTACTTTTGGGCAAAGAGGCAGATCTGAGTCTCACGTGTGCCTCACCCTTCATCTCAGTCATTCAGACCGTGGAAGGAAGCTCCTTTCAGCTGGCTCTGACAAAAGCAGAGGTTGATTTCGCCATTTTCCAATTGTGCACTGAACGCTAATGAGCTCTTGATGCTTGTTAATTTCCCTTGCCACACAGGTCAGTATCTTGCTCCTTCAACTGCACATTGACACCTTGCCATTTTAGGATGTGTACTTGATTGTGAAGTGGGAACACGGAAATGATACTGCGAGCGGACTGAGGATATTTAGGAGAATTTCAAGAAAATCTAAAACTCCTGGACAGATCATAGCCTGTTAATTTTACTTTCTGCCATTCTCCCTCGCTCTAGAGATGCACTAAATTGCTTCCTGAATTCATTTTTGCTGCATTATCCCTCAAATCGACATCACCGAGAGTCTGATAATCATCTCACCGCTGTCTGAGTGCAAATTACCTGCCATGTTCCCTACATTGCAACAGTGACTGGACCTCTAAAGTCCTTTATTGGTTTTACAGCATTCCGGTATGTCATGAAGTCTTTCTTTGTCTCTTTTTCTTTAGCTTTTTGGTTAAACACTTCCACATGGTCTTATTTCGAGAACAGATTCTGCATGACCCACTTATCTTTCTCTAATTTCTGATTTACAGATTACAGATTACAGATTACATTACAGTGTGGAAACAGGCCCTTCGGCCCAACAAGTCCACACCGACCCGCCGAAGCGAACCCACCCATACCCCTACATTTATCCCTGCACCTACACTACGGGCAATTTAGTATGGCCAATTCACCTGACCCTGCACATCTTTGGACTGTGGGAGGAAACCGCCTCCGGGTGCTCCGGTTTCCTCCCACAGTCCAAAGATGTGCAGGTCAGGTGAATTGGCCATGCCAAATTGTCCCTAGTGTTAGGTGCATTAGTCAGAGGGAAATGGGTCTAGATGGGTTACTCTTTGGAGGGTCGGTGTGGACTTGTTGGGCTGAAGGGCCTCTTTCCACACTGTAGGGAATCTAACCTAATCTAATCACCCCCTTTCCATCAATCAGGTCAGTAATGAAACTCCTTCCCCTAGTAATCCACCAATAGGATCATAGAATTGTGCCAACACAGAAGGCCATTTGACTCATCATGTCTGGCTTGGTCTCCCAGGGTTCAATTCACACACTGCTCTCTCCTCATATCCTGCACATTGCTCCTCTTCAGTTGTTTACAAAATGTAGAAAAAATCGTGCGTGAAAGAAGGAGGCCGCTTTGGGCCCTTGAATCTGTGGAAGCCATAAAACGAGGGACCCTGCTTGGTCCCATTTCCAGCTCTTGGGGATTAATGAAGTCCAGATGCATAACCTGACACCTTCTGAATGAGATGAGAGTTTCTGGCTCTATTCCCTCCTCTCCCTGCCCCCCACCCCCAAACCGGCCCTGCTTTAGGTAGTACGTTCCAGACCCCTTGTCGCTTTCTCTGTGAAAAAATATATTTTCCTCACCTCTTCTCTAATCCTCCATCAATCACTTTAAACGCATCACCACATTGTCACTTCCCCTCTGCTAACTAAAATAGGCTCTTCCCCTCCATTCTATCCTAGCCCTTCACAATCTTGTACACCCCCATCAATTGTGTTTGCTGCACAGTTCGATCCACATCTGCTCTTCCAGTTGACTTTAGTTGGGCCATCTTGAAGTTTTCTCTTTCAAAAGTAAGCCCAAGCTCCTTCAGGGTTTTCAATATGTTTTCCTTATGCTCACTCGCTGAACGTCCCAGGTTCCGAATCAGGTGAAAAATACGTCAGGGGCTTGCACAGGCATTATAGACCGAATGGCGCCCCTCTCATGCTTTAAGACTGAAAGGTTGATGTTTTTTCCTAATTTAAAATCCTCACGCCCAATATCATCATTGTCACGTTATCCATACCCCTTTTTAGTTCACTGACATTGCAGGGGAATCCAAGTCCCAGAGGTGTGTAATAATCTCGAAACAGTTGATGAGAAAAGATCTATAATAAAAGCAGGTGTCTCAGAATGCAGTGAAAGAGGATGTGTTGCTGAATGACATGCCTTTTAACACTTGAGCAGATTTCTGACACCCCCCCAGGACAGTATAAAGCAGATTTTACATGCAGTATGTAACAAGGAAGTCAATCCATCGCTACCTTGGGGTTGAATTTTTCCATTTGCATAAGGGGACGAGAATGTCTGTGGTGCAGTGGACATGTCCCTGCCTCTGAGCCAGTGGCTCCAGGTTTAAGTCCAGGACTCAATGGCCAAGGAGGATGCATTCGCAATGTGGCTCAACAGGTTGGTTATCCAATTGTATTGTCAATGACTTGAGGATAGGTGGTGTTCCTGGTCAGCCACGGTGGTGGAGAGAACATGGAACAGCTCCCATCACTATCCATGGTCACAAATGTGCGTTGCCGCAGTAACCCGACACCTTGGGGAGGGCTGATTGACATCAGGTACTTTCTCTTGGTAACTTGTGGTATTTCCAACTTTACCAGTAGGTGGCATTGGGTGAGGTATGTTTCAGGCAGTTTGCTGCCACCAATCAGCCTTTGTCTTGGGACTAGCTCACCATCAGTGGTACAGGATACACTACCGTAGAGTACCGAAGAGGTACTGTCCTTAAATAACAAGAAGGTTCACCGCATGAGAGCATTGACTGCAACTACATTTGGTCAGGTATTGTGATTAGAACTGGGAGCTGGTGCAGCTACACCTCAACAATTCGAGTCGAGTCCCTAATAGAAGATGTGACGGTCTAGTGGCATTAATGCTAGACCATTAATCCGGAGACCCAGGTAACATTCTGGGTTCAAATCCTGCCATAATAGATGGTGAAATTTGAACTCAATAACAAGCTTGGAACTAAGAGTCCAATGAAAACATTGACAGGGGAAATCTAGGTCACTAATGCCCTGGTCTGATCTACATGCAACTTCTGACCCACAACAATAACAACATGTGGTGTCTCTTAATGCTTTCTGGCAATAAATGCTGGACCAGTCAATGAGACCCACATCCCATGAACAAAACTAAACCTCCATCTACAACAGTGTTTGTGAGAGACATCAGTCAAATTGGTGAAGCCAAACGTTGCTGTTGTGACAGTTGGTACCAACAGGCAGATTGGTACCTCATTGCCCCACCCTTGCTGGAGGACCTGCCCTTTGGCAAAGAACTATGGAGGAAATGGATGAACAAAGGGTGGTAATTTGAGAAAAGTTACACTCCCCGATGGCAACACTGGATCTTGCTGCCTCCAGAATGAGATACAATTTTCGAAGAACAAGGAACTTGCCTCAAGTAACATCCCATTAATCTCCAGTAATGGGCTAGGGATAGTTCAGATGCAAACACAGTGGAGATGGAAATGGGAATGTGGTTTAAATTGGGTGTCCCAACTGAACCATTCCCAACCTATTGTTCTGTTCATTCCTGGGAAGTGGGCAATGCTGGCTGGACCAGCATTTATTGCCCATCCCTCATTGTCCTTGAAAAGGTGGTGGTGAGCTGCCTTCTTGAACCGTTATATGTGCTATAGATAGACCCACAATGCCCTTAGGGAGGAAATTCCAGGATTTTGACCCTGTGACAGTGAAGAAATAGCGATATATTTTCCAGTCAGGATGGTGATTGGCTTGGGGGGGAACTTGCAGGTGATGGTGTTCCCTTGTATCTGCTGCCCTTGTCCTTCTAGATGATCATGATCATGGGTTTGGAAGGTGCAACAGCGTGAGGTACAACTTACACTCACACATTCTCTGGATCAAACAAGCAAGCCATATACCACTGCTTTATATGAATATATAATTACCACAAAACCTTCTTCTGGAAATAATGAAGAGGTAATAAATGCAACTTTTGCAGAAGTAGGTGCATTGTGTAGAGCCACTGATTGGTCTAAAAGTGCATTGTCCAGAGATTAAAGAGGGAGTAATCCCATTCCACACGTAAATGAGCTGGCTGCATTGTGTTCTCTGCTTCTCTGCAGTGTTCTGGTAAGTGATGTGCAGTTGATTATAACCAGGCCACCATTTCAGCTGTACAATGATGAAAGTGCTCGAGTCTTTGCAATATGTGCTGTGCTATTGAAGAACCTGCTAATGAGGGCTGTCAAAATGATTAAAATACAGCACAGTATATTGAGAATAGTCCCAGAGAGAGCTTCGTGGGGATGTCTTGGTGTCTAATATCTGATGCATATAAAAGAAGGTTTATGAATTTGAATGAATAGCAACATAGTTGCAAAATGAAAGCACTGATTTTTTTTTTCTTCCCTTTCTCTCATTCCCTTCCCACTAACTACTCCCTATAAATAGCCCGCTCAAAAAAATCTTTTAAAATTTAATTGAACCCACAGATAGATATCGCTCAATATTTTTAAATGTCCAATTTCTCAGAATGTGATTTTAATGATACTTACTTTAAAAAACAGACTTTATTGGGTTCAATTTTGATAAAGTACGTTTAATTTCTGTCAAGGCAAAACAAAAAAATTGATCTGTTAATTAATTTTGAAATAATTGATGTAGAAGTATCTCGTAATAACTTTTTTTAAAAATAAAACTCCACTTGAATCATCATCCTCTGCCTTTTATCTAGCTCCAGTTAAATGCAGAGCTGTCACTTGGCAGGCATACATGGGGCAGAGGAATGGCGTTAATGAAAATAAGCTTAAAATTGCACATAGTGGGCATGGAGGAGAAATGCCAGCTCACCATTTTGTTGTTTACCTATTCAGAGGGGAGGCCCACTGACTCACAAGGAACTTTTACACGATCATTTTCTGTGTTTTAAGAATTTTGCCACTTCTCAGCCCATTGGCCCATCTGATCAAGATCCTGCTGTAATCTGAGGTAACCTTCTTCACTGTCCACTACACCTCCAATTTTGGTGTCATCTGCAAACTTACTAAGTATACCTCTTATGCTCGCATCCAAATCATTTATATAAATGATGAAAAGTAGTGGACCCAGCACCGATCCTTGTGGCACTCCACTGGTCACAGGCCTCCAGTATGAAAAACAACTCTCCACCACCACCCTCTGTCTTCTACCTTTGAGCCAGTTCTGCTTCCATATGGCTAGTTCTCCCTGTATTCCATGAGATCAAACCTTGCTAACCAGTCTCCCATGGGGAACCTTGTTGAATGCCTTGCTGAAGTCCATATAGATAACATCTACCGCTCTGCCCTCATCAATCCTCTTTGTTACTTCTTCAAAAAACTCAATGAAGTTCATGAAACATGATTCCACATGCACAAAGCCATGTTAAGACTGGTTGAAATAAAAGATCTATTTCCGTACTGTATGACTCTGTGACTCCATTTAAGGGAAAGGCTGGACATGCATTTGAGGCAAAAGACAATGGATTATTCCAATTGATTTACAGAATCACAGAATCATTACATTTGGCCCATCTTGACTGCTCGAAGCTCATTAAATTAACATCATTGCCTAGTGCCAATCCCTAAAGAACTTGCCTCCACCACATTTCCACGTAGTGCATTCCAGGCCTGACCACTTGCTGAGTGGAAAGGAATTTCTTCACATCTCCCTTGCATATCTCTTTCTATCAATTCCCTCTCATTCTTGTTTCTTTTATGAGCAGGAACAGTTTCTCTGGATCTACCCTATCAGGCCCACTCATGGTTTTGAAAACCTCTATCAGATCTCCTCTCAGACTTCTTGTCTCCAAAGACAACAGTCCTAACTTCTCTAATATATTCTCATCACTGAAGTTCCTCATCCCTGGAACCATTCTCATAAACCACCTCTGCACTCTCTCTAATAGAGTCATAGAGTAATACAACATGGAAACAGGCTCTTCGGCCCGCACTTGGTCCATGCTGACTGTGGTGCCCACTAAGCTCGTTCCAATTGCCCGCACTTGGTCCATATCTCTCTAAACCCTTCCTGTCCATGTATCTATCCAAACATCTTTTAAATGTTGCTAACGTACCTACCTCAACCACTTTCTCTGGCAGTCCATTCCATAAATGCACCACTCTCTGCATGAAAAAGTTGCCTTTCAGGTCTTTCTTAAATCTTTCCACACTCACCGTAAACCTATGTGTCTGATTTTCAATTCCCCATCCCTGGGAAAAAGACGAAATGTTATCATCCTATCTATGCCCTTCATGATTTTATAAACCTAAATAAGGCCACCCCTCATTCTCTTACATTCCAAGGAATAAAGTCCTATCCTGGCCAACCTCTCCCTATAACCCAGATCTACAAGTCCCGGCAACATCCGCGTAAATCTTCTTTGCACCCTTTCCAGTGTGACTTTAACTTTCTTATAACAGGGTGTCCAAACCTGCACACAATACTCCAAGTACGGCCTCACCAATGACTTATACAACTGCAATGTAACGTCCCAACTCCTATACTCAATGTATTCACATCACTTCTATAACGTGCCACACTATAAATCTGGATAAGGAAAGATCGTAAGAGGCTTGAGTGGAACACAAACCCTGATATGACGTGGCATTGTCAAATAAATAGAGCCAGAATACTCAGGAGAGTTGTTAGGAAGTACCTCTGCACCAAAAGGGTGGGAGAGGTTTGGAGCGCTCTTCCCCAATCAGGATGGAGGGAGAACTTTTAAGAAGTGGGGTTCCCATATGATTATTCCATTTGTCCTTCTAGGCTGTAGGTGCCTTGGGTCTGACAATATCAGAGTTGTTAATGAAATAAGGTTTCAAGAAAATAGGAGTGGCGGGGGTGTGGGGTGGGGGGAGGAGGAAGAATGGGTTCTGGGTTATCTATTAGACTGGGAAATGAAAGAATATCAGTTTACATTTATATGGCACCTTCAATGCAATGAAATGCCCTAAAATGCTTCACAAGAACATTATAAAACAAAGACTCTAGGCCATGTAATGAAACACATGAAAGCTTGGTCAAAGATGTAAGTTTCAAGGAGACTCTTAAAGCAGAAAAGTGAGGTGGAGAGATGTAGGGAGGGTACTCCAGAGCTTAGAGCTGATAGACATTGCCACCAACATGCAGGGATTAAAATGGAGAATGCATCAGAGGCCAGAGTTAGAGGAGCACAGATATCGCGGGGATGTTGGATACGATTACAGAGATAGGGAGAGCCATCACTGTGGAGAGGCTGAAATCAGGAGGAAAAATTTAAACTGTAGGTGTTGCTTGACCAAGAACTACATCAAGGCCAGAAGCACAAGAGTGATATGGGAATAGATATAATTGCGACATAGCAATAGAGTGTTGATAACCTTAAAAACTGATACACATTACTCCATGGTCTTATAAGAGCAAAGAAATGAAACAAAACTGTCTTGGCACTTTTCTTAAGCAAATACAAATTTATTCTGAAACATTAATTTTGTATAAATGCATACATATGAGAATTAGCCAATCGTAACTCCTGTGAGATTTTTTCCACTAATTATAATTGTCGATAAATGTAAATTAAAACAAAAGATATTAAAGTTTAGATTTCCTGTCTATTTAATTATGTCAAAAAGCTGCCATTTACTTAAAATATCACATTTATTAATGCAGACCTGCTGATGCCAGTGTCTTGATCCATTGGTGTTAAGCATGCTTCACAAGAACATTATAAAATGCTCTATCAGAAGAGAATGAGAGGTTATATTCCCTTTACTGTAACATTAGCCACCTAGTGTTGAACACATTTGCATGAAGCACCTGTGTTTACTGTTTTAGAAAGTCATTAACCCATTTCTTTTGAAATGGGTTCGTGACTCCACCAAAATGACACCAGCAGGAAATCGATGCAAACATGTGAAACAGGGCATTAAATGTAGCGCATGGAAGAATTTCAATACCATATGGCCTGCCGGAAAAGTGTAACCCAGATTCAGTATCGGCAACTTATCGCTGAAAGAACTTGCTTCATTATACCGAATTTAGTAGACTCTAGGCAATTATGGATGGCCAATAAATGTTAGCTTAGCCAGTGACATTCTCATCCCATGAGTGAATTTTTTAAAATCCATTATATTTATGGCAAAAAAATTATATCCATGATATTTATGACAAAAGGGTCACTGGAACTGAAGCATTAACTCTGCTTTCTCTCCATGCTTGCTGCCAGACCTGCTGAGTTTCTTTTGCAATTTCTGTTTTTGTTTCAGATTTCCAGCATCCATAGTTTGATGAAAATATTATATTTTTGATGTAAAGTGGGGTGATTTACGCATATTTTAATGTAAGTTATTTTAGAATTTGGATTTGAGCGAGTGGCATATGGGCTTGGTCTGTATGAATGGGTTTACTGGTTAACCTGTAAATTGTTCTGTAGTCATGGTGATTTCTTTTAAAACAAGTATCAGCCAGATTTCCATGCAATGGGGCTCTGTTTTCATTGGGAGAGTTTATATGAGCAAACAGAGTGAACTGTTGTGTGTTAAGCTTTTAGTTTATCAGGTCATTTTTAAAAAAATCTTTGATTACAGGAAACACTCCTAACCCGAAATAAGCTTTTTAGGTTTCAACTCAACAATTTTAGAGAAGTCTTGGGTGCCAGTGGATTTGCAAAATAGTTGTGCCTGAGAAATGGAGATGGTTTAGAACTGCTAAGAAATAGGTTACCTTAATGTAATGAGTTTGGTTTTAAAGTTCCATACCAGACATGTTTGGTTTAAACCCTGAAGGGCTTATTTGAAGCTGAGAAGGTATAAGCACTTTATATGGTCTGCCTATCAGTTAGCTCAGATGGTAGAGCTAATAACACCAAGGTCAAGGGTTCAATACCCATACTGACTATACCTGCTGGCTTCCAACTGAGATTTGGGGTGGCACAGTGGTTAGGACTGCTGCTTTACAGCATCAGGGGCATGGGTTTGATTCTAGCCTTGGGTGACAGTGTGAAGTTTGCACATTCTCCTCATGTCTGATGGGTTTCCTCCAGGTGCTCTGGTTTCCTCCCATAGTTCAAAGATGTGCAGATTAGGTGGATTAGCCATGGGAAATGTGGGGTTATGGGGATCGGTTGAGTCTGAACGGTTGAGTCTGAATGGGATGCTCTTTGGAGGGTTCGTGCAGGCTTGATAGGCCAAATGGCCACTTTCTGTGCTGTAGGGATTCTATGACAAATCAAACAATGGGTAATCAGGTTTTCAATACTAGGAAAGTAAAGTCACAGATAAGTCAAACCCTACGCCTGATAGAGAATGGAAACTCTCCCTAATGTGGGCAGCACAGTGGCACAGTGGTTAGCACTGCTGCCTCACAGCGCCTGAGACCCGGGTTCAATTCCCGACTCAGGCGACTGACTGTGTGGAGTTTGCACGTTCTCCCCGTGTCTGCGTGGGTTTCCTCCGGGTGCTCCGGTTTCCTCCCACAGTCCAAAGATGTGTGGGCCGAAGGGCCTGTTTCCACACTGTAATCTAATCTAATCTAATCTAATCTAATGTTTGAGAACAGAAAGCTGTTGGGATTAATGCCAGAGGAAGTGGAGGAGGCTGGTACAATTGTAACATTTAAAAGGCATCTGGATGGGTATAGAGGGATATGGTTCTGGATTAGTGGTGCTGGAAGAGCATAGCAGTTCAGGCAGCATCCAAGGAGCTTCGAAATCGACGTTCGGGCAAAAGCCCTTCATCAGGAAGGGCTTTTGCCCGAAACGTCGATTTTACTGCGCCTCGGATGCTGCCTGAACTGCTGTGCTCTTCTAGCACCACTAATCCAGAATCTGGTTTCCAGCATCTGCAGTCATTGTTTTTACCCCATAGAGGGATATGGGCCAAGTGCTGGAAAATGGGACTAGATTAGGTCGGGATATCTAGTAGGCATGGACAAATTGGACCGAAGGGTCTGTTTCCGCACTGTCCATCTCTATTACACTAATAGGATTGTAGGTTACTGTATTTTTCACAATCAAAATTCACACGACACTAGGTTATAGTCCAACAAGTTCATCTGAAATCACAAGCTTTAAGAGCAGCGCTCCAAATGCTTGTGATTTAAATTAAACCTGTTGGACTATAACCTGGTATCGTGTGACTTCTGACTTTGTCCACCCCAGTCCAACACGGGCTCCTCCACATGTTTCAAATCCTTCAGACATGCTATTGTAAATAGTTTTGTTTATTCTATTTTAATCTTCATTTCTCTTGCGTATCAAACTTCTGTCTTGTTGTTAAACCCTCGTCTGCAGGATCGTGTGCTTGTGTCTTCGTGAAGGAACCAACAGAGAAAGTAGAAATATGATCTACCAAACCAGATTTCCATCTAGGATCTGACTTGTCCAGTAATAACTGGAGATGGTATCATAATGATTACACACATCAGCCTCTGCCCTGTAGGCTCTTTGTGTCCTGGACGAGTTATAAATAAGACCGACTTGGTTACATTTAACAGTAGGTGCTTCCTTCCACCAGGATGATAAAACCATACTCTGACAGCACTGATGAAGGCCATTCAGTCAATCAGTGATCTGCTAGCTGTTTGAACAAGCAATGCAGCTATCAGAAGGAAAACCAGTAGAAGTTGTGTTTGAGATAAACTGGTTCAATCAGTCTTATACATTTCAACATGGAGGTCCTGTAACACCAGTACGTTCATTCCCATTTATCAGCGTTTGTTTGAAAGCTGGATTTTCCTTCTGCCCTGCCCTTTGAGCACAGCCCTGGAAATTTCTCTGAGAGGATTAGGTATTTGGAGAAGAGCATGCATACAACCCGGGGAATCTGAAACTAAAACAGAAACTGCTGGAGAAACTCAGCAGATCTGGTAGCATTCTGTGGATGGAAAGCAGAGTCACCATTTCAGGTCCTATGACCCTTTGTACAATGTAAACTGAGTACAGTCATGAACACTCTGCAATACTGATAGAACATAGAGCAGTACAACACTGGAATGGGCCCTTTGGCCTACAATCTTGTATTGAACAAGACGCCAAATTCAACTAATCCCGTCTGCCTGCCCTTGGTCCATATCCCTCCATTCCTTGCATATATAACATGTGGTGTTCGGTTTAGTACGTTGAAAATATTAAAGGAGCACTTGGAATGAGAAATTCATCCTTTCCTCTCTCCCAAAAGTGCGAGGGAAGTTCAGTCAATTGTAAGAATTCCATCACAGCATTGTAACCAATCAAGTATAGAGTCATAGAGTCATAGTGATGTACAGCATGGAAACAGACCCTTCAGTCCAACCTGTCCATGCCGACCAGATATCCCAACCCAATCTGCCAGCACCCGGCCCATATCCCTCCAAACCCTTCCTATTCATATACCCATCCAAATGCCTCTTAAATGTTGCAATTGTACCAGCCTCCACCACATCATCTGGCAGCTCATTCCATACATGTACCACCCTCTTTGTGAAAAAGTTGCCCCGTAGGTCTCTTTTATATCATTCCCCCCTCACCCTAAACCTATGCCCTCTAGTTCTGGACTCCCTGATCCCAGGAAAAAGACTTTGCCTATTTACCCTATCCATGCACCTCATAATTTGTAAACCTCTCTAAAGTCACCCCTCAGCCTCTGACGTTCCATGGAAAACAGCATAGTTCAGCCCAGTGCTGAAAGCCTCTTGGTTTTTATAAACACCATAGACCTGATGAGCCATTAGTTTTTAAAACATAATCCATTTCTACTCCCCTACAGTGACCTCCAGACACTCATCCTTTAAAGGAAAGCATTAAATTATTTTCTGCATATGTGACAGAGGGCCTGATGTAATCCAACCCATTTAAAGATAAAATAAGGCTCTGAAGGTAACATTAAGAGGTCTGTAATAATCAGTTGCATTAATTAAGCCTTACCTCCCCCCAGGGAAATCCTGAACCATCTATGGAATAAGTACCGATGTAATATAATTACTTCCTTGGCTGAAAGACTTTGCATCAAAGACCAGGGAGGCTACAAAGTCGAGTGTTGTATTCATTCCACTCAAGCTGAGTTCTGGGGCATGAACACATACAAAGTGAAGCTGCCCTACAAATGATTCACTCAAGTTAAATGGGGAGCACAATCCCAGAAAAGATAGGTTGCAATATTAAGACATAAATGTGTTGATGGGGCAGCCCTTGATCCATCTGTTTATTGCACAAGGGTGTTGACCTGCTTATTTCAAATTGGTTTATTGTCTCTGGTGGGAGAATGTACTGAGGAATGTCACTTACACACAAAAACGAGCTTGCATATATGCCAACAGCAATGGCAAAAATGGGAAGTTATGTTGACATTGTACAGGACCTCTTCTGGAATACTGCCTCCAGTTCTGGTCACCCTGTTTAGATTAGATTCACTCCAGTATGGAAACAGGCCCTTCGGCCCAACAAACCCACACCGACCCTCCAAACAGCAACCCACCCAGACCCATCCCCCTACTCTATTAGTCTACATTTACCCCTGACTAACGCACCTAACACCATGGGCAACTTAGCACGGCCAATTCACCTAACCTGCACATCTTTGGACTGTAGGAGGAAACCGGAGCACCCAGAGGAAACCCCTGCAGACACGGGGAGAATATACAAACTCCACACAGTTGCCCGAGGGTGGAATCAAACTTACGATCCCTGGCGCTGTGAGACTGCGGTGCTAACCACTGAGCCACCGTGCCGCCATGTTATAGGAAGGATATTATTAAACTGTAGGGGGTTCAGAAGAGGTTTACCAGGATGTTGCCAGGTATGGGGATTTGAGTTATAAGGAGAGGCTGGATAGGCTGAGAACCTTTCCACTGAAGCATAGGAGGTTGAGGGATGACCTTACTGAGGTTTGTACAATGATGAGGGGAATGGCAGGTGTCATTTTCCTAGGGTGGGGAATTTCAAGACGGGGGGCATATTTTTAAGATGAGAGGAGAAAAATTTTAAAAAGACTTGGGGGACAATTTTCTTTTAACACAGAGTGGCTCATGTGTGGAATGACCTTCCAGAGGAAGTGGTGGACGCAGGTACAGTTACAACATTTAAAAGAAATTTGGATAAGTACATGAATAAGAAATATTTCGAGGAAGATGGGCCAAGTGCAGGCAAGAGGGATTAGTATAGTTTGGAATTATGGTCGACTTGTACTGATTGGACCGAAGGGTCTGTTTCTTACCAGCCAACACCTGGAGGAAGAACACTTCATATTCCGCTTTGGGACCCTGCAACCACATGGGTTCAATGCGGATATCACCAAATTCCTCATTTCCCCATCCCCCACATTATCCCAGTCCCAAGCCTCCAACACGGCGCCGCCCTCCTGACCTGTCTATCACCTTTTCCATTTATCCATTCCACCCTCCTCTCCGACCTATCACCTTCTCCCTCATCGTCATCTACCTATCATATTCCCAGCTACCTTCCCCCCAGCCCCACACACCCTCCCACTTATCTCTCAGCCCCCACCGGCCCACGAGCCTCATTCCTGATGAAGGGCTTATGCCTGAAATATTGATTCTGCCTGACCGGCTGTGCTTTTCCAGCACCACACTCTCGACTCTGATCTCCACCATCTGCAGTCCTCATTTCCTCCCTGTTTCTGTGCTGTATGACTCCATAACAACTTGGCATTTATCCAATGGATTTAATATTTGAAATTGTCCCAAGGTGATTCCAAAAAGAGTTGTCAAAAAAGGAAACTGACACTCAGCCCACACGTTTGGTTGGATGATAAAAAGGTCGGTCAAAGGGGTGGCCTTTAAGATGAATCTTACAGGAACCAGAGATGTTTGGGGAGAGAATTTCTCCAGCTTTGGGTCCTGGCAGTTGAAGGCATGGCTGCCAAACAGTAAATGAAGCGACTTAGACTTTTGTAAGAGGCTGGAATATTGCTCGAAGCATTTTTTTAAAGTGTGGGTCTGCACATGTGACTAGTTTGGGGTCAGTACAGAAACGAGGGGCATTGCTAAATAAATGGGCGCATTCTGAACAGGAGAAATCACGGAACAAGACCTACTCAAGACATTAAGCTCAGATCTGTATGCATTAGCAAAATAAATGCCAAATAATTCTAAAGGGCAATGTATTTTACTTTTATCTATTTTCACAGAATCCATTAGGACTTAAAACTCTTCTGGGAATCTAATTTATACACTATAACGAGATTAAAATGTTGATAAAGAACATACTAGTCAATCATCTTTGGAAATACAAATTTTCCAAGGTAAAGATGTTTATAAAGAGAAGATTAAATCGTCACTTAGTGCTTCGTCTTTGCAGTGGTTTTAAATCAGAAAAGGCAAAACAGTAACATCTACCTCAGTAGACCTTTTCACAGACTTTTGAAAAAAAGGTGCTGTTGATAGGGAAAAACTTTGACCTTCTGCTACAGGCAAAACGAGTGATGGTGAACTGCTGTATATATCGCCACATCCTTTGTTCCACTAACAGGAACTTGTACAAGAAAGCTGGAGCAGATTGGCCCATTGATCTTGCATGAAGGGGAAGAAAAAGTAAAAAAAAAAGTTGCTGAATAAAAGTAGCATGATTTGCACCTTACACTTAGCAGAGCCAGGACAAATACCAGAGTGCCCAAGTTCACACAGTCACAATAATGTATTCTACAGAAGGAAGCGCTGCTGACTGGTTGTCAAGATGAGTGCATTTAGATCACAGAATAGGATCATGTCTAAAGTATGCAAGCAGGTTATTTGGGCCATCAAGTCCACACTGACCTTCCAAAAAGCATCCCACACAGACCCATGCCCCTATTGTCACTGTAACCCTGCATTCCCATGGCTAATCCATCTTGCCTGAGCACTATCAGCAATTTAGCATGGCCGATCTACCTAACCTGCACATCTTTGGTCTGTGGGAGGAAACCGGAGAACCAGAGGAGACCTATGCAGACATGAGGAGAACGTGCAAACTCCACACAGACAATCGCCCAATGATGGAGTCAAACCAGGTCTCTGGTACTGTGAGGCAGCAGTGCTAACCACTGAGCTAGCGTGTCACCTGTGGGGCACTGCCACAGAGAAAGAAACAGGGACCTCCTGTCCTCAGCAAACAAAAGGAATCTGTTCAAGCCTTGCACCTTTATAAGATTAATCAGAGGCTGAGGGAGTTTAGAGTCGGTCCTCCCCTAACAACACCTCAGTCCTTTCGGGTTCACTTGCCAACCAATCAGCGCCCTTTCCAGCTATAGTGTGAAATCCTGTGATCATTTAAAGCTTGGTATTCTTTCATTTGTCCTGATAAGTGAAAGGCAAAAAGCTTTGGCAAAGTATTTCACTTGTCAGCAATATTCAGGTTTCGTTCAATCAACAGCAAAGAAGTTGGTGCATTGATTTTTCCTCGCGTCGAACAGAATCACTAGTTAGCTTTGCAAACATTTCATCTGACATCCACCACAACAGCCTAAGGTGCTTCACAGGAGCGAGTAGTCAAAAAGTAGTCTTTTAGCACTACATTTTAGCAGTAGTTTGAAGGAAAAGAGTGAGTTCAGGAGGTTTCATAGGAACATAAGAAACAAGGGCAGGAGGAGGTTAAGCCCATTGAGCCTGCTCCATCATTCAACCAAGTCAAGGCTGTTCTTCATCCTCATTGGTATTTACCCATACTATCCCCATATCCTTTTCATCTCTACAATTTTAAGAAATTATAGGGTTAATGGCAGGTGTCTTCTCCCTCGGATGTGGGATTTCAAGACTACGGGGCATATTTTTAAAGCGAGAGGGGAGAGATTTAAAGACATGAGGGGCAATTTTCATTTTTTACACAGAGGATGGTTCACATGTGGAATAAACCTCCTTAGGAGTTGATGCATGTGGGTACAGTTACAATGTTTAAAAGACACTTGTCTAAGTACAAAATAGGAAAGGTTTATTTTGGGAATTATGTTCGGCGTAGACTGTTTGGACTTATGACTCTATGACTAAATCTATCGATCTAGGTCTTGAACGTAGTCAATGACTAAACCTCCAGAGTTCTCTGGGGACAAAATTCCCAATATTTACCATCTCCTGAGAGAAGGGATTCAAATTCAAATTCCATAGCTCAGTCTCAAAAGGCCAGCCCCTTACCATAAGAAAGTAAGGACTGCAGATGCTGGAGAGTCAGAGTCAGTGGCATTGGAAAAGCACAGTAGGTCAGGCAGCATCCAAGGAGCAGGAGAGTCAACGTTTCGGGTATAAGCCCTGAACCAGTCCTGCCTGAAATGTTGACTCCGATGCTGCCTGACATGCTGTGCTTTTCCAGAGCCACACATTTTGACTCTGCCTCTTCCCATGAGGCTGCGTCCTTTGGTTTTACAATTCCAGCCTGTGGAAAAGACAATTCTGCATTCACCCTGTTAAACCATGTACAAAGTTTGCATCCTTCAAGAAAATCTTCTGAACTCCAGAGATATATAGACCCAATCTCCTTAGACTCTTAATCACAGAGTATAGAAGGCATGGCCACCACTGGGGAGTTGGAGAATGCTATGAATGGTACATTAAAGCAGAAAGACTGTGTATATGTTTATGGAGCTAAATCTCAGATTGAAACATGGAGAAAATGCTTGTCATTGTTCAGTTGAGCGCACTCAGCTTAAACACTTCTGTAGTTGATCATTCAATTTGTTTTTCTTGAGTTCATGGTGCTTTGTTTTGAAGGACACAATACTGATCTATGAGAAACATTACATTTCTCTAACGTACTTGTGGTGTCACAGCTGATGTAACAAGCACCTCAGAGTGCAAAGGTACCTAATCTCCTTTCTGCCAAGGGAACCCAACTGGGACCGAACAGCCTTGACGCTGAAGAAATTGTAATATCAGTTCTGGATATGCCTGTGATCATAATGATAACATTACTTTTAACTGCCTCAGAGGGCAAAATTACAAACCTAATGAAGGGCTTCATTGTGTTGTTCAGAGAAAACGACTACATAAAAATCCCATAAGGTCTGAAAAGTAGAAATCACTCCTATCAGTGTTCAAAACGCTGGAACCTCAAGACATCAGGATGCCACTGCTGAATAATGATTGTTTTCCACAGCCAACAGCAAGAGAAATAAGAATGGTATCTTCATGCATTAAGTAAGCATGCCTACCTTCAGGTTAACAAAACAGGGAACAGTTGCTACCTCTACTCTGGCCATTAGAGGACACCAAAACAGGAGGTGATGGCCGAATGGTATTATCACTGGACTATCAATCCTGAGACCCTGGTGGGCCTGGGTTCAAATCCTGCAGATGGTAACATTTGAATTCATTATATATCTGGAGTTGAGAGTCTATTGATGACCATGAGTTGATTGTCAGAAAAAATCCCATCTGGTCCCCTAATGTCCTTTGGGGAAGGTAACTGCCTGGTCTGGCCTCCAGACTGACAGCAATGCAGTTGACTCTTAACTGCCCTCTAGGCAATTAGGGATGGACTATAAATATTGGTCTAGCCAGTATTCTAAAAAAAACATTTTAGCTGACTTTTGTGAAGGATACTTCTGCTCACTACCTCCACTGGAGCATTTAAGATGTTTTCTTGACATGTTAAATACAGGTTCTTTGCAAATACTGGGCAACATCACTATGGACTTCTTAACCCACTGCACATTCGGCCTAATCCAAGCAATGCCCACTTATTGTAGCACGGCCCAACTCCATCTCACACGCCATTTAATTCAGGCAAAGATCCCATTGCTACCACAGCTACTGGCAGATAAATGACATTCAAAGTCACATTCCCCTCTTCAGTCAACACACAGAGATACACCACCTACATATGCATGTAGAAACATGTAAACTCACAAAAAAAGGGTGAGAGAGAACGAGAGAGCAAGCTTTGGGGAATGGGCTCTCATCCCATCATTGCAGCTGGAGAGACTGAACCATGATGGGGTACACCTTGTAGATGGTACTCACAGCTCTACTGTGTGTCAGCTGTGAATAGTAAAGGCAGGGGGTCAGGAATGGTAAGGAGTTGCTTAAGTATTGTTGGAGCAGACAAGTGGGCAGTATCTTATCAGACTCGTGACTTGTGCCTTGTGGAGGGTGGATGGGGAGTTGCAGGATTCCTAACCCCTGACTTGTTCTTGCGCCCACTGTAGTGAAAGGGCTGGTTCAGTTTGTGGTCCTCAAGGCTCTGATTGTGGGACACCCACCAACAGTAATGCCATTGAGAGTCATGAGAAGGTGGTTAGAATTTCTCTTGTTGGAGATGGTCATTGCCTGGCACTTGTGTGGAGTACATGCGACAGAATTAATCCGTGGGTAATTCTCTGAGACTTTTCAAACAGAAAATGGGGGAGATACTAAGTGAATATTTTGCATCAGTATTTACTGTGGAAAAGGATATGGAAAATATAGACTGTAGGGAAATAGATGGTGACATCTTGCAAAATGTCCAGATTACAGAGGAGGAAGTGTTGGATGTCGTGAAATGGTTAAAAGTGGATAAATTCCCAGGACCTGATCAGGTGTACCTGAGAACTCTGTGGAAAGCTAGAGAAGTGATTGCTGGGCCTCTTGCTGAGACATTTGTATCATCGATAGTCACAGGTGAGGTGCCGGAAGA
>NC_057719.1:9063297-9119832 GCF_004010195.1 Chiloscyllium plagiosum
CGGAAAGATGTTGTGAAATTTGAAAGGGTTCAGAAAAGATTTACAAGGATGTTGCCAGGGGTGGAGGATTTGAGCTACAGGGAGAGGCTGAACAGGCTGGGGCTGTTTTCCCTGGAGAGTCGGAGGCAGAGGGGTGACCTTATAGAGGTTTACAAAATTATGAGGGGCATGGATAGGATAAATAGACGAAGTCTTTCCTCTGGAGTCGGGGAGTCCAGAACTAGAGGGCATAGGTTTAGGGTGAGAGGGGAAAGATATAAAAGAGACCCAAGGGGCAACATTTTCACGCAGAGAGTGGTACGTGTTTGGAATGAGCTGCCAGAGGAAGTGATGGAGGCTGCTACAATTGCAACATTTAAGAGGCATTTGGATGGGTATATGAATAGGAAGGGTTTTGAGGGATATGGGCCGTGTGCTGGCAGGTGGGACTAGATTGGGTTGGGATGTCTGCTTGGCATGGACGGATTGGACTGAAGGCTCTGTTTCCGTGCTGTACATCTCTATGACTCCAAGACTCTATTATAAATCTCTCTATTTCTTACATTAGGGTAAGCCTGCTTGTTCAGCTGAACAGGATTGCTTGGGGCCATACATAAAGTGAAATATCTCACCCTTATTAATAATTGTTGAACACAATAATGTTTAAGTTCTGAAACTTTAATGCAGTGGAGGATAGCAATGATGTGGATATAACCATAGGAGACATTTTAATCACAAATATACTCCAGAATACGTTGACAACTCATACACATGTGCCAAGGCTGGCTGGTTTGTACCAAGAATGTTTTCTGGTTGATATCTCAGCACTCGGCTCCATCATTAAGCACTTTGACAGAGGATCCTGCTGCATGGTAGTGATGGATCGTTACCAGCCCGAAGGCCAGGTTAAAGCACAAATACTGTACGGAAGGTGAGTAATCTGAATGGGTGGAGGGGTGGAGTCTATGGGAGTAAAAATCAAATCAGGAAGCTGTCTGCAAACAATGAATGTGAAAAGTCACACACTGCATTGGCGCAGCCTCCCCATCGAAGTCTGTAAACATCATTTCAGGCTGCGTATAGGTACGAGAAGGGGTGACCTACTTTCCAAAGCACACATCTATTTCTTCTTTCCCTGCCTTAGTTTAGCTAGCGTCACACAGTAAGCACATAATTCAGATGAAAATGACTTGCTGCAGCTGCGTAGGGCCTGGGTAAGACTGCATTTGGAGAACTGTGTGAATTTTGGGAAATGGTATTGAGATATAAGATAAGCTATGATCGAGTTGAAGGGCTGAGCAGGGCTTGATAAATCTCATTATAGGCATAGGCATCTATAGTGCAGAAAAAGACCCTTCGTCCCATCAAATCTGTGCTCGTCAAAAACAACCACCTAACTATTCAAACCTCTGAACCTTGTATGTCTTGGCACCGTGGGCGGCACGGTGGCACAGTGGTTAGCACTGCTGCCTCACAGCGCCAGAGACCCGGGTTCAATTCCCGCCTCAGGCGACCCATCAAATCTGTGCTCGTCAAAAACAACCACCTAACTATTCCAACCTCTGAACCTTGTATGTCTTGGCACCGTGGGCAGCACGGTGGCACAGTGGTTAGCACTGCTGCCTCACAGCGCCAGAGACCCGCAGGTCAGGTGAATTGGCCACGCTAAATTGTCTGTAGTGTTAGGTAAGGGGTAAATGTAGGGGTATGGGTGGGTTTCGCTTCGGCTGGTCGGTGTGGACTTGTTGGGCCGAAGGGCCTGTTTCCACACCGTAAGTAATCTAATCTAATCACAAGTGCACATCCAACTGCCTGCAAGTTCCCCTCCAAGCCACTCACCATCCTGGCTTGGCAAAACATTGCCGTTCCTTCACTGTCACTGGGTTAGAATCCTGTGTAATCCCTCCCTAAGGGCATTGTGGGTCAACCCACAGCAGGTGGACTGCAGCAGTTTAAGAAGGCAGCTCACCCCCACCTTCACAAGGGGCACCTAGGGATGGGCAATAAATACTGCCCAACCGTGATGCCCACATGCCAAGAATGAATAAATAAAATGCTTCTTAAATATTATGAGTATTTCTGCCTCTACCAACCTTCCAGGCAATGAGTTCCAGATTCCCACCATCCTCTCAGTAAAAATGATTTTCCTCCCATCTCTTCTCAACATTAAATCTATGCCACTTGGTCTTTAATCCCTCCATCGAGGGGAGAAAATTTCTTCTGATCTAACCTACCTGTGGGAGATTTGTTAGAACCAAGGCAGCCATCTTGTCACATACTAAAAGCCTAGAAACCATTTTAAATCTCATATTAGTGTCTGTTTGTTCAGCTTGTACGTTCCCAGGCTCAGTGAGGTGGTTGACCTCTGCTAATACATGACAGTGAAACTCTTTCCCAGTACGGGAACGTTCTTCTTTTCCAAGAATCTACTGTAATACTAACACTTGCTTATCAGCTACTAACTAGCACTGCCCAGACACTACATAACTGGGGCTAGTGACTGAGCAAGTAGGCACTTTGCTCATTATACTGCAATTAACAGTTTGCTAATTGTTAAATGAGTGTAACCTATATAATCACGCAACTCTCTGTATCTCGTCGGAGTGACTTGTGACCATGAGATCGACTTGTCTCTCCCCATGAGCTCATGAATAAACAGTCAATAAGTCAAGGTTTATGTGGCATGATTCATTGTTCTTCTAATTTGGACTGCCACGTGCGAGTCACCCACTGCATAATGTATCCCATCCCCAACATTACCTAAGCACCTCATAACTGTACACACCACAATCATGTCCCACTCAATCTCCTCTGCTCTAAGGAAACCAACCACAGTCAGCTCCTGTTCCTGTGACCAAGCTGCAATCTGTAAGAAGATGAACTGAGGAAGCAACTGCTTTCAATCAACATTGTAAGGCAATTTGGATTCTTTGTCCTCCTGCCATTGAAGGGGATGGAATGTTTTCCACGTTTTGTGTTAGCTGCTGTCTGATAATTCCTCACCACTGCCACCATGTTGTATGAGCTGGTCGGATTCTTGGCCACAATAAAGTGGATTTGGTGCTATCATTTGGGATCAATTGTGGCCGGTTGGTGTATGTTAGAGGAAAGCCCTTGGTGATCTAATGAGAACGGGATCTTGTCCTAATGTAGTTTATTGAATGGTAGCTGCTTGGTACAGTTTACAGAGCATGATAGAAGTACAGTGCAACCTCAGTTATTCGAACATCAATTATCCAAATTTCGGATTATCCAAAGAAGATTTCAAGGTCCCATAAAAATGGCATTAGGCAACGCAGCATTCCGTTATCAATTAAACGGCATTATAACATGTATTGCCGGATAACTGAGAAATGTTTGATAAGTGGCACTCAAATTATCATTAGTTTATGATAGATCAGTTATTGGCTCAATGGCATTCCGGTGTGCATTGTCGGATAACTGAGAAAGGTTTGGATAACCGGCACTCATAAATTACTACTTGTTCAGGAAGAGGTTTGTTATCCGAACAATCAATGATCCGACCAAAATACTCCCTGTCCAACTCGTTCGGATAATTGAGGTTCTACTGTAATTGTTACGAAGACTAGTGAGCAATTGAGATAGATGAGACGTCTGTCTACCTAGAGATCCAAAGATGTTCTCGCTACCAAGACCTTATGTCATCACTGTACCAGGCTGAAGTTACTCCTCAATATTCATTCTTTGAGAACCAAAAATCTCATCCAACATCAGCCTTGGGTACACACTGGCTGCAGTGACAAGCTATGATTCTGTAAAATGGACTACCTTTGGACAGGAGCATTGAAAATCAGTCATGTCCGATCTCCACGATTAAGTTCACCCGATGCTTCCTGAGAGTGCCACATCCTTGAAATCTCTCTGACCACTTATTGACAGTTTTCCCCAAACTCCTGCACCAAGGTTGAGTAACATAACTTCCATTCGAAACAAATCAGATGAGATGCTCATGTGAGGAAAGGTCTTGCAACAATCCCTGCTACAGGGACAATGCACTTTATAAACTCACAGGACTGTTGTAACAGGATGTTATTAAACTGGAAAAGGTGCAAAAAAGATTTACAAGTATGTTACCAAGACTGTAGGGTTTGATTACAAGGAGAGGCTATGTAAGTTGGAACATCTTTTTTTTTTCCCTGGAGCATCAGAGACTGAGAGGTGACCCTATAGAGGTTTATAAAAATAAGGAGGGGCATGGATAGGGCAAATAGACAAAGTCTCTTCCCTGGGATGGGGGAGTCCAGAACTAGAGGGCATAGGTTTAAGGTGAGAGGGGAAAGATTTTAAAAGGGATCTAAAAGGGGCAACGTTTTCACACACAGGGTGGTATATATAAATATATATGGAAGGAGCTGACAGAGGAAGTGGTACAATTACAACATGTGAAAGACATTTGGCCAGATACATGGACAAGAAGGATTTAGAGAGGTAAGGGCCAAATGCAGACAAATGGAACCATTTCAGTTTAGGAAACCTGGTAAGCATGGACAGGTTGGGCTGAAGGGCCTCCTTCCATGCTGTATGACTATGACTGTAGGCAGGCAAGTCTCCAGGACCTGATGGCCTGCATCCAAGAATTTTAAAGGGAGTGGACTGCAGGAGATAGTGGGGGCATAGGTCTAAACATTTCAGAACTCATTGGATTCTGAGAGGGTTCAAGATTGGAAAACCACCCGTGTGACACCTCTGTTTAAGAAGGGAGGGAGATAGAAAGCACAAAACTATAGACCCGTTAGCCTACCACTTGCTGTTAGGAAAATGCCAGAGTCCATTATTAAGGAAGAAATAGCAAGACATTTCACAAAGCCAGAGTGACTTCACCTGATGAAGGAGCTGTGCTTCAAAAGCTTGTGATTTCAAATAAACCTGTTTGACCGTAACCTGGTATCATGCGACACCTGACTTTGTCCACCCCAGTCCAGCACCGGCATCTCCACATCAAAATCAAACAGAGTCAACATGGTTTTGTGAAAGAGAAATCATATTTGGCAAATTTGCTGGAGTCCTTTCAGCATTCAGAAAGCAGATTTGATGAAAGGTAACCTGTAGATTTCATTTATTTGGAGTTCCAGATAAAGTGCCACAAAAAAAGACTTGTTGGATTAGCATGTTTGGATTGAGGATTGGTTAACACACAGAAGATGATGAGTTGGGATTAGTGGGCTTTTTTTCAGGTTGGAAAGGCGTAACTAGTGGGGTGCCACAAGGATCAGACATAATTTACTATCTATCTTAATGGTTTGGATGAGGAGGCAGAGTGCGATGTATCCATTTTCTGATGATAGAAGTGTAAGTGGGAGGGCCTGAGGATAGAAGGAATTGGCAAGGGGTAATGGATAAGTTGAGTCAATTGTACCAAATCCCATCAGATAGAGTTTAATGTAGGAAGGTGTGAGATCCTACTCTATGCTAAGAAGTATCAAAACGTGGACAATTATTTCAGTGAAGATAGACTCAAGGAAGAGTAGCACAAAGGGATCTGAATGTTCTTGTTCATAAAACAAAAAAAGTTGACATGTAGGTGCAGCAAGTAAGTATGAAAGCCAATGGAATTTGGCTTTTATTGCAAGGCAGTTGGAGTTTAAAAATAGGAAAGTCTTATTACATACTGTTCAGGGTGTGGCTGAGACTGCACTCAAAGTACTGTGTACAGTTTGGTCTCCATGCTTAAGAAAGGATACACTAGCATGGGAGGTGGTTCAAAGGAGATTCACATATCTGGATCCTGGTGCTGCCTCACCAAGAATGGCTAACCAGGTTAGACCTTTATTCATGCAACTTCAGAAGAATGAGGGGTGGTCTGATTGAAACATACGAGATTCTGAGGAGACTTGACAGTGTAGATGTTGAGAAGATGTTTCCACCAGTTGGGGAGACTTGAACAGAGGGATATATAGTCATAGAGTTCAGAGAACACTCACTTAAAAGTGAAATTTCAAGTCGAAGGTCGATGTTACATAGGAACAGGTGGAGGCCATTCAGCCCCTCAACCTTGTTCCATCATTCAATAGGACCATGGCTGAGCTGTGGTCTAACTCCCTATACCTGCATTTGGCCCACATTCCTGAATACTTTTGCTGAACTAAAGGTATCCATCTCTGATTTGAAATTAACAACTGATCCAGCATCCACTTAGTGGAAGAGAGTTCCCGACCTCTCACACTCTGTGTGTAGATGTGCTTCCTAATATCTCTCCTGAAACAGTCTGACCCTAATTGTTAGACCAGAAGGAGAAGGGGAACAAGTGATAAGGAGCAAAGGTAGGTCTGTGGTACACCATAGGTCACTGGCTGGTGGGGAAGTCTGGAGGGGCTGAAAGGTCTCTTGCTGTTGTCCCAATGCAATGCTCTCCGAGACACAAAGAAAAGTTACCCTCCTTTAAATGAGACGAGTGGCTAGGCGTGTGGAGCTGATGTATAGACGATCAGCCTTTTCCTGACAGTGCCACAGCCTGAGTATTTTCAGCCCTTTTCCTTTCGGATTAACCTCGTCGAAAATTCAATTATAAGTCCTTGGAGTCTTATAACGAATCACCAGCTGAAGTTAGACAAGGCTAACCCTGCCAATACCTTCAGGTTTCTAATCAAATTGAAAGATTTCAGATGCCTCCATCCGTGAGAACTATTTGAGCGGAAAAAGAAAAAGAAACCATCTTTTTAAAAGTCCACTCAGTGATAAAAACTTACTTATTTGCAGGCAAAGAAAGGAGATTGGGCAACTACATTCCCTGCTCATGATGAATACCTGAGTGAGCGGCAGTGACCACATTGTGTTGGTGGAAGCTGTTTCACCCCTTGACTGGCAAGTTTGTTTATTTTACAAGTGGTCAATGTAATCCTGGATTGGTTTTAAACAGAGCTTTTAGAGTGAAAGTGTTATGTAAAACAGGGTACTCAAAAATAAAGTTCAAAAGGTTAGGAAACAAAGAAATAAGAAAAATCTCATTTATTTTTAAGAAGCTTGGCTCATACCCATGCTCAGAGAGTGTAGCATAGCTTCTACTGTAGGTGAGTTTTAACGTATCGTTCAGCTTCCTTGGGCTGAGGTTGACAGGCCTTTCTTTAACAATGGGGGGGGGGGGGAGTGTGACTGAGCCAGCGGCCATCTTGGATCATGGACAAGATTTGAGGGCAGCAGTTGTGCCTCTCCCATTCTGCCCATCCCAACTCAGGGTGAGGGTGAAGGATAGCAGAGTTCCCTCGTGCCCTGGTGGGACACAACTGGTCAAACCACTCGGCTTTAAGCAAAACAAGCATTTAGTTAAACACCACAGTTGAAATACGAGCAAAAGAAACTGGAATTTGGAATGACGTAACTATTGGCAAACGTAACTGAATACTCGACAAAATAACTTAACTAACTAACTGTTTCGATATGGTAACACCCCATCAACCCACCCCTTGGCAACAAAGGTACATTCAAACAGATTCTTACAGACAGGAGGGAACAACAGCCAGAGAGAGATTTCAGAGAAAATCAGTTAGGAATCTTTTACTGAAGCTTGCAACCCTTCTGGTACTCACAACATCTTGTGACTACTCCAGCTAAAACAAGCTAGGTAAACTTGAACTGGGAGAACTAGCCATATTGTTAAACTGTTTTAAAAAAAAAACTTGTCCCCTAGACGCTTGGTCACCTCTGCCTTTATGACCGTGCTTCCAAAAAACCCAGGACAAAATAACTTTGTTAAATTGTCAGCATTATTACAAAGGCCGTTATGTAAAGAATGAAAGTGCCTTTTCTTTGATAGCCCTGTGATAGCTAGGTTTATTCTTATCCCAATTGTTGTTGCCTGATTCTCTTTTGCCTTTTCACACATTCCTCCACTAGTTCTAATCCTGGCTCTGAAGTGGGTGCAGAAATGAAAAAACGAAAGATATTCAAAACTCTTGTTCCTTCTGTAATTGTGTCAATTGAAAGGAAGAAAAAGATGTTCAGTAGGAAAGACAGCTGATCTACACAAAATAATATAAGCCCATTGTGCCTGTATTGGCTCTTTGAAAGAGTTATTGAACAGTGCTATTTCCTTCCCCACAGCCTTGTCAATGATTCCTTCCTATATTATGTAATCCAATTCCCTCAGCTCCTGGAGAAAACATCCAGTTAGAATCCTGTGCTGTTCCTGTAACAGTTGCAGAGCTTTCCCATTGCTTAAGTGCATGGTGAGATCCCACAGTCAGTTTCTCCCTCCCATCCCAACGATCCTGTTGTGCACCATCTTTATCTCTCTTCACCATTGCTCACATTTTGCATCATTCCTTTAGGTGGGAAGAATTTGTTCTGCCGCTTTCTGAGAGCTGAGGTCTTGGCTTGGTCAGTGGAGGAGGATGTATCTTGTAGGACGTTACGATAGGGGAGGAGGGAGGGAGGGAGACAGGAGAAAGTCAACATCAGCAGGGGAATGGAGTGAGCAATAGCTGCCCGCTGCCTCATACACACAAGGGGAATGCTGCTTCCGTTACCTACAGAGCTTGTCTGGTTCTGTCCGGCAATACCCAAACCACTCCCCTCTGCCTCCAATAAATGCTGCAAGAGAAGTCAAATCACACCCTGGGGTGGAATATGATGCTCAAGTCCAATACAAGAACTGGTGGCAGGGGCACACTTAATCAGGGGGTGGATGCTTTTAGCAGTGGACCCCATCCAATTCCTGACCTGTACCCCTTGGCAGGAAGGCCTAAAGATGTCTAATTAAGCCATTGCATGGGCGGTTAATGACTGATCAAGGGCCCCACTCTACCTACCCCTGTTACTGGCATTCACCCAGTTATTGGCAGGCACTCATCCTCTCTTACAAAGACATTCAGTGCCTGATGGAGCATTGGGAAGGGGTGAGTCACAGAGTTAATTACAACCCATCCCTTCTGTCCTTGATGCAGACCACCCTGCAGCTCCTCCTCCTGCCCTTTTGACCTCCTCTCCCACCAGTATTCACCAAGGCCTCATTTAGATGTCATCCTGCCAGCAACCATCACCTCCCAACTGACACCACCCCCCCCCCCCAACCCTTTCATAGCCCAAAGGGGAATCTGCCCCAGGATTCTTGATCGGTGTTAGGCCCATCCCTGACCTAGCAATACTGCAGGCTGCTCTGAAAAAAGGTGCATGGGACTCTTTCCATTTAGCACTAGACACCATTATGGTGACCACCTACCTCTAAGTGAAACACTGGAAGAAATGGAAACGTTTGGACAATTTCTAGATTAAACAAGGTTAACTGAAGGTGAAAGCAACAGTTTAATGTGAGCTGTAAGCCATCTGCTGATTACAAAGTCATGTGACTTTGGAAAAAGAGCCAAACAATGCTTTTAGGGAGATAGATAAGCTTGGATTTATTGCTTCAATTGTTGCAAAACCTAATTGGCAGAGGCTGTTGGTCCTTGTGTCTTGCAACCTTTCTGGTTTTTGGTTTCTGTTTTAAAAGGTAAGGAGTCTGAAAGGGGAACAAAAAGGTCTCCAAAGTGAATGCAAATCTCTCACTTTCCTGTGATTCTCTCTTAGTTGAAGTATTTAGGAACCTGATAAAGTTCCGCATTTCGGATTCTTGACTTCCTTGTAAAGCCTGAAAATCTGAATTGTGATCACCTTCCAAGGAACATGGAACAGTTTGGTTTTCATGAGAATTGAAACTTTGTTTGGAAGACCTTCCATCAGTCCATGGCTGTAAGCAAATCGATTTCATCAACAAGAAATCCGGTATACTATGAGCATTCATTAAATTCTAATGTCTATTTCTCAGGCAATTGGGCAATAAGAGTTATTTATTTTCTTTTTTCACTTCTTAAATTACAACCTCTGCAGTCTTGTGTTGTCCTTGGTGTTGTATCGGTGTTCGTTTTGGGATTAGAAAAGGGCATAGTTCTAATTCCAGATGCTTGCTTGTTTACCAGCTTTGCCACTTGTTTTTAGAAATGAGCTTTGTTTTAGATTTTCAAACTCATTAAATCATATCACAGAATCCTTACAGTGTTGAAGCAGGCCATTCAGCCCCTTCTGTTAACATCGACCCTCTGAGTTACATCCCACCCAGATACACCTCCTTATCCGATCCCTGTAACTCTGCATATCCTATGGTGCATCCATCTAGCCTACACATCTCTGGACATTATGGGCAATTGCCAATGTCCAATCCACCTAACCTGCACATCTTTGGATTGTGAGAGGAAACCGGAGCACCCGGAGGAAACCTACGCAGGCATGGGGAGAATGTGCAAACTCCACACAGTCAGTCGCCTGAGGGCAGAATTGAACCTGGGTCCCTGGCACTGTGAGGCAGCAGTGCTAACAACCGAGCCATCGTACTGAAACCTCATGAGTGTTTCTTTTATTCTGGAAAGCAGCACAAAAGGGGAAACAAGAGGCCATTTTGGTGATTGAGTCAAAACATTCATTTTAACTGTGGCTCGTGGGATAGTGGGGTTTGATTATTAGCATATGGGTCCCATTACAGTCATAACAGCCTGCACCACCATTAAACACCACCATTATGCTCTTTTTAATCTTTCCTAAGCAAAAACATCACCTTATTTCTATTTAAAGCTCACTACATTTCAAATATAGTGATTCACAGCATGAAGCAATTTAAGATGTTTTAATGAAGTGCTAAGGCAAGCATATAGAGGTCTTACAGATACTGCAAATAAAGGGTATCTGACTCACACACAGTCATCCCTCTTAGACACACCTGTCTCTCACATACATTCACCTCTCCCACAGATACACACTCGCCTCTCACACACATGTCCCACAGAAACACTTACCTCTCACACATGCACTCACCTTGCTCACACATGCACAGTCACCTCCCTCATACATTCTCTCTCTCACACATTGATTGAATTCTTTCACACACATTCTTACCCCTCTCAAACACCTCTCACACACAACTCTCGCACACAGACACACACACACCTCTCCCACAGATATTCACCTCTCTCTGACAAACACAATAGCTTCTTTCATGCACATTCACCTGTCTCAACACACATTCTCTCACACACACTTCTCACTTACATATACTCACTGCTCCCACACGCTCACCTGTCCCCCATATGCACTCACACACTGAGACCCCACACTCTCACACAGACACTCACTTCTCTTGCACACATACTTGCCTCTTTTGCACACACTTACCTTGCTCTCACACATACTCACCTCTCACTCACATCTCTTCCTAACACACCAGCTTCTCTCATGCATATTGATCTGTCTCACACTTGCACTTTCTCACAAGCACAGACACATGTCTCTATTACAACCTAGATGCAGTGGAGTCCATTTGAATGTGAATCTGACTGACCAGGCTGGAAAGGGTTAAGTGTCGCTCTGAAAACTACATGAATCAACACCCATCTAAACAGCTTACACAATATCACACTGTGCCTTGGCAGTGCTCAGCACCTCAGACACACAGCTGAAGGAAGCATGACAATTGTGTTCATTGAGAATTCAGTCATCATTCTGTCCATCTTCTGGGAAAGTTCACTCAGTACGTCAAGCTGTGAACAGTGCAGGATGTTCTGTTGTTACTGATTGATGTCCTGGTGACGTCAATCCAACCCCCAGGACAGTGGGATTATGGGAAAGCAGTTACTGACAAGACTGCTTGCTGAGCAAGGGAAAGGAGCATAATCGTACAAGCCTCAGAAACAACTTAATTCCCAGTCGGCACACTGAATGGTCAGGATAATACACCTCACTTCACATTTCTCAAGATCCAGATGCCACAGTCCAAAGCCAAACCCTTAACAGTTCAGAACTTTGTGGGGTGACCACTGCTTCATTTAAAAGGAGGGTCAAAACCTTGTTGCATTTATATAGCAACTTTAACTTCATAAAATGTCCCAAGGCACTTCAAAGCAGTGTTTACAAACAAAATCTGACGGAGAGTAACATCAAAACAGTAGCCCAAAGGTTTGCTCACAGATGGAGGGAGAAACAAGCCATAGTTCCCTGTTTGCCCCTAACCCTTGACTCCCATGTCTATCAAAAATCTGTTCAACTCAACCTTGAATAAATTCATTGACCCTGTCTCCACCACCTTCGAAGGATGAAGATCCCTGAGATTAATAACCTTCTGAGAGGAAACATCTCCAATTCGGTTTTAAAAAGGACACCCCAAATTTTCAAACTGTGTCCCCTTACTCCGAACTCCTAAATGAGGGGGAAGACCCTCTCTGTGTCCATTCTATCAATTCCCCCTCAAGATCTTATCTTTTTCAAATAGATCATCACTCAGTCTTCTCCACCACTGCAGTAAGGAAGACCAAACCTTTCATCTCTGGAATGTTCCTTTGACAGGACGATGTCAGTCAATGAGCTGGAGATGTGGTGGGATTCACAATAGCACTCATAGGAATGTCGGAGGCTGAGGGGTGACCTTATAGAGGTTTATAAAATCATGAGGGGCACGGATAGGGTAAATAGACAACGTGTTTTTCCTGGGCTGGAGGGAGTCCAAAAATAGAAAGCATAAGTTTAAGGTGAGAGGGGAAAGATATAAAAGGGAACTAAAGTGCAACTCTTTCATGCAGAGGGTGGTACGTGAATGGAATGAGCTGCCAGAGGAAGTAGTGAAGACTGGTACAATTACAACGTTTAAAAGGTATTTGGATGGGTATATGAATAGGAAGGGTTTGGAAGGATATGGCCCAAGTGCTGGGAAATGGCTCAAGATTAGTTTAGGATATCTGGTCGGCATGGACGAGTCAGCCCAAAGGGTCTGTTTCCATGCTGTGTGACTCTATGATTCCAGTATGTTTTTTTTGTGTCGAGGGTTTGAATTCAGCAACTCATCATGGTTGTAACCAAGGATATTTCTTCAAACAAGGAGTGTCACGTCACACAAACTGTAGGGGTAAAATCAACCCCTGTCATAGAGATGTATAGCATGGAAACAGACCCTTCGGTCCAACTCATCCCTGCTGACCAGATATCCTGAACTAATCTAGTCCCGCTTGGCCAACATGTGGAGGGACCCATGCTAGCCCACCAGGCCCATGATGGAACACTGAACGAGAAGGACTGTATAGTTGGACACTCTATTTTTCTGCCTTCATGTTCTATATTTCAGCTTATTTTTCTGTGTTTTAAAATAGCACTGGAGAGTGGCAACACTATACATCACTTTCCACTGTATTTTGTAACAAGACACACGTGACAATAAATAAATCAAACAAAATAAAATGTGACTCCAGACCCACAGCAATGAGCTTGGCTCCTGACTCCTCCCTGAGCAAGCCGTTCAGCCTCAAGTTGCAATTACAGATGGACAACAGATGCTGGCCTCGCCTTCAACAAATGCACCTCATGGAATATTAAGGAAAATAAGCACTGAGGGCTCGAAAGGATAGGGTAGAAGCTGTCACAAATCAAACCATGAGAGCAACACTTAGCTAGCATTGACCACAAGAAAGGGAAATAGTTATTTCTGTTTCGAAGTCCTGAAGCTCCTTTGAAAAAAAGACTTCAATCCTGCTCATCACTTTCACATTCCACTTAGCTCTGTGGCAGTTTTAATACCACAGTCTCTTAATTGGTTCCTATGGGTATAACAATGAGTAGAACCCTCCAACGTAGCTTCCTGAGCACTGGGCCTGGGCTGTACTGACTTCAATGCAGCTGGGCAGAGTGTAAATTGCCAATAGGGTTAGTCTAAAAAGCAGCTTCGGCATCTAACATCTAACCGTCGCTGCCACCCTCATTTATGAGTTCCGAATGATAAGATTCTTGCACTCACACACAATTTTGTCGCTGTAAAATAATTCACATAAGCTGAAATGTTTACCACTTTCATAAGTGGAATCGGTGGCCATTTTGGAAACAGTTGGGAAGCTCTCCCTGGGTTTCCAGGCCAACCCCTGTATTTGTCCCATCATTCAAATGAGAAGCCGGAATGATCACGCTGGTGTTTGTGGGACCTCGCAATTCACAAAGTGCATTTCCCCCATTAATACAGCAGCTAGGTGTCACTACCTGAATGGTGCTAACGTGAATGATAAATACTGTCCATGTGTTCTTCTTGTCCCTCTCAGAATGAAAAGACAAGAGGAAACCTGTCAGCACCTCATTTTCTGCTTGGGGATCCTACAGCCCTCTGGACTCAATATACAGTTCAATAAACTTACGGCTCCCAACTCCCACCCTCCATAACATAGAGTCATAGAGTCATAAAGATGTACAGCATGGAAACAGACCCTTCGGTCCAACCTGTCCATGCCGACCAGATATCCCAACCCAATCTAGTTCCACCTGCCAGCACCTGGCCCATATCCCTCAAAACCCTTCCTATTCATATACACATCCAAATTCCTTTTAAATGTTGCAATTGTACCAGCCTCCACCACTTCCTCTGGCAGCTCATTCCATACACGTACCACCCTCTGAGTGAAACCGTTGCCCCTTGGGTCTCTTTTATATCTTTCCCCTCTCACCCTAAACCTATGCCCTCTTGTTCTGGACTCCCCGATCCCAGGGAAAAGACTTCATCTATTTATCCTATCCATGCCCCTCATAATTTTGTAAACCTCTATAAGGTCACCCCTCAACCTCCGACGCTCCAGGGAAAACAGCCCCAGCCTGTTCAGCCTCTCCCTATAGCTCAAATCCTCCAATCCTGGCAACATCCTTGAAAAGCTTTTCTGAACCCTTTCAAGTTTCACAACATCTTTCCGATAGGAAGGAGACCATAATTGCACGCATTATTTTAAAAGTGGCCTAGCCAACGTCCTGTACAGCCGCAACATGACCTCCCAACTCCTGTACTAAATGCTCTGACCAATAAAGGAAAGCATACCAAATGCCTTCTTCACTATCCTATCTACCTGCAATTCCACTTTCAAGGAGCTATGAATCTGCACTCCAAGGTCTCTTTGTTCAGCAACACTCCCTAGGACCTTACCATTAAGTGTATAAGTCCTGCTAAGATTTGCTTCCCCAAAATGCAGCACCTCGCATTTATTTGAATTAAACTCCATCTGCCACTTCTCAGCCCATTGGCCCATCTGGTCCAGATCCTGTTGTAATCTGAGGTAACATATAGTCTGCTATTACAAAAAATCCATTGTTAGCCAGTAACAGTCCCCATTAATAGCTATTCACCCTCCAAGCCAGATCACTATCCAATCCTTTGTCTGTCTAACTGCCCTTCTCTCGCGTTGGGCTCTATCCCCACCTATATTTACTCCTTACCTCCTCCCCCACCCTATCTTCTGCATATAAACTGACATGCTTCAGTGTCAAGGACTCTCTATTTGTGACAGAGAGGGGACTGACTCTGAATTGGCTGCCCACAGTCAGTGTGCATAAAAAAGGAATGGAGAAAAATTAAACTGACACACTCCTAGTTACCAACAGCTCTGAGGGAGAGTCATTGGACCCAAAACGTCAACTGATTTCTCTCCTCAGATGCTGCCAGGCCTGCTGAGTTTTTCCAGTAATTTCTGTTCTTGCTTCTACTTCCCTCTTGGTCAGGGCACCTCTGAGTTGATTTTATGACTGTTATTCGGTTCAGGGTGAGCCCTCCATCCCCTATTGTGGGAGAAAGCAGCTCCTTAGTCCCAGCATCACCACCGGCAATGATGGCCCATGCAGACACTGAGGTCAATGTGGGAGTTTCTGACCAGGATGGTCATCAGACGGGTCGAAGGATTGAGGATGGTGAGTATGCTGGAGGGAGCAAGGCCTACATTAGGCACAGGTTCATTGAGCAGGGGCCACTTTTCTTAACATGGCCACCAGGGTTAGCCTTGCCTTCTAGCACAGAATCCTTTTGTCAGCCGCTGGTAAAGTTCCATGAGGTGGGGCAAGTGATGGGCAAACCATGAACACCTGATTTGATGCACCACTTCCCTCACATCCCCAACTCACCCTCTGGCCAGCTCACTCCTGCACGCCATGCGTAGGGAGCCTTTGGTGGTGGGGATGAGGGGGGAAGAGATGGAAAGATCGCATCGGAAAGATGGCACCTCCAGCACCTCAACATGCCCTCAGTATTGCTCTGGCACAGTATTTCTGTGCCCGAATCTCTGCCTTGGGACATGGGAGAGAAATAGGATTACTCGCTGAGTGGCTATTGAGGTGTGTCCCCAAACTCAATTCAGCCAAAGGCATTGTTCAGCAGTAGATGATTTGCAAGTTGCTCAGTATTGCGCAGAGTCAAATACGAGGAAGATGTTTTCAGGAAAGCATAGAGACAGATACTGAAATAGGAAAAAAAAACCTACCCAAATATAGGAATAATCTAAAACAGATTGCGAGTCATTTAATATCTGTACTAAGCAGTGGGCATTTTCTCTTTCAGGAGCAAGACAATTTCCATTTAATCTAATTTACTGAGACACACAGTCCCAGGGATGGTCAGTGAACTATACTGAGACTTGGAGTTAATCCATCAAGACACTGCAGGGTTTGGCTTTCTGAGAAAGTAATTAGTCTGGCTGAGGGATGGAATGGATTGCAAGTCCATTAAGAGCACAGTCACGTTTTCTCATACCAGTTTCATGCTTATTGTTTAGTTTGTGCAATCTAGGAATTGTGAGGCTGTGCACTGGGTACGTGGGAGCACAGTGATAATGTCACTGGACCAGGGGGACAAATACACAAGTTCAGTGGTGAGCACTGCTGCCTCACAGCACGAGGGTCCCGGGTTTGATTCCACCCTTGGGTGACTACGTGGAGTTTGCACATCCTCTCCATGGCTGCATGGGCTTCCTCTGAGTGCTCCAGGTTCCACCCACAGTCCAAAGATGTGCACATTAGGTGGATCGGACATGGGAAATTGTCCAGAGATGTGCAGGTTAGGTGGATTGGCCAAGCTAAATTGGCCCATGATATCCAGGATAGGGATCAGCCATGGAAAATGCAGGGTTATATGAATAGGATCGGGGTTCTGGGTAAGATGCTCTTTGGAGGGTCAGTGAAGTCTCGATTGCCCTAATGTCCTCTAAGTGCACTGTAGGGATTCTATGATTCTCCAGGGACCTGGGGGTTCAACTCCCATCATGGGATATGTGATTCCTGAATTCAGTAGATTCTGAAATTAAAAAATGTACGCTTATTGATGACCATGTAAGCATTGCTTTTTGTTGGTTAAAACAAAACCCATGTGGTTTACAAATATTTTTCAGGAAGGAAATCTGCCATCCTTACCTGGTCTGACCTACGTGAATTCAGCCCAACAACAACAACATGGTTGTCACTTCATGGCCCTCTGAGGAATTAAGGGTGGGTAATAAATGCTGGAACAAATTATCTCAGATACTGGAGATCACAGCAGGTCAGACAGCATCCCTGGAGAAAGAGCAAGCCAACGTTTCGAGTCTCGGTGACTCCTCTTCAGGGCTGGCTTCTGATGGGTTCTCCAGCCCTGAAGAGTATTCTGGGCTCAAAACATTAGCTTGTTCTCTCTCTGTGGATGCCGTCTGACCACTGTGGCCTCCAGCATTCGTTGTTTTCAGTAATAAAGGCTGGGCTTACCAGAGATACCCACATCCTGCAAATGAATTTCTGGAAAGTAAACATGGTGATTCTAACACAAAAGTAACAAAGACCTCTCTACACAGGAACAGTCACAACTGGGGAGGTCTGAACCATAATGTAGAGTGGGGAGACAAGAGGCTATCCATTGGTTCCATGTTTACTCATTATTGATAAATATTTCCATAGATTGGTGTAAAGAGAATAAGGACATTGGAGGGCTGAAACTTGCCATGGGATTTTACATGTAGAACAGTAAAGTCATAGAGTCCCATAGCACACAGACAAACCCTTTGGCCTAAACTGGTCCATGCCAACCAAAATGTTCATCCAAAGTAACCTCATTTCCCTGCACTTGGCCCATATCCTTCTAACCCTTTCCTAGGGTGGCATGGTGGCTCAGTAGTTTGCACTGCTGCCTCACAGTGCCAGGGACCTGGGTTTGATTCCAGCCTCAGGTAACTATCCGTGTGGAGTTTGCACATTCTCCCCGTGTCTGCGTGGGTTTCCTTCGGGTGCTCCGGTTTACTCCCACAGTCACAAAGATATGCAGGTCAGGTGAATTGGCTGTGCTAAATTGCCTGTAGTTAAGTGCATTAGTCAGGGATAAACATAGGGAATGAGTCTGGGTGGGTTACTCTTCAGAGGGTTGGTGTGGACTTGTTGGGCCGAAGGGTATGTTTCCACACTGTAGGGAATCTAATCTATCCGTGTAGTTGTTCAAATGCCTTGCAAATGTTGTTAATGTACCCACTTCCTCAGGCAGCTCATTCCATGTGCATACCAACCTCTGTGTAAAAACATTGCCCCTCAGGTTCCCTTTTATTCTTTCCCCTCTCACCTTAAGCTGATGACCTCTCGTCCTCGATTCCCCAACCCTGCGAAAAGACTGAATGCATTCCCTCTATCCATGCCTCTCATAATTTTATATACTTGTATAGGATCCCCCCCTCAGTCTCCTGCACTTAAAGAGAAAAGTCCTAGCTTGTCCAACATCTCTCTATAACTCAGACCCTTGAGTCCTGGCAATATCCTTTTATAAATTTCTTCTGCACTCTTTCCAGTTTAATAACATCCTTCCTATAGTAAGGTGATCAAAACTGAACACAATACTCCAAGTGTGGCCTCACCATAAGTGTGAGGTCTTGCAATTTGAAAAGTCAAATCAAGGTAGGGTTTCATGCAGAATGGCTCTTTCCAGTTTAATAACATCCTTCCTATAGTAAGGTGATCAAAGTACTCCAAGTGTGGCCTCACCATAAGTGTGAGGTCTTGCAATTTGAAAAGTCAAATCAAGGTAGGGTTTCATGCAGAATGGTAGGGCCTTAAGGAATGCAGTGGAGCAGAGAGACGTTGGAGTTCAGGTGCATTATTCTCTGAAATTGGAATCACAGGGAGACAGGGCAGTGAGGAAGGCTTTTGGCCCACTGGCCTTCATCAGTCAGGGCACTGAGTATAGAAGTTGGGAAGTTATGTTTCAATTGTACAGGACGTTGGTGAGGCCACACTTGAAGCATTGTGTTCAGTTTTGGTCACCGTGCTATAGAAAGAATGTTATTAAACTGGAAAGAGTGCAGAAGGAGTTTATAAGGATGTTGCCGGGACTCAGTAGTCTGAGTTATAGGGAGAGGTTAGGTGGGTTGGGACATTTTTATTTAGAGTGTAGGAGACTGACGGGTTAACTTATACAAATATATAAGATCATGAGAGGCATGGATAGGGTGAATGCACTCAGTCTTTTTTCCCAGGGTTGGGGAATCGCGGACTGGAGGGCATCAGTTTAAGGTTAGAGGGAAAAGAATAAATGGAAACCTCAGGGGCAACTTCTTTTACACCGAGAGTGGTACGCATATGGAATGAGCTGCCTGAGGAAGTGGTTGAGACAGCTACATTAACGACATTTAAAAGGCATTTGAACAAATACATGGATAGGAAAAATTCAGAATGATATGGGCCAAGTGCAGGGAAATGGGGTTAGCGTGAATGGGCATTTTGGTCAGCATGGACCAATTGGGGCTGAAGGGCCTGTCTGCGTGCTGTAGGACTCTAAGACTCTGATCAACATCTTGGACAACTGCAACATAACTTCCCAACTTCTACGCTCATTTATTGTAATTTATCTATTGTTATATGTACGCATGAAAATACAGCAAAATGTGTACAAGTCGCCATAATCTGGCACCCTTTCAATTACACAAATTATTAAATAAATCATACAAAGTTAGGACAAATTCCATTTCTTTTATTCCATCTGCAGCTCCTTGATTTCCTAAGTAGCTATAGGATACTGCATATCTGCCAAACTATTCCCTGAGGCTACAGCAGCCTGTTTCCATGCTGTATTACTCTATGACTCTAACTCCAAGGAGGCAGCACACTGAAGTAGCTCCCTCCACCGCTAACCGGACCCAGAATGCTGCCTCTGTTAAAGCTGCCTCATCGCCGCTGATACCCATCTACCGCTAAGAGACTTGAGCCAACTCTCAAGAGTTGAGGCCCATTCTCAACTTCCCAGGACCATCCAAATTAACTCCTGAGGACCGAGAGATCATTTACTCTGCCGCTATTGTGGGTGCCACCAAAACATCAGAGGAAGACAACAGACCCCAATCCATCAACCCTGGAACAGCCATGATCATCATGGGCATGGGAAGGGACCAGATTCACCAATCAACAGCTCCCTGCAACCTCTCTCCAGCACTGCAGCCACAGAAGGAATACCAATTTGAATCCAAAAGTAAAATGAAGAAACTAAAATTTAAGAAAACGGGTGCAGCTGGTCACATGAGGGAGCAGATGAGACCCAGGAGCATGAACACCTCTTACCCTGTTGCCTCTGCCATCTTGATAGCAGATAGAGCGATGTAAAACTATAGCACCAGCAATCAAGCAGCCTCCATTACCATAAAGCTGCAGAAATTGAGAGGTGGAGGGATTTTCTTTTTAAATCACGAGGGCCAGTGTTTGTGGTCCATCCCTAACTGCAGTTGCACTGAGTGGCTCATTCTGCCACTTCAGAGAGTATCGATAAGTCAGTAACATTACTGTGCATTTGGAGTCACACGTAGGCTAGAATAGGGAAGGATGGCAGATCTTCTTCCCCTGAAAGGATATTAATGAACCAGACGGGTTTATATTGATGATGGCTCATAGCTTTGTGCTCATCATCACCGAGAGTAGCTTCCAATTCCAGATTTACACCTTGAAGTGAAATTTTACCAGTTGTCGCAATGGGGTTTGAGTCCATGACCCCAGAAAATAATGCGGGTGACTAAATTCACAAGAGGTGGGAGAGGTGATAGCCTAGTGGTATTGTAGCTGGACTGTTAATCCAGAGACCCAGGTAATATTCTGGGGACCAGGTTCAAATCCCATTACAGCAGATAGTGGAATGTGAATTTGAATTCAACAAAAATCTGGAACTAAGACCATAAATTGATTGTTGGGAAAAAAAACCTATCTGGCTCACTAATGTTCTTTAGAGACGGAAGCTGCCATCCTTACCTGGTCTGGCCTACCTGTGACTCCAGACCCACAGCAATGTAGTTGACTCTTAACTGTCCTCTGGGCAATAAATGCTGGTCGAGCCAGCAACACTTCATCCCATGAATGAATCTTAACAAAAAGACAGAGCTGTGTCACCAATCCACCTGAGTCAGAGAGTTAACAGCTGTTGGCTTCTCAGTCGAACCTGAGAAGACTTTTAGATCATTTACGGCTGAGGGGTCTGCAAAGTTAGGGGAGTCCCTGCAAAATGTCCGGCTCCCCTCCCATTGTCACTGTCTCAAAAAAGACAGAGGATTTGTGTAGAATTTGGGTGGAACTTCAATTACTTTTGCGCATTATAGGATATAGAATCACCGAGAAAAAAAAAAGCAAAGTAAGATTTACAAGAATGACATCAGCACAAAGTTGTTACAATGATTAGGAGCAGGTTGGTCCTAAAGATACACACTGGAGGGCAGTCACTGTCGGGTCCAGAGAAGGTTCACACACCTGATACCAGATATGGAGAGATTGTCTTATGAGGAGACACTGAGTGGATTGGAACTGTACTCATTGGGATACCAAAGGATCAGAGGCAACTTTATTGAAACATAAAAGATTGTTATGGAACCTGACAGGGTAGATATGGAATGGTTGTTTCACCTTGTGAGAGTGTCTCTGACCAGAGGGAATGATCCCAAAATAAGGAGATACGCATTTAAGACAGAGATGAGGATGAATCCCTTCTCTCAGAGAATAATGAATCGGCAGAATTCTTTATCACCGAGAGGCGGGTGTTAGATTCATAGATACCCATTTGGCCCATAGTGACCCTCTAAAGAGCATTCCACCCAGACCCACTCCCTATAGTCCTGAAATTCCCCATAGCTAATTAATATGACCTGTACAACTTGGGACTGTGGGAGGAAACCAGAGCATCCAGAGGAAACCCATGCAGACACGAGGAGAATGTGCAAACTCCACACAACCATGAGGGTGGAATTGAACCCAGGTCTCTGTCACCTTGAGGCAACGGTGCTAACTACTGAGCCATCATACCACTCTGGAAGGTCATTAAGTATATGCAAGGCTGAGACAAACAGACTTTGAATCAGTGAGGGAAACAAGGGTTGCCAGGTAAAGGCAGAAAATGCAGTTCAAGATTACAAGGACAGCCATGGCTTCATTGAATGTTGGGGCAGACTCAATGGGCTCAATGGCCTCCTTCTGAATCGATTTCTTCGGGTCATATGAATGTACTGTTCTCTATGCCACCCAGTGGTGATGCTCCCAGGCAATGTGTTTCAGGTTATACTTATTCCATCGGGTGGGTAACAGATCTCCTCATCATCTCAAACCTATGTCTTTGGAACATTGACCATCCTGCCAGTGGAAACAGTCTCTCCTTGGTTACCCACTCAAACCATTTTCCCTCTCCAATTAGGGGAACAGTACCAGCTTCTCTCAGCTCATCCCACGTTTCCTGGTGCCATTCCAATAAATGGTCAGTGTAATCTCAAAATTCTATTTTTCCTTTTGATCACAGTCTTTTTTTCCTTTTCAAAGCCACAATTATAGCCATTACTCAGGAGGATAATTAATCTTTAAATGCAGTACAATTATCACCGGCATTTACTTCATCATTCTGGACAGTGTGAACTATTGTTGCAGCAAACAGCCACTGAAAAGAATCCTTTTCCTCTGCTCACCCACTTGAGTCCTTCTCAATACAGATTCACGTTCTTTAATAAGACACGTGTGTGCATGTGTGTGTGTGTGTGAGAGAGAGAAAGAGAATGAGTATGAGTGTGAGAGAGAGAGAAAGAGAGAGAGAGAAACAATGTGTGCGTGCGCCCTGTGTGTGAATGGCAGTGTGTATGTGTGTGTGTATGTCTATATGCATGTGTCAGTGTGTATGTGTATCAATCTGTGTCTGCATGAATGTGTCAGCATGTGTCTGCATGTTTGAGTGTATGCATGTGCAGTGTGTCTGTCTGCATGTGCCAGTGTGTTAATCTGTGTGACTGCGTGTGTGTATCAGCATACATGTGCATGTTAATGTGAGTGCCTGTGTGTGTTTGTGGCTGTGTGCACATATATGTGTCAGTGCATGCGTGTCCATCCTGGGCAAAAGGCAGTCCATCTTCTCTTTCCTGGGCAGTGCTGATTAGTGTTGTTAAATTGTTAGAAACAGCCCATATTAGGTTATTAAATAAGATGAGCACACATGGTGTTGGAGGTGACATAGTAGCATGGATAGAGGCTAACTAACAAAAGACAGAGATTTTAGGTAAATGAACGGGAATCTGTAACTCGTGATGTATCACAGGAATCAATGCTGGGGCCACAATGCTTTACAATACATATTAATGACTTGGATGAAGGAAGTGACTGTATTATAGCCAAGTTTGTTCAGAAGGCAAGTGGTGAGGATGATACAAAGAGTCTGCAGCAGGATATAGAAGGGTAAAGTGACGAGGTAAAACCTGGCAGATGGAACATAACATGGGGAAATGTGAGTTTCTGCACTTTGGAAGGAAAAATGAGGAGCTGAATATTATTTAAATATAGAAAAACTGTGGAACACAGGGATTTGAAGGTTCACGTGCATGAACTTCATAAAGCTAGCATCCAAGTTCAGGAGAGAAAGCAAATGGAATATTGGCGTTTGTTTCCAAGGAAATGCAGTTTAAAAAGTAGGAAGGTTTTTATGTTAGTATACAAGGCACAAGTCAGACTGCGGCAGGAATACTAGAAGAAAGTGAGGGTGGCAGATGCTGGAGATCAGAGTCAAAAAGTGTGGTGCTGGAAAAGCGCAGCCAGTCAGGCAGCATCCGAGGAGCAGGAGAGTCGATGAGAGGAATTCCTGATGAAGAGCTTATGCTTGAAACGTCGACTCTCCTGCTCCTCGGCTGCTGCCTGACTGGCTGCGTTCTTCCAGCACCATGTTTTATGACTCTGCAGCAGGAATACTGTGAACAGTTTCGAGTCCCATAGCTAAGGAAAGATATTCTGGCAGTGGACGTAGTTCAGGGAAGATTCACTAGCTGATACCAGGTATGCAGGGACTGTCTTATAAGGAGAGGCCGAGTTGTTTGGGCCTGTACTCATTGGAATTTAGAAGAATAAGGGGTGACCTTTATCAAAACATACAAGATTCTTCGAGAACGTGGTAGGGTAGAGGTGGAAATGTTGTTTCCCGCTGAGGGGGAGTCTAAACCCAGAGGGCATAATTTCAGAATAAGGTTTCACACATTTAAGACAGAGATGGGGAAGAATTTCTTCTCTCAGGAGAGCGTAGCGAATCTGTAGAATTGCTTGCTTCAGAGGGCTTTTGAGGCTGGGTCATTAAGTGTATTCAAGGAAAGATAAAGACAGATTTTTAATCAAATCAGTCAGGGAATCAAAGCTTATGGGGAAAATGCAGGCAAGTGGAGCTGCATACGATCAGATCAGCATCTGATGGTGCAGCAGACTCAATGGGCTGAATGGCCCACTCCTGAATCTCATGGCTGGCCAGTTCTGGTGAGCTGGCAAGCTGAATACTCATGCTTCTTCCTCACTTGAGCATTACCATGGTTTTTGGCTTCCATAGAGAAGCTATGTAAAGGTTTTGTAGGCTGGTCCATAATATCAAATCAAATGGGATCCTCGATGAGTTGGTAAGTTGCATAAGAAAGTTAACTTAGTCACAGAAGGCAGAGGTAGTTTGAGGGTGTCGAGGAGTGTTTTTTCCGACTGGAGGTCTGTGACCAGTGGTGTTCACAAGGATCAGTGCTGGGAACCCCTGTTGTTTGAATGATAAAATGTGAATGATGTTTTAACCGAAACATCATAAGACAAAATGAAGGAAGTTAAATCTTAACTTTACTTGTTGTTTATTTGGCAAAAATTATGCAATGCATATTTTCTGTGCTACAGTATCTCATCTGAGAAATGCCATTTGAAGTCTGTCAACATATTTTTATTAATTATGTGTTGAAAGCTGTACGATTTATGAATATTAACATATTTTAGGTCAGATTTAAATGAGTGGTAGAAATGTGATAGTCATGTTTTGTGAAGGGGATTAAAAATAACTAGGTCAGACTTTACAGAACCCTAGTTTTAAACCACTGTGCCTCCTGAAGTATTAATGAAAATTTGCTTTAATTGTGGTTTACAACCAGAGAGAGAAAATTTTGAGCCATTAATTTAGCAGAGATTAGGATGAGCAAGATTTTCTTTACAATTAGTTTAAAAGCTTTTGGGTTCAGTTCAAAAGATGACAAAGGGCAGAACCAAATACAGTCAACAGAGTCGTGCTGGAAAAGCACAGCAGGTCAGCAAGCTGCATCTGAGGTGCAGGAGAATCGACGTTTCGGGCAAAAGCCCTCCATTCCTGATGAAGGGCTTATACCTGAAATGTTGATTTTCCTGCTCCTCAGATGTTGCCTGACCTGCTGTCCTTTTCCAGCATCGCACACTCGGCTCTAATCTCCAGCATTTGCAGTCTTCACTTTCTCCTAGCAGAACCAGATATAGTCAGTCTTAGCAAAAGACTCCTCGAAGCAGTTAAGGAAGTAGGTGACTTCATTGAAACACTAGTTTGTGAAACTTCCATTCCAGAGGTGTTAGAAGTCTGCTGATTATTAAACAACTGAAAAAGTTTAAGCTCTCAGTTGTCTGAGCAGTTAAGCTGTTCCTCATCCTCAGAAGAATCCACATGCTCAACCAACGCGGTTTCTCTAGCTTATCAGACACATCCTGAGCAGTTAAGGAGAAAGCTGAAAATGTGTTGCTGGAAAAGCACAGCAGGTCAGGCAGCATCCAAGGAGCAGGAGAATCGATGGGGAGGGGAAATGAGGAAACTGGAGAAATCTGAGTTCATCCCTTGTGATTGGAAGGTTCCTAGGCAGAAGATGAGGCGCTCTTCTGTGAGAGTGTTGTCCTGAGCTGGGGTAGGTCTACTTGCAGGGAATGTAGGTAGCGGCGCTTGGCTGCAAGTGTGGAGCGAAGGATCCGGAGGGAGGACTGTTGCTGGAGGCTTCGGATTTGTTGTAGGTACTGGTTGTCCTGGTTGGGTCCAAATTTCTGAGAGAGTGTTGTCCTGAAGGCCTAGCAACTCATGGATCCAGAATGAGAAGAGTCAGTTAAAACAAACCCAAATTCAATAGGGGAAATATTTCTCTGGATTTTGGGATGACTGTTATATGATGGTGTTGGGAAATGGATGCAATTTTGTATTGCCATGTGTTTTGGAATCTATCAATCTGTATTGTGCAGGTAGACAACCCTTCATCTGAAATCCAAAACGCTCCAAAATCCGAAGATTTTTTGTGAAGTTTTTATCTCATTGTCACGGTTATGTGGTGTGCAAACAGTTCACCCAACTTCACACCCATTTGATGCGTGTCACTCAGATGTGACGTGGGGGGTGTGGCCCAGCACTGGCAGGCCTCAATTCTGTCTCAGGGCCCGTTACTCACAGGGAGTCTGCTGTTCAATAAGATTTTTAAAATGTTACCGTTGAACTGTCACTTATTCCCGAAATTCAAAAAATTCTGAATTCTGTAAACCAGCTGGTCCTGAGCATTTTGGATAAAGGATTGTGTACCTGTATTTAGATATCTTGGTCTGTTTTATTTTACTTTTAATTCTTTTGTATAATCAACTCTGTTTTATTGTTAAAACCAGCTTTGCAACTTCATGAACAAATTAGAAGAGAAACAAAATATCCATCAAGTCGGATTTCAATCTGGAATCTGACTTGCCCAGTGGTAAAGTCAGCTGGGATCATAACAACAAAAATAATCAGCAAAATAAAAATGTAAAATTGATTTATCTTCTAAAAATAAGATTTTCATTACAGGGCAGGCAAGAAATTTATTCATAGGGGATACATGACAGCATTGGTTCATTATTCAGCCTGCAATCTCAGCTCTCCAATAGTCAATAACAATGTGCATTTTTGTTGGCAGTAAACATTCCAAGGTATTTCACAAGAGCAACACTCCACTGCACTAGATAAATGGGTATCAGATTAGCTAAGTTTTAAGGTGCATTTAAAGGTGGTGAAGTTTAAAGAGAGGAAGCTGTAAAAGACACGGACACCAATGGTGGAATAAATACAAGTGCGTGTGCTCAAGGGACCAGGATTGCAGCAGTGCACAGAGCTCAGAAGGCTGTGTAGAATTACCAAGACAGAGATTAAGATCAACACGTAGGATAGAGAACTGAATCCCAGCCTTCATGGTTGTATAACTGATTCCCAGAGCTGCAGATGCAGACACCTTCCCAGTCACTGTTGCAATCAGGTTTGCACTAACAAGGCACTTAACCAATTTCTCCCTTTCTCAGGAGGAAGAACCTGAATTTCAATCAGGTAGCAAAACCATTTACATGGTGCCACTTAATCTTAATGTAAATGAATGGGGACTCCAGAGCCTAACATAAAGATCCTCACTCTCAGCATCCATCATCATTACTAAACCATTTCATTAAGGAGCACTGCAACTTGAATGTGCTGGGAGTTGGGGGTGGGGGGAGCAATACGTTGATAATGCAGACATTATTCCTAACCCAAGGCTTTTTGATTCTGTCGAAGATGATGCACAAGGTCCAATTAATCAAAGACCACAGCAAGCTGAATTTAATTCAGTAAAGATGTTAATCGGGTTCCATTTCCGCACCACGTTTGCCTCGGGTACAACGAATAGGAGCTCCTTTTGTAGTTTTGTACAATCAGCACACAGCTTTATCTTTGTGGCAACACAGTCAAAGTGCAAACATCATTGATTCAGCGTTCCCCTCTGTCCCTGCAATCAGTACAACTCTCTTCAAGGAATATCACGATCTGCTACACTGTCCATCGGAAATGACACCCAGCAAACTCGCGCAGAACAGCGAAACATCGTGAAATTGTCTTTTTACGAATCTGTTTCCCCTTATCAGCTTATATTGCTCTGTCACAGCTCGCCTCAATGTATAACTATCTGCTCTTGACCCTGTGGGAATGGAACTTCTTTATTACAGAACAACATCAGAGATCGTCAGCCCTTTTGCCATTAGGAACCACAACAGCAGCGCTTCGATTATGAAGAGGACTCGAAATGTGACGTGATTAAAGTGGGTGGGCAGAGAAAAGGGAACGTGGAGGGTGAGCAAACACTTGCTCAAAGTCTTAGATCAGGAAGATTTAAATAAATTGCTTTTAAAACAAAACATAGTGCAAAAGTGTGCAATTGCATTGCATGTGGCAGTTAAACGCTAATAAATAAGGAAGCCTTTCCTAGTTTTCCATCACTTCATCCCAGAGATCAACACTATAACAATTAGCGAAAACAAAATGTATCTTCAGAATGTATTAACACTGATGTATCAAACTTCAAACTATTGCTGATTTAACCTGTTGTAGTAGCATTTGACATAATTCAATCAGCAGCGAAACTCAATTACTGACACTATTCGGCATTGTTGTAACTGTATTAATGACATTATTCAATCAGCGCTGAAACTGTACAATCAAATCAGCATTTTCACTGTTTTACTGACAATTCAACCTCAATTACTGACAACATTCAATCGGCATGATAATTGTATTACTAACAATATTATATCGACATTCGAACCACAACTTAGGTTCTACTCAATTAGTGCTGTGATTGGAAGACTGACATTATTCGGTCACTATTGTAACTGTATTAATAACACTACTCAGTAAGCATTGTAACTGTAATCCTGCACAATTCAAACAGCAATGTGACTGCTACATGCACTCTTTAGACAATGTGACTGGTGTTCACAGTTTATCAACATCATTGTAACTATGATGCTGACTCATTTCAAATCAGCACTGTAACTGTGACTCAACTGAATTAGCATTGTAGCTGAGTTACTGACACAATGAATATTATGACTGTGTCAATATTTCAATAGTATTGTGACTGTATTGCTGATACGATTCAATGAGCATTGTAGCTGCACCACTGACATTATTGCATCCGGATTTCAACTATATCACCGACAGTCTTCCACCTGTATTACAACTGCATCAATAATACAATCAACAAGCATTATGACGGTATCACTGACACTATTCCATCATTTACTTAATTACAGGCATTCAACCAGCCATGTAATTGTGTTAAGACAATATTATAGAAACCGTCTAACCACATCATAGATCAGGATTATGAAATTCCATCAGCATTGTGACTAATACTGACACCATTTAACTAGCAATGTGATTGTAATACTGACATCACCCTGCATTGTGACTGTAATACTGACACCATTTAACTAGCAATGTGATTGTAATACTGACATCACCCTGCATTGTGACTGTAATACTGACACCATTTAATTAGCATTGTGACTGTAATACTGACACCATTTAATTAGCAATGTGATTGTAATATTGACATCACCCTGCATTGTGACTGTAATACTGACACCATTTAATTAGCAATGTGATTGTAATACTGACATCACCCCGCATTGTGACTGTAATACTGACACCATTTAATTAGCAATGTGATTGTAATACTGACATCACCCTGCATTGTGACTGTAATACTGACACCACCCTGCATTGTGACTGTAATACTGACATCACTCTGCATTGTGACTCGAATACTGACACTATTTAGACATTATGACTGCGATATTGACACCAATTAATCGGCATTGCAGCTGAAATACTGATGCAATTCAATCAACGTTGCAACTATGACTGACACTTCAGCTTGCATTGTAACTGTTATCACTGACTGCATTTCAATCAGCACTGTGGATGTACTGCTGTATAACCGAAACCATTCCAATATCATTCTGACTGTATTATTCACTCAGCCCGGTGCCTGTATTGCTTACACAGCGGCACTGTAAGCTGTAATTTGTGTTAAAACAGTAGCAGCAGCTGTGGGAGCCACTCTCCGCTCCTGATGCCAGCTCAGTGCAGTGAGTTAACATGAGGACTTTGTCAGGGTGAGTGAGTCAGTGAGTCTGGATCTACCTAACAACCAGCCCTGACAGCCCAAGCTTCAATCTCGCATTCACAGGCACAGCCTATAGCTGGGAGCTGGGGGTGCGAATGAATGGGCGAGAGGCGTTTGATATTTGCAGCCTCTATTTCCGTGTCTGCTGGCAGCAGGGGAGCATCTAAATACTGTTTTCCAAAACATTTCAGTGAGACAAACCAGGGCATTTTACCACAGTGTTATTGATACTTTGTTCAGTGCCTATAGCAACCTTGTGAAGCAGTGGATAGTGTCCATACCCCTTGCTGTGGGGGTGGGGATAGCTATATCCCACCGTCCACAGCAGGTGCTGGGGAAACTCAGCAGGTCTGGCAGCATCTTCGTGACAATCCCAAGCACAGTTAGCTTTTATTCCACTGAGACTGCCAAACCCGGGGAGTTTTCTCAGGTACTCTGTTCCAAACCCACCCCACCACCCGTTTTATTTCGGATCTCCAACAGCCATAGCAATTTGCTTTTGTTGTCTTTCTCGACAAGTCGACTAAAACACAAGTTAAAAAAAATTGAACATTATTGACAAATGGGGCTGTGACAGGTTTGACCTGAAATGGTTAGCACCAGAAATAAGATGAAATATATATATATATATATAAATGCTTAGTCACCAAGCATCCATGGCCAGAAAGTATCCTCAGATTTCCTGATGAAAGGATTTTGCCCGAAACGTCGATTTTCCTGCTCCTTGGATGCTGCCTGACCTGCTGTGCTTTTCCAGCACCACTCTAATCTAGGCTCTGATTTCCAGAATCTGCAGTCCTTCTCACTTTTGCCTTGTAGATATATTTAAGCAATCTTTTAGGGCACCTCTGTGGAGCAGGTAGAACTTATCTCCGATCTCCGAGCTCAGAGGCAGGGTCACTACCACTGCACTACAAGGCTCTCCTCTCTAACAAAATGCATAGATTCTGTCAATTAACCTGTTCAGACATCTCTGGAGCAGGTGGGGCTTGAACCCATTCACTCAGAGGTAAGGACTGTACCAGAAGAGCCCAAACCCCTCAGGGCAGACATCTTCCAATCAAACTGAACAGAGACATAGGGCGTAATCGGTATAGCGGATGAGATTTGAACCAGGCCCCCAAGCTTAGAGGCAGGGACACTACCACTGCACCACCACTAAACATATTCCAAGCCATCTCTAGAGCAGGTGGGTGGGATTTGAAGCCTGAATTTCCAATGTAGAAGAAGGAACACTGTCACTGGGCTACAGGAAGCCCCCTCGGTGTATAGTGCTTTGCAGGACAAGCTTAGATACAAAGAGAAACATTCTATGGTAGACGTCTCATTGAGACCCAGCTTCCACACTCATCTGCTCCAGGAATTACTATCCCCAGTGAATGGATGAGATCTTGCACAGGATACCATCGGGCTCATGAGCCCATCCAAACCCCTCCTTTCCTACAGTCTCTTCCTACTGGTTAAGTGGGGCCCCTCTCAGAGTATACCTGCCCCTCCCACTTCCTCATACCTCGATGAGATGTTTAATCAGCCTCTCCCTCCCAGTGACATGTAACACACAGGGACACCTCCCCCCCACCCCTTCCTTCCGGTGTCTCAGGAGAGGGCTGCTGTTCAGATAAATCACTGTAGATGCTGGAATCTGTTCAGAAAACATTAAAAAAATACAATGCTGGTCATCTCTGGATGCTGCCTGCCCAGCTGTAATTTCCAGCTTTTTTATTGTTTTCAGCGCTGTTAATTGCATGCTGGAATTCCTTGCATCCTGACTGTCAGCTCCTGAAGTGGGGGCGGGGGGACGAAGCGCGATTTCAGAATTAACCAGGATTGGGAGGGTGAGGGATGGAGGGAGGGAGGGAGGATGAGGTATGGAGGGAGGGAGGGGGGGGGGACGAAGCGCGATTTCAGAATTAACCAGGATTGGGAGGGTGAGGGATGGAGGGAGGGAGGGGAGAAAGGGATGTTTAAGAGACTTTTAGATAAGAACATGAATATGCAAGAAATGGAGGGATATGGACCAAGGGCAGACAGAAGGGTTTAGTTTAACTTCACGTCATGTTCAGCACAACACTTGGTCCATTTCTATGCTGTACAGTTCTATGTTCTATTTCAAAAATATTGTGAATATTCCTATTCTTCCTAACTAGCTCATTGTCCACTTAATTAAACTGTCTACATTAACAGACTGTGTCCTCCTCACAGCTTACTTTCCAACCTAGCTTTACATCAACAAAGCTATATACTACGCTCAGTCTATTCATCAAATTATTAACACAGATTGCAAATGTGATTCCTATCCCAAGCAAGCTGAAGTACAAAACTGGACATGAATACTTTTGTTTGATTAATGTTAGGTTTATTAATAGGATGCTACATATCTGCTTTTTACTAGCTGTGTCCCAGCAGGCACTATGTACTTCATGAAACAACATCTTCACCTTTGTATCTTAACAATATTGTTCATCTTCGGCAGTCCCATGCAGATGAGGATGAATCTCTTCCACTCTCAAGATGAGTCTGTAGGTGGTTGCACAGACTATTACAGCTGCCACAAGCTCTGTTACACTTGGGATAGATGGTGGTCATGGGAACAAATAGATGGGGCATTGATGTGGGCAGTATGCTCAGTTTGCTGTTTTCGCCTGGCTTCCACTTCGTTCCGGTGCAAGTCTCGAGGTGCTCAACACCTTCCTGGATGCTCCACCTCAACTTTGGAGGTCTTGGGCCTGTGATTTCCAGGTGTCTGTAGGAATACTGCCCTTTACCAACGAGGCCTTGAGCATATCATTGAAGTGCTTCCTCTGTCCATCTGGGGCTCACCTGCGGTTTCGAAGCTGGGAGTACAGCACCTGCTTGGGGAGACTCGTGTCGATCATGCGGATGATGTGCCCAGCCCATCGTAGCTGATCAAAAGTAGTCAGTTCCTCAATACTGGGGATGTTAACCTGTTTGAGGATGCTGGTGTTGTGCATCTTACTTCTCAGCGGATTCACAGGATCTTAACAACACAATTTACATACTACTAAACAGTAAATAGCTGAGATCTCATTGCTGATCATCGCACTGGTCCCCTGGAAACAAGCTGACAACCTGAAAATGATCTATTCGTTCCAACTCTTTTTGTCCATCAACCAATCCTTTATTCATGCTAATAGGTTATCCTCAATCCCATGTACCATGCTGTATGATGAAATTATGATCCTCTGGGGGAGAAAATAATGACATCCCATTATAGTTTGCTCTGACAATCTTGAAGTTTTCCAGGTGTCAGCTTAAGTGAGAGTGCTGCCACTAAATACAAGTAAAAGGCTGTCTGACTCCAAAGATGAAGCAGATAATCTGGTCTCTCACTACAGTGAGAATAGTTAAATACTACAGTAATGAAGGTGCTACCTTTTAGGTAAAACATTAAGTTGAGGCCCTGTCAAGTGAACATAAAAGACTCCCTGACACTATTTAAAGAGAGAGGGAGGGAGGGAGGCAGGGAGGGAGGGAGGGAGAGGGGGGAAGACGGAGAGAGGGGAGAGGGAGAGGGGGGAAGAGGGAGAGAGAGAGACAGATAGGGGGAGAGAGAGAGAGAGACAGATAGGGGGAGGGAGAGAGAGAGAGACAAAGAGAGAGGGAGAGAGAGAGAGAGAGACAGGGACAGAGAGAGACAGCAAGCTATCGTTTCGAGTCCAGGCGACTCTCCATCAGATTCCAGCATCTGCAGTAAATTTGCCCCCGAGAATTCCCCCTGACAGTGAGGAAACAGGCCATTCGGCCCATCGAGTCCATACCGACCCGTCCTTTCCAAAGAGCATCCCACCTCACTCCCCAGTCCCTGTAACCTCTGCATTTTCCCATTGGCTGTATTATAATCCATGGCCTTCCCATCTCCGGAGCAGCTCACTTCAATGGCCCTTTGGTGATATGCCCAAGTGTGGGAGGCGATGGTTGGAACATTCCAGATTCCATGCTGTCCATCTCTCTGCCTCTGAGGAATGGATCTTCCCGCGGTATGAGGTTAAGGTTCGGCATTGGAGACTGGTTCCATTTGTAACCCAGTGAACTCTGACTTATCTGGCCTCAACCTTGGGACATCGGAACCTTCCCCCTCCCAAAACAAATAGCGGGCAGGCGGAAGGGGGAAAAAGCTTTTCTTAAGGAAAATCCCCTCCCCCCCCCCTTTTAATAAAAACCTGACGCCCCTGCACATGGACCTTCAATCAGGTGTATTCCTGAGCTCTGTGTATGTGTGTGTCTGCATCTGAATTCAGAAAGCAAATCGAACTTATTGAATATCCCCGGCTAGAGAGAATTCACCCCCCCCCCCCCCCCCAACAACCCCCTTTGGATTACATTGAACAGGAACAGAGTCAAAAGTAATTTTCTCGACTCTTAACTGGACAAAAGATGTAATTCGATTTAGAAATGCACAAATTCAAGCTTTCGGCATGCAAGTCAGAACCAGAGGAGGGGGAGAGAATAAAAAAAACAGATGAGTAAGACAAGTTTTAAGCATATTGAAAAGAGAGAGAGAGAGACGCACCGTGACCGCCTCGCAGAGAGGCTGGGGAGCGGTAGATGGAGATGGGAGAGACTGAGTGATGCTTGCTCCCGTGGAAGTGATGCTCCTGGTGCAAGACAGGGCCCGATGAGGAGCAGAACACGGTGCTCACGACGGATCCCAGGGTCAGGTACCAGATCCAGGACGGTGAGCGGCGGCAGGAGCGAGGGGTCCGGTGTCTGGGGGCCGAACTCAGTAAGTTCCTCTTCAAGTGCATGGTCAGCGCGCTGGGAAGGTGGTCAGACAGCGCAGCACTGCTCCCGGGCGGCCAGCCGCACTCATTGTCCTCGCCAGCCCATTCTGAGTCTCCCAGGGTCTTTCACTCCAACCTCCCACCCTCCCCTCCCACAGCCCAGACAAAATTCCCCCCTCCCCCCCCTCCCCCACTTTGACTCTTAACTTGCTACCTTGGCTGCTTGGAGCAGACCTGAGGATTGAACGAGTTTACAGAACATGGTCAGCAATCTGTAATCCTGGTGCCAGCCAGCAATCCGCTCCCTCCACTGAAGAAAGCAAAAAAGGATTTGGACAATCTTCCTGCTAAAGAGAGGAACACAAGAAGCCTTCCTCTCTCACTCTCCCCACACGCACACACACTCAGAATGGTCAGAATAAAAATGAATAAACCGACAGGCTAACAGTTCCCAAGACCTTCCGGGCTCCCCTCAGTCCCAGACTCGTCCTGACTGATGCAGTGCAGCTCGCTCAAGTACTGAGACGCCTCGGCTCGGGAGTCCTGCTCCCAGCAACTCCGAGGGAAGAGGGTTAACCCTGTGAGGACTGGCTGGAAGGAGAGAGAGGCTGCAACGTACACAGCTCGCTGGGGGGTGGGGTGAGAGGGGAGGGCCACTGCAGACCCCAGCCTTTCCTCAACTTGATCCAACAATGGAAATGGGTGTCTGGCACTGACCAGGCAGCAACACTGAGGGGGCAGTCTGCCTATGGAGAGAGCATGGGGTCAGTCTCTTTATATCCAGGTCCCTAAGATGTTGAGAGTCGATGGCCCTAGTGGTATGAGATTAGATTCCCTGCAGTGTGGAAACAGGCCCTTCAGCCCAACTAATCCTCCAAAGAGTAACCCACCCAGACTCATTTCCCTCTGACTAATGCATCTATGGACAATTTAGCACGGTCAATTCACCTGACTCGCACATCTTTGGACTGTGTGAGGAAACCGGAACACCCAGAGGAAACCGGAGCAGACATGGGGAGAATGTCCACCAGACAGTCACCTGAGGCTGGAATTGAACCTGGGTCCCTGGCACTATGAGGCAGCAGTGCTAACCATTGAGCCACCGTGTCACCCATTATTGTAGCTTGACTGTTAATCCAGATAATGTTCTGGGGACCCGGGTTCAAATCCTGCCAAAGCCCATGGCGGAATTTGCATTCAATAAATATCTGGAATTACTATAAATCGATTGCCCATTGTTGGGAAAAGGGAAGGAAATCTGCCATACTTACCTGATCTGGCCTACATGTGACTCCAGACCCACAGCAACTTGGTTGGCTCCCAACTGCCCTCTGGGCAATGAGGGATGAACAATAAATACTGGCCAAGCCAGCGATGGCCTCATCCCATGAATGAATAAAGGAATTTAAAAAAAAACACAGAGCCCAGCTTGCCCTTGGCTGGCCTCATGACTTTGCCCATGATGCTGTGTGGAAGGAACGGGGTTGGTTTCAGATTGGGTGAAGGGTGAGGTTTGGCACTAGCTGGCTATACTCGCTGCCAATGATTCCTGCCCCCCAGCATTCCCTTCATCCTCTGCTTGGGGAATGAGGTGGGGGTGGGGGTGGCCATGGCAGGGATTGGGGAGTTGCTGAGCTCCAGCACTCAGCACCGCTGGCTCACTTGCTATCCACTGTCTCCCATTCCAGTCCTGCCACTTGGCCACACGCACACACATACTGCTGTTGGGAACATCCCAGATTGCCAGCAACAGTAACCAAAAAGAAGCATTTAAAACGCATGTACAATGCTGTGCATCTCGCTGTGAACTCTGCTTTACTGATTCAAAGGATTCAGACACATTCTAAATGGGACTCCTTCCCCCTTCTGATCTTTACCTACTCTTCCCTCTGGGAGATCTCACTGCCTCCTGTGCTACAGTACCCACCATACACCAGTCCAGCACAATGGGCCTCTTGCTGCGCCATATCAACCCTGTGATTCTGAGGAACAGAAATCACAACCAACACCTCCATCAACTCCTGGAAAGTACAACCCGTCCCAAATGGGTGTTATTTTGGGTTACTTGTTCATGGGATGGGGATGCCAGTGTTTATTGCCCATCCCTCGTTGTCCTTGAGAAGGTGGAGATGAGCTGCCTCCTTGAACAGCTGCAGTCCATATGCTGCAGGTGGACACACAACGCTGTTAGAGAGGGAATTCCCTCATTTTCATCCAGTGTCACTCAAGGAACAATGTTATGTTTCCAATTCCGGGTGGTGAGTGACTTGAGGAGGAACTTGCAGACAGTGGTGTTCCCATGTACCTGCTGCTCTTGTCCTTCCAGATGGAAATATTTATCACTTTGGAGGGTGCTGCCTAAGGATCTTTGGTGGATTTCTGCAGTGTCCTGCAGATAGTGCACACTGCTGCTACTAAGCATCGGTGGTGGAGGGAGTGGATGTTTTTAGATGTGGTGCTTTGTCCTGGATGGCGTTGAGCTTTTTGAGTGTTGTTGGACCTGCACCAATCCAGGCAAGGGGGGAGTATTTCATCACACTCCTGGCTTGTCCCTTGTTGCTGGTGAACAGGCCTTGGGGAGCCAGGATTTGACTGACTCGCCACAGAATTCCTACTCCCTGACCTGCTCTTGTAGCCAGACTATTTGTATGGCCTCTCCAGTTTGGTTGGTGCTGGGGTTTGGGTGCCAATTGTTTCACGAAGACTCTTCACAATGAGTGGATGGGAATCAGTCAGAGATACTCAGCAGGTAGGGAAGTCTTTGGCTTGTTGGAACTGGTGTAGGATCTCTTCACAGAATGGGGAATGACAGACAGTCCAATTCCTGCATTCACTTGAGCCATGTAGTTATTTCTTAAATATGAGGCATGCAGGTTGCACTGCTTGTGATTGCTGGGCCTCTTACTGAGATATTTGTATCATTGATAGTCACAGGTGAGGTGCTGGAAGACTGGAGGTTGGCTAATGTGGTGTCTCTGTTTAAGAAAGGTGGTAAGGACAAGCCAGGGAACTATAGACCGGTGAGCCTGATGCTGATGGTTGGCAAGATGTTGGAGGGAATCCTGAGGGACAGGATGCACATGTATTTGGAAAGGCAAGGACTGATTAGGGATATTCCTGATGAAGGGCTTTTGCCCGAAATGTCGATTTTCCTGCTCCTCAGATGCTGCCTGAACTGCTGTGATTTTCCAGCACCACTCTAATCCTGATTAGGGATAGTCAACATGGCTTTGTGCATGGGAGATCATGTCTCACAAACTTAATGGAATTTTTTGAAGAAATAACAAAGAGGATTGATGAGGGCAGAGCAGTAGATGTGATCTATATGGACGTCAGTAAAATTTTCGACAAGGTTCCCCATGGGAGACTGGTGAGCAAGGTTAGACCTCATGGAATACAGGGAGAACGAGCCATTTGGATACAGAACTGGCTCAAAGGTAGAAGACAGAGGATGGTGGAGGGTTGTTTTTCAGACTGGAGGCCTGTGACCAGTGGACTGCCACAAGGATTGGTGCTGGGTCCATTACTTTTTGTCATTTATACAAATGATTGGATGTGAGCATAGAGGTATAGTTACTAAGTTTGCAGATGACACAAAAATAAGAGGTGTATTGGACAGTGAAGAAGGTTACCTCAGATTACAATGGGATCTTGATCACATGGGTCAATGGGCTGAGAAGTGGCAGATGGAGTTTAATTTAGATAAATGCGAGGTGCTGCATTTTGGGAAAGCAAATCTTAGCAGGACTTATACGCTTAATGTTAAGGTCCAAGGGAGTGTTGCTGAACAAAGAGACCTTGGAGTGCAGGTTCATAGCTCCTTGAAAGTGGAGTCGCAGGTAGATAGGATAGTGAAGGAGGCATTTGGTATGCTTTTATTGGTCAGAGTATTGAGTACAGGAGTTGGAGGTCATGTTACGACATTGGTTTTTGTGTGAATTTTGGTCTCCTTCCTATTGGAAGGAAGTTGTGAAACTTGAAAGGGTTCAGAAAAGATTTACAAGGATGATGCCAGGGGTGGAGGATTTGAGCTTAGGGAGAGGCTGAACAGTCTGGGGCTGTTTTCCCTGGAGTGTCGGAGGCTGAGGGGTGACCTTATAGAGTTTTATAAAATTATGAGGGGCATGGAGAGGATAAATGGACAAGATCTTTTCCCTGGGGTAGGGGAGTGCAGAACTAGAGGGCATAGGTTTAGGGTGAGAGGGGAAAGATATAAAAGAGACCTAAGGGAAAACCTTTTCATGCAGAGGGTGGTACGTGTATGGAATGAGCTGCCGAGGAAGTGGTGGAGGCTGGTACAATTGCAACATTTAAGGGGCATTTGGATGGGTATATGAATAGGAAGGGTTTGGAGGGATATTGGCTGGGTGCTGGGAGGTGGGACTAGATTAGGTTGGGATATCTGGTCAGCGTGGTCGAGTTGGACTGAAGGGTCTGTTTCCATGCTGTACATCTCTAATACTCTGTGACTGTATTGCAAAGAAAGCCTTAGAAACATAGGAACTTAGTAAATAAGAGCAGGAGTATGCCATTCAGTCCATCGAGTCTCCCCCACTGTTCAATTAGATCATGGTCAGAAGTCACACAATGCCAGGTTATAGCCCAACAGGTTTACTGGATGTCACACAAGTTTTCGGACTGGTGCTCCTTCACCAGGTGATGAAAGGGCTGCATTCTGAAAGCTTATGTGATTTCACATAAACCTGTCAGACTATAACCTGGTGTCGTGTCGCTTCTGACTTCATCCACCTCAGTCCAACACCGGCGTGTCCACATCACAACTGGATCCCGGCTGGCATTTTCCCCTCAGCGCTATTTTCCTGCATTATCCCAGTAATAGCGTTAAAATCCGTATTTTTTGAAACAAAGTAAACTGCCTCAGGCTGCCTCAAAACTCTTTACAACCAATCAAATATATGTGTTGTCACCTAAGAACCACAGCAACCAATATTCATTCACCGAGTTCCCACAAATTGCAATACAGTAATAACCAGAACATCTGTTTATTATGAAGTTGATTCCTGGATTGATAATAGCCAGAACAACTCTCCGTCTCTTCATCAAAATTGTGACATACATACATACATATAAATTAGAATCAGGAGTAAGTTGCTAAAGTCTGCTCTCCCAATCAAAAAGGTCATGCCCTGATTTGATTCTCGACTCATATCCACCCACCCCAGATAATCCTTTACCTTCTTGCTTAACAAGAACCTTCCGTTTGAAATATTCAAGGACTTTGCTTTCACTACCTTGTCAGGAAAGGAGTTCAAAAGACGCACTACCCTCCAAGGAAGTGTTTCAGAGGGTGACAGTGACCCAACGAGTTCTAGGTTCTCCCCTAACAGGAAACACCCTCTCCACATGCATCTTGTCAACGCCCCTCAAAAAGGATCCGTTTGAATCAAGTTACCTCTTGCTCATCTAAGCTTCTCATCAGACAATTCCCCCATCCCCATTATTCTCGTCAACCTTCTCTGAATTGCATCCAATGTATTTATATCCTTTCTTAAATAAAGTACAGTATATAGTACTCCAACCGTGGTCTCACCAGTGTCCTTTATAGCTGAAGCATACCCTTCCTAATTTTTGTATTCAATTCCCCTCATGATAAATAGTAACTTTCTATTAGCTGTCCTAATTACTTGCTGTACCTGCATTCAAACCTTTTGTGATTGAGAAATGAGGGCACCCAAATCCCTCATTATATGTTTCTTTTTTACTCTTCCTGCCAAAATTAACAACTTCACGTTTTTCCACATCATATTTTTTATTTGTCCACGAGAAAGCAGACAGAACCTGGGTTTAATATCTTATTAGAATGGCAGCATCTCTTACAGTGTAGCATTCCCTCTGTACTGCACTGGGATGTGTCAGTCCAGATTATATGCTTGAGAAGGACTGAATGTTTTGCTTCTTCACTCATGGGATGAGGAGTCACTGGCTAGGCCATCATTTATTGCCCATCCCTAATAGTTAAGACCATATTGTTGTGGGTCTTGAAATAACTCTACAAATAGTGGCATTCTGTCACCAAGTCACCCTTTATTTATGCAAGCATTGTACTGCTAGCTCAGTGTCCAGCTTCTAAAGTGAGTAGAATCCCTGACACTCCTGGTTTTTTTGAAGAGCCAGCTCGCAGAGTGAACAGAATCTCTGGCACTCGTGTTTTTTTAAATTTTTTTTCTTTCTTTTACCCCCACACTACCGCCTAATTGCGGTAGTGCTTATTATTCCCCCAGCACCCATGTTGTGTGTGTGCAGGTGTGAGACACGACACTCCTGTTTATTTTTATTTTATTTTCCTTAATTTAGGGAAATGTAAGGAAGGAATTTATAGTTATGAGAATGAAAAAACAGTGTGGCCTGAAGTAATTCCACAGAGATAGGTATCCTGTCACCAAGTCACTCTCCATTTACATTGGAGAGTCCTTGACACTGGTCCAGCTCCCTCAGAGCCAGCTCTCAGTGAAGAGAACCTCTGTCAGGCCTGTTTATTTTTTATTTTTTTTATTGACACTCCTGTTTATACCTGTCAGCCAGGACTCCCTGATTGGACCAGATTAACAGCCCCAATCAGGGAATTACTATTCTATGAGAACCATTTGGCTGACATTGTTCCGATCACTTATAGGTCCAGTGTCACATGTGGACCAGACCAGCTAAGGAAGGCAGATTTCCTTCCCTAAAGGACATTAGTGAACCAAATGGGATTTCCTGACAATTGACAATGATTTCACGGTCACCACTTACTCTTAGTTCCAAATTTTTATTGAATATAAATTTCACCATCTGCTGTGGCAGGGTGTAAATGCAGGTCTCTCTGAACATTACCTGGGTCGCTGGACTACCAGTGTACTGATAACACCACAAGGCCATTGCTTACCCCCGGCTCACGGTTTGTACTCATTGAGGAGCAGCTGGTAAGACTGGACTGACTGTGCAAGCTCTGCCTCACATTAATCAGGAGGAGGTCAGACGAAAGGTCAGCCCTTTCCTGTAGCTCTGAGGGACTCTTCCTGGGAGCCGCTCGGTACCACACTGGCGAGTTGCCGCTTTTGACATTGCACAGGATCTGCCTGACAAAGGAAAGACCAGGACCGATCCAGGTCATCTTTTACCAGCTTAGTTGGTGACATGACACATTGATAATCAACCTATTGACTAACCTGATGGTTACAATCTCCACGGTACGTGGTGTGGAAAACCTGGTGATGGAAAGCTTTGGGAATCATGGTTCTAAACTCATCTCTTCTTCCCTGACAATGATGCACTCACCACCCTTCATGATCCCAATAACATGTCCCAGAATGAATAAACACTGCATATCCATTCCATCACATCGCTGGTCAATAAAAATCACAGCCAACTCTGCTACTTACTTCTGGGCTTCCATTCCCCAAAATATCTCATGGGTGCATCTTTTACTTTGGTTCTGAGCTGGCACTACTCACAGAATGACCATTTAGCCCAACATATTATGTCTTTAGTGGAGTATTCTGTAGCAACTGGTTTTGGTTTTTGTTCAGCGTTTTACTCATGAAGGCCCTTCTTTCCTATATTGCTTCATGGGACATGGGTATCGCTAGCTGCATCAGCATTTATTGCCCACCCCCTATTGCCCCCATCAGATGATGGTGGTGAACTGCCTTCTTGAGCCATTACAATCCATGTCTGTCAGTGAAGGCCATGGAAGGATTATTCACGGACAATATGAAATCCAGGGAGTGAATTTTCCCATACTCTGTGTGAGCGGGGGAATTCGGGGGATGGTGTATGTTTGTAAGCTGATGAACAAGAAGCTGCAGTTCAATCAATGAACACCCGCCAATCTTCATTTTCCATGGATACTTCAGATTCTACTCTACGGCCACACCCTCTGGATTAATAATAGTCCAATGATAGAGGGGGAAATAAACAGTAAATGTTTTCTGTGGCCACTGGTACATACTAACAGTTAGAGAAGTGAACATGCACATGTTTGTGTATAAAACTGCTAGCTCAATGTCAGCTCCTAGACTGAGTAGAACCCTTGACACTCCTGTTTATACCTATCAGCTAGGACTCTGCGATTGGACCAGATTAATACCCCAATCAGGGAACTCATATTCTATGAGAGCCACCTGGCTGACATTGTTCCAACCATTACAAGTCTGGTGTCACATGCAGACCAGACTCGGTAAGAACGGCAGATTTCCTTCCCGAAAGAAAAGGGTCGTATAATCACATATATTAGTGACTGGGTAGTGTAATCACATATATTAGTTTCAATGTGATTTGATGATATAGTCATGTGTACCAACATGGTACCTGGACACAGTTGGATAGCGATAGGGGTGAGTAAATCTGTAATCTTTTGATTAGAAATTATAATTTGTTAGAAGAGTCGATTAGAAGCCAGTTATCTCGAATAATGGTCTGAACCCTTTGGCTTTGGAATAGTTTTGAACTGCATGCCATTTTCCCGAGATGTACATGGTTAAATATTTAAACAAATGAGTCTTGTCTGAGGGGAAAGAAAGGGTAAGACTCACCCTTTCACCACCTCTCACTGGCCCTCTTCCTCCTCACAGTGTGTTACCTCATCAGTTTATTTTTAAATGTCAAGGTGTGGGCGTTGGGGGGGGGGACGTTGGCAGGAAGAGGTAAAGAGTGAGAGGACTGAAATGTTAAATGGGACTTAAGCTCCAATGAAATGCTATCACCCCAACCCAGCTGTCAACTCTGTGGGTAGCTCAGAGATAGAAGGTGGTGGGCTTTGACTCCACCACAATAACATAGGTGTAAAAATCTTGGCTGACAGCCCCCCAGAGCAGATGTGCGGAAGTGCTGCACTGTCGGAAGTGCTGCACTGTCAGAGGTGCCATCGTTCGGGCGAGGTGACAGACTGGCACCCATCTTCCTACCCTCCCAGGTGGGTGTAAAATGAAAATCGTAGCACCAGATCGGAAGCAAGATTCAGACATCCTGCTCAATATTTATCACTCATTATATCATTGCTTTTTATTGTGGGAGCTGACTGAGTGTAAAAGCAGTGTCAGAGTGAATCCTGGCTTGGGAGGCAGTGAGGACTCATGCTCTAGGGTTGGCAGGCACAGATTGAAACTTATCGTCACTTTTAATCATTGTGGACCTTTTCACAGTTTCATGCTAATCTGTATTCTTTTTAGTCTGTAACAACAGTATATTTTTAACTCTGTAAGATTTGTACCTAAGATGGTGCCATTAAAAAGCAGCCATTGTAAAAACTTTTCACAATGCTCCTGTAATTCTGTACTGGAGTGCATGTGATAATAAAGGATATTCTTCAAAAAAAATTGGATGAGGTTCTTTCTGTGTCAAAGCAGTGGCTGCACTTCAGGAGTACTTTTGTGGCTGGCATTCACATAGGGTAAGGTGCTATATAAATGCAAGTCCTCCCTGCCACTCCACAGTACTTGGGAACTTGCTTAGTACATTTGATGGTTTGAATCCAAGGCTTGGTCAGCGCCCAAATTATACGACCAATCCACAATGTGAACCAGCAAGAGCTGATCCCGGGGAGTTGGGGGAGGAGGGGGTGGGAGCTGAAGATAAGAGAAAGAAACCCTGAGGGAAGCGACTAGGAAGCCACCAACATTAAGTGGCTGGAGAGTCTCAGATGGGAGCCTGGTGCTGTGTCCTTCCCTGGGGAGGTGGAGGCACTGGTGTTGGACTGGGGTGGACAGGTTATAGTCCGACAGGTTCACCTGACAAAGGAGCAGCTTGTGATTTCAGTCCTGCTGGGACTATAACCTGGTGTCATGTGACTTCTGACTTCCCTGGGGAGGCAGGGGAAACACGCTTAGGTGAGGAAACAACAGGAACTGGAAACTCTTGTGGGCCTTTCACGCCCTCAGCAGGAGAATGTGCGCACGCTCACACACCAAGTGCAAACAAATGGCTCAGTGACAGACAGCAAATGCATAAAGCAGCTTTCAAAGCTCTGCCGGTAGTCAGTGCTGCATGAGGCAGAAGAGTTCATCGTCGATGTAGGGCCATTGATACTCAGTCTGCTGACCCAATTAGCTTTGGGCAATCTGCTTCTCTCGCTTAAAGGGATATTCCCCCGTCTCCCCTTCCTTTTACTGGACAGCAGATACCACATAGAAGCATGGAAAATAGCAGTAGGAGAAAGCCATTCAGCCCATCATGACTTGATCCTTTGCCACAATGCCATGCTCTCCCTTCTCCCCTTTGCATTGTGGGTCAACCCTGCAGCAGTTCAAGAAGGCAGCTCACCACCACCTTCTCAAGGGGTAACTAGGGACAGGCCATAAATGCTGGCCCAGCCAGCGATGCCCACATCCCCCCACTCCCCTTGGCATATTTAATATCTATTTTTGTTGACATCAGCTATGAAAAAAACTCATTTAGATACCCCTTTCTGTTATTCTTTTCACCTTATTTATGCCTCCTGCCAAAGAAAGCTAATTTTGAGCCTGCACTCCCATTACCCGCCCCCTCCAAGCCCTCTCCCCTTTCTCCAAGGAGCTGGTTGCTGGCAGCTATTGTTTCAGCAGGTCCTCCTGGCCTTTCTGCATTGCTTTAGCCTATTCTGTGGCACCCAGTAGAGGGGGCAGGATGGTTCAGCTGGCCAGTTTGCAATGCACAGCAACACCTAACAATTCCCACACTGGTTGGAGTTACCAAAGGAGGATTCTTCATCTCAATTTCTCCCTGGTGACCCTCAGATTAAAGGCCCACTGGTTGTTCTCTCATGAGAGAGCACCCCATTGGTCCGGTGAGACTGTGGTGGCTTTACCTTTTAGTTTTGATCACAAATGGCATCCCCTCTTGTGGTTGTTCCTGGTATTACCTACCACCAACAACCCTCCACAATCCTCAAGTTCGCATCCTTTCTTTCAAATACCTCCTCCCGACCTGTTGCCTCCTCTAGCTCCGTAACCTTTTGGTATAGCTGCCCTCCTCTGACACTTTCCCAGTTCTCATTGCTCCATCATTAATGGTTAATTCTTCAGCTGATTGGACGCAGGGCTCTGGAATTACTCCCTTACTATCATGTCGAACTTTTAACTTTTCTCTTTATTTTTCTATTTTTGTACCTAATCTATTTTAGTACCTAAGATTTCTACTGAGGTGCTTTGTACCTAAGATGGTGCCTTATGTGCCGACATTGTACACAGTTCACTGCATTCTTGCACTTTCTACTTGGGTACATGTGACAATAAACTTAATTCTCATTCTAATAAATCTTTCTGCCTCTCTATCATTGCCTCCTTCTTTAAGGCATTCCATGTCAGCTACTTGTCCTAAGTAGTTCCTTATCTCCTGCTGCAAAGGACTGGATTTTGTTGGATTAAAAATGCGACTCAAGTGCAAGTTGTTGATGGTTGTTTTGTTTTCTTAACTGACCCCCACTGAAGGGCCACTGTGAATGTAATAATGAATGGGCCTGGCTGAGATAACTGAGTGCTGACCAGTGGATGAACCTTGCAGCAATGCAGATGTACTCAAGTTCAAACCCACAATCCATTGAGCATGTAAAATTAAGATCATCAAACACCGCAAAATCTATATAAATCGTATGAACCTTTCAACACTCACTGAGCACTGGACATTGATCCTGTGTAATTTCTTCAAGGAAACAGCAGAAGCATTTCAACATACCGTGCAAATTTATACACAATGTACTGAAGGTGGAGAGGTCTACGTACACACTAACTAATAGGAAACTGACAACACCACAGTCCTGGAAGATATTCACAGCGATCTCTGAACTCTGTCAAACAGTGAACATCAGCAGGCAAATGACAATGGACCCTCAATACCACTGGATACATGGCGGGGACAGGATGGATGATGGGGGTGGGAGAAATTAGCCCCAGTTTTTATTCCTGACTTCAGTTAAATTCTCCAGAAGTTTGTAAATGTTAGTCTGTAAGAATGTTTCTCTGTCTGCTCCCACTGAGTGTCACGGTGTGTGCTATCACAAAGTGTTCGCTGTGATCGATTGGAGTATGTTTATCAGACTGTATCTTTGGGTAATAACACAGTTCCTTTTTTTAAATTCGTTCATGGAATGTGGACATCACTAGCTAATTATTACCCCAAAATTGGAGTGTTGCAGTGTGCTGATCGTGTGTATGTGCTTTTCAGTGAATTCATGTGTACTTATCAAAGTGTATGTGTGTTTTTATCAGACTGTGTGTGTCTGTGTGTGTGTTTATCAGAGTGTGTGCGTGTGTGTCTGTGTGTGTTTATCAGAATGTGTGCATGTGTGTTTATCAGTGTGTGTTTATCAGAGTGTGTATGAGTGTGTGTGTATTTATCAGAATGTGTGTGTTTATCAGTGTGTGTGTGTCTCTGTGTGTTTATCGGTGTGTTTGTGTGTGTGTGTATGTGAAGGCATGCTTCTGTTGGACTGTGTATGTTTGTGTTTATCAGAGATTGTATATGTGAATGTGTGTATATGTTTATCAGAGTGTATTTATCAGGGAAGTAGGCATTCTTTTAATGAGTGTGCATATTTATTGGAGTGTGTCTTTATCAGAGTGTGAGATTTTGTATGTGTTTATTGGAGTCTGTTTATCTGCATGTGTGTGTTTATCGGAATACATGAACATGTGTGTCTATTGGAGTAAATGTATGTATGTGTGCATTTGTGGGCCTGTGTGTTTATTGGAATATATTTACATATGTATGGGTGTGTGCATGTGTTTACTGGAGTATATTTATGAACGTGTGTGTTTATTGGAGTATATGTATACATGTGTGTGTCTGTGTGCATGTGTGTTTATCAGAGTATATGTGAGTGTGTGTGTTTATTGGAGAATATGTATATATGTGTGTTTCTGTGTGCATGTATGTGTATTTATTGGAGTATGTGTGTTTGTGTGTGTGCGCTCTTATCAGAGTATATTTGTGTGTCTGCAAATTTCAGAAGAGATTGAAAAAGATCGCTGTCTGCAATGGAATTTTCCCAGCAAATGTGAGGGCAGGAAGATGGAAAAATTGTGATTGAAAGAAAATGGAAATCGAACAGTTTATATTGCTTCTAATTTTCAGGTTGAAGACATTTCCAAAAGCCCAGCAGATGAATGTCTCCAGTATCCTCTGGCTGTCCTATTCTGTGTTGGTAAAAATACTGCAGGCTGACAGGTGCAAATACATTGCCTGGACAACAATAGAGAAGGAAGTATAGAGTCTGCTGTGTACAGTATGAAAAAAAATGATCAAGGACCACATTATCCTTCTCTCTTCAGTCCAATTTGATAAGGAGGCGCTGACAAAACACTACAAGTTATTGCAGCCTCTTGGCTAATCAAACAGGTAATTTATCTTGAACTGGCATTTTCACTACCTCAAAGAGAGACAGCTCAGATAACATTGTTGTGAGAAGGGTACTGCAAACTCCAGCTTTTGGAAAGTGCACTGCATTTCAGGATTTGGAGCTATTTTGAAAGCGAGAGACTGCTCTGCCTGACCAGATTGTGTGGGTGGAGGTGATATCGTTAGATTTATACCCCTCCTAGGTATTGAGGCGATGGTTGGTGAAATGGGCAGAGGTTGGGGTTGACTTTGCTGTGACTCCTGGCAAGGTATTTCGCGAGAGTTCTGACATTAAGGACAAGGCAGTCTGCTTGATTGGCACCACACCCACAAACATTCACTCCCTCCAGCACCCATGCTCAGCAGCAGAATTGTGTACTATCCATGAGATGCACTTCAGAAATCCACCAAAGATCCTCAGACAGCATTTTCCAAACTCACCACCATTTACATCTCGAAGGACAAGGGCAGCAGATGCATGGGAACACCATGCCGTGCAAGTTCCCCTGCAAGCCACTCACCATCCTCTTTTGGTAATATATCTCCACTGTCACTGGGTCAAAATACCAGAATTATCTCCCTAACAGCATTGTGGGTCAACCTACAGCACATTGACTGCAGCGGTTCAAGCTCAGCACCACCTTCTCAAGGGGCAATTAGGGACAGGCAATAAATGCTGGTCCACCCAGCGACGCCCACATCCCATGAATGAACAATAAAAACATGTCTCTTCAAGTATTGTGGCCCTACCGTAGGTAGTCTGAACCGTACATATCTCCACACCAATATTTGAAAAGGATGTACTTTAAAAAGTCAAAAATAAATGGACCCACTTTGCAATTTGCTCAATTCATCGCCTGGTCTAGCACTGAACCCTTCTGACCTGGCAGACCCCAAGTCTGAGTATTTCTGATTAAAACATCAAAAAATAAAGCTGCCACAGCCATACCAGCCTACAGGGCCACTCTCTCATTCGGGACCGATGTCTGGAGGTGGTTTAACCTGATGGTCACCAGGCTTCTGGTGAGGGAGAAAGGTTCAGAAGGAGAGCCCTTCATGGTAATTGTAGGTGATGTGGGAATTGAACCCATGCTGCTGACATCAATTATGCAGTGCAATCCAGCTGTCCAACCAACTGAGCGAAGCAACCCCCATTTCTCCAGAAAGCCAAGTCAGGAAATTGAGGGTTATGGAGAAATGGCAGGGAAGTGGAGTTGAGATAATTAGATCAGCTCACTGAATTCTAGCGCAAAAATGAATGGGCCAAATAGCTTACTTCTGCTCCTACAGCTAACTGCCTGACTGAGGATGCTTGAGACCTTTCTTCAGAGGAGTCCAATCGGAATCAAATCATTAACGCTGACTCTCTCTCCCCAGATGCTGCTAGGCCGTGCTGAGTTTTTATTCAGCTCCTTGGACCTGTTCTGCCACTCTGTTCAATCACCGATGATTTATACCGTAACTCAATCTGTCCCCCTCCCTTTCCCCTCTCTTAGTACCCTTCTAATCAAAAATACTTGTTATCAAGGCTTTCAATAGTTCATTTGCTCAGGACTCTTGGAGGAGATCAAGATTTTTATAAGACTATAAGAAATAGGAACAGGAGGAGGCCATTCGGCCCATCAATAAGATCATGGCGGATCTCTTTGTGGGAGCTAGTGTTTTCTGACATGAATCCTAGTTACAATTTTAAGGTTATTCATCTTTGATTTGAACTCTCTCCAACATACATATAGCTAACTTGTATTAATAGGCCATTTTCCTTTTTCATTTTTGGGATGTGATCAATGATCTACGATTATCCACCTATAACTGCCCTCAGACAGAATGGCTTGCTAGGCCATTTCCAAGGGCAGTTAAGAGTATACATTTCCTCTTATTCCTTTCTACTCATGTCATGACACGGTGGCTCAGTGGTTAGCACTGCTGCCTTGCACCACCACATCCCAGGTTTGATTTCAGCCTTGAGTCTCTGTCTGCGCGGAGTTTGCACATTCTCTCTGTGAGTTGTGTGGCTTTCCTCTGGGTGCTCTGGTTTCCTCCCAAAATCCAAAGATGTGCAGGCTCAGTGGATTGGCCGTGCTAAGTTGCCCCTAGTGTCCAGGGATGTGGGATGATTGGGTGGGATGCTCCTTGGAAGGTCAGTGTTGGCTTGATGGGCCAAATGGCCCTGCTTCCACACTGTGGGGATTCTAACCTCTCCTCAAATATACCTTTATTATTCACCACAACCACTCCCTGCCAGTTCCACAATCTCATCGCTCTGAGTGAAGACATCTCTTTCAAATTCCCCACTGGATTTATTAGTGATACCCTGTATTTATATTTGTGTTGATACATATCATCAAATGTTTGCAAAATTTCTGTTTTTGAACAAACATTAAAACGTCAGTGCTATTAAATGGCGTGCAGTGTAATTATCTATGAGTTCCAATATTTTTCATATTGGTTGGGCTCATTAACAGAGCTCCCAAATTAACATATGGTAATCAGACCTTATTAAGTATAATACTTAATTTAAAGCTAATGACTTAAGCATGCCACCTGTCTTTATCACTGCGGCAGAGAGAGAAAAAAAATGAGTTAAAAAAAAGAGGCAAGAGACAAGGAGTAAGAGAGAGAGAGAGAGAAAGAGAACGCAGTCTGTAAAGTTTAGATTTGGAGAAACATGGATATGCTTTAAAATTGCAACTAAAGAATCAAAGAGATGCGTGTGTAACAGCTTTCAGATATAGAGTCATAGAGATGCACAGCATGGAAACAGACCCTTCTCTGGATGTATTTACAGTCAGCAGAAAACTGTCGCCACTGTTATAATATTGGAGATGTGGGAACTCACGGGGAGATGGTGGTCTAGTGGTGTTATCACTGGGCTACCACACCGCCCTGTGGCCCAACATTTCAACTCCCCCTCCCACTCTGCCGAGGACATGGAGGTCCTGGGTCTCCTTCACCGCCGCTCCCTCACCACCAGACGCCTGGAGGAAGAACGCCTCATCTTCCGCCTCGGAACACTTCAACCCCAGGGCATCAATGTGGACTTCAACAGTTTCTTCATTTCCCCTTCCCCCACCTCACCCCAGTTCCAAACTTCCAGCTCAGCACTGTCCCCATGACTTGTCCTACCTGCCTATCTTCTTTTCCACCTATCCACTCCACCCTCCTCCTTGACCTATCACCTTCATCCCCTCCCCCACTCGCCTATTGTACTCTATGCTACTTTCTCCCCACCCCCACCCTCCTCTAGCTTATCTCTCCACGCTTCAGGCTCTCTGCCTTTATTCCTGATGAAGGGCTTTTGCCCGAAACGTCGATTTTACTGCTCCTCGGATGCTGCCTGAACTGCTGTGCCCTTCCAGCACCACTAATCCAGAATCTGGTTTCCAGCATCTGCAGTCATTGTTTTTACCTATTAATCCAGAAGCTCAGCTAATGTTCTGGGGACCCAGGTTCAAAACCCACCATTGCCTACATCCCGATAAGGATGCTTTTTACAGTTTAGAGAATCCCTAACAGGACTGGAGAGATCAGAGACTAACCAACTGAGGCAAAGAAACAATTCTTCATCCAAAGGCAAGTGATCCTGTGGAATCGTCTACTACAGAATAAGTCACTGAATATATTCAAAAAAGAGATAGATAAGCATCTATTTGAAAGGCATCTAGGCATATGGAGAGAAAGCAGGACTATGGCTTTGAGAGAGAGGAATAGGCTCAATGTGCTGAATGGTTTCTTCCTTCTCTTAGTGTCTGTGACTTAGTCGTAGAACAAAAAGCAGACCTCCAAAATGAACAAATAGTTCTAATGTAGACATTATCTTCAACGCTGCTTCTGCATTCAAAGCCTGGTAACAGAGTGAATGTCTGAGAAATTGTAGCTAACGGCAGTTAATATCAGGATAACGAGCGAGAAAATTATGAGTACAGTGTAGTTTTGGGCCCCATATCTAAGGAAGGATGTGCTGGCATTGGAGGGAGTCCAGAGGAGGTTTATATGAATAATCCCAGCGAGGAAGGGCTTGTCATGTGAGGTACAGTCAAGGACTTTGGGGTCTATATTTGATGGAGTTTTGAAGGATGAGGGGAGTTCTGAAACATGCTGAGAGGCCTGGACAGAGTGGATGTGGAGAAGAGGTCTTCTACTAGTGGGAGAGATGAAGACCCAAAGACACAGGATTGAAGGGATGGCCCTTTAGAACTGAGATCAGGGGGACGTTCCACAGCTCGAGGGTGGTGAATCTGTGGAACTCATTGCGCAGAGAGCTGTGTAGGCCAAGTCATTTTTAATAAAATGTTGTATTTTGTGGTTTGGTCACTATACGATGGCAGTTCTTCCTGTTAACTAGGGAACTCCTTGCCTTAGAGAGAGGACAATAAAGGTGTAGGAGACAGGGGCAGGGTGTTATCCTATGAAGTGGTTTGGAGTGGACCAGACCTATATACCCTGGAGTTTACAGGAATCAGAAGTCATCCTATTGGAACATATAAAATTCTTCCCAGGCATGACAGGGTATATACCAAAAAGGCATTTCTCCTGGCTGGCCAATTTAGAAAACACAATCTCTGAATATGGTGTTGGCCATTTAGTGTCATAGAGTCATAGAGATGTACACCATGGAAACAGACTCTTCATTCTAACTCGTCCATGCCAACCAGATATCCCAACCCAATCTAGTCTCATTTGTCAGCATTTCACCCATATCCCTCTCAACCCTTCCTATTCACACATCCATCGAGATACCTTTTAAATGCTGTATATGTACCAGCCTCCACCACTTCCTCTGGCAGTTCATGCCTTACACATCACCCTCTATGTGAAAAAGTTTCCCCTTAGGTCTCTTTTATATCTTTCTCCTCTCACCCTAAACCTATGCCCTCTAGTTCTGGACTTCCCCACCCCAGGGAAAATACCTTATCTATTTACCCTATCCATGGCCCTCATGATTTTATAAACCTCTATGAGGTCACCCCACAGCCTCCGATGCTCCAGGGAAATCAGCCCCCGTCTATTCAGCCTTTCCCTTATAGCTCAAACACTCCAACCCTGGCAACATCCTGGTAAATCTTTTCTGAACCCTTTCAAGTTACACAACATTCTTCCAATAGGGCAGAAACAGAGAGAAATTTCACTGATGGTAAAGTTGTGAACCTTCCTACACCTTGGAAAGGTCAATGCTCAATCATTGAGCATATTGAAGACAGAAGTGAATAGATGTTCGGCTACTGAGGGAATAGGTTGGGGTGCTGAGACTCGAACCAGCAAAAAACTCTTTCACATCACTCCTGATGAAGGAGCAGCATTCCAAAAGTGTGTGATTTTAACCCGGTGCCGTGTAACTTCTGACTTGCATCATTTCAAAGAATAGTTAAGTCAATCCCATCACTGTGGATCTGGAATCACCCAGAGGACAGTAGCTTTCTTTTACCAGGAGTAAGCCAGGGATGGTGATTTCACAGTAATCATTGGTAGCTTCATTGTCACTATAACTGAGACATGTTTGACAGAGTCATAGAGTCACAGAGATGCACAGCATGGAAACAGACCCTTCGGTCCAACCCGTCCATGCCGACCAGATATCCCAACCCAATCTAGTCCCACCTGCCAGCACCCGGCCCATATCCCTCCAAACCCTTCCTATTCATATACTCATCCAAATGCCACTTAAATATTGCAATTGTACCAGTCTCCACCACTTCCTCTGGTAGCTCATTCCATACACGTACCACACTCTGTGTGAAAAGGTTGCCTCTTAGGTCTATTTTCGATCTTTCCCCTCTCACCCTAAACCTATACCCTCTAGTTCTGGACTCCCCCACCCCAGGGAAAAGACTTTGCCTATTTACCCTATCCATGCCCCTCATAATTTTGTAAACCTCTCTAAGATCACCCCTCAGCCTCCGACGTTTCAGTGAAAACAGCCCCAGCCTGATCAGCCTCTCCCTATAGCTCAAATCCTCCAACACTGGCAACATCCTTGTAAATCTTTTCTGAACCCTTTCAAGTTTCACAACATCTTTCCGATAGGAAGGAGACCAGAATTACATGGAATATTCCAACAGTGGCCGAACCAATGTCCTGTACAGCTGCAACATGACCTCCTAACACCAGTACTCAATACTCTGACCAATAAAGGAAAGCATACCAAACGCCTTCTTCACTATCCTATCTACCAGCGACTCCACTTTCAAAGAGTTATGAACCTGCATTCCAAGGTCTCTTTGTTCAGCAACACTCTCTAGGATCTTACCATTATGTTGACTTGTTGAATTTAGGTTTCACCAGCTGCTGTGATAGTTCAAGATGGCAGCACAGTACGACACTCAGCTGGAGCTCGTCTGCTCGCCAGTTCATTTTCCTGATTTTTTCCTCCTCTTTGTAGCTTCTTTATTTCTACCCCACCACTGCCTCCAACATTTGACAGCTCTGCCTTACCAGGAGGGTGGAGCTGAGGGAATGGGTCACAGCTGAAGCCTGGGCAGGAGCAGAGTGCATGGGCCAAGACCCTTAGAGGAGCGAGCTTGGGACAAGACCAACCAAGGAGTGAGAACAGGCCGAGACATGCAGAGGAGTGAGCATGGGCTGAGACACACAGAGGAGTGAGAACGGGCCGAGACACACAGAGGAGTGAGAACAGGCCAAGACACACAGAGGAGTGAGCATGGGCTGAGACACACAGAGGAGTGAGAACAGGCCGAGACACACAGAGGAGTGAGAACAGGCCGAGACACACAGAGGAGTGAGAACGGGCTGAGACACATAGAGGAGTGAGAACAGGCCGAGACACACAGAGGAGTGAGAACAGGCCGAGACACACAGAGGAGTGAGGACAGGCCGAGACACACGGAGGAGTGAGAACGGGCCGAGACACACAGAGGACTGAGGACAGGCGGAGACACACAGAGGAGTGAGAACAGGCCGAGACACACAGAGGAGTGAGGACAGGCCGAGACACACAGAGGAGTGAGAATGGGCTGAGACACACAGAGGAGTGAGAACAGGCCGAGACACACAGAGGAGTGAGGACGGGCTGAGACACACAGAGGAGTGAGAACAGGCCGAGACACACAGAGGAGAGAGGACAGGCCGAGACACACAGAGGAGTGAGAACGGGCTGAGACACACAGAGGAGTGAGAAAAGGCCGAGACACACAGAGGAGTGAGAACGGGCTGAGACACACAGAGGAGTGAGCCAGGGCCGAGACACACAGAGGAGTGAGAACGGGCCGAGACACACAGAGGAGTGAGCCAGGGCTGAGACACACAGTGGAGTGAGCCAGGGCCGAGACACACAGAGGATTGAGAACAGGCTGAGACACACAGAGGAGTGAGAACAGGCCGAGACACACAGAGGATTGAGCACGGGCTGAGACACACAGAGGAGTGAGAACGGGCTGAGACACACAGAGGAGTGAGAACACGCCGAGACACACAGAGGAGTGAGGACGGGCTGAGACACACAGAGGAGTGAGAACAGGCCGAGACACACAGAGGAGAGGGCATGGGCTGAGACACACAGAGGAGTGAGAACAGGCCGAGACACACAGAGGAGTGAGAACGGGCTGAGACACACAGAGGAGTGAGAACAGGCCGAGACACACAGAGGAGTGAGAACAGGCCGAGACACACAGAGGAGTGAGAACAGGCCGAGACACACAGAGGAGTGAGAACAGGCCGAGACACACAGAGGAGTGAGAACAGGCCGAGACACACAGAGGAGTGAGAACAGGCCGAGACACACAGAGGAGTGAGAACAGGCCGAGACACACAGAGGAGTGAGAACAGGCCGAGACACACAGAGGAGTGAGAACAGGCCGAGACACACAGAGGAGTGAGAACAGGCCGAGACACACAGAGGAGTGAGAACGGGCTGAGACACACAGAGGAGTGAGAACAGGCCGAGACACACAGAGGATTGAGCACGGGCTGAGACACACAGAGGAGTGAGAACAGGCCGAGACACACAGAGGATTGAGCACGGGCTGAGACACACAGAGGAGTGAGAACAGGCCGAGACACACAGAGGATTGAGCACGGGCTGAGACACACAGAGGAGTGAGAACAGGCCGAGACACACAGAGGATTGAGCACGGGCTGAGACACACAGAGGAGTGAGAACAGGCCGAGACACACAGAGGATTGAGCACGGGCTGAGACACACAGAGGAGTGAGAACAGGCCGAGACACACAGAGGATTGAGCACGGGCTGAGACACACAGAGGAGTGAGAACAGGCCGAGACACACAGAGGATTGAGCACGGGCTGAGACACACAGAGGAGTGAGAACAGGCCGAGACACACAGAGGATTGAGCACGGGCTGAGACACACAGAGGAGTGAGAACAGGCCGAGACACACAGAGGATTGAGCACGGGCTGAGACACACAGAGGAGTGAGAACAGGCCGAGACACACAGAGGATTGAGCACGGGCTGAGACACACAGAGGAGTGAGAACAGGCCGAGACACACAGAGGATTGAGCACGGGCTGAGACACACAGAGGAGTGAGAACAGGCCGAGACACACAGAGGAGTGAGAACGGGC
>NC_057719.1:9122098-9154569 GCF_004010195.1 Chiloscyllium plagiosum
GGTGGAAGGTATAGGGGGGATGTCAGGGGTGGGTTCTTTACCCAGAGAGTGGTGGGGCCATGGAATGCGGTGCCTGTGGGAGTGGTAGAGTCAGAATCTTTGGTGACCTTTAAGCGGCAATTGGATAGGTACATGGATGGGTGCTTCAGCTAGGACAAATGTTCGGCACAACATCGAGGGCCGAAGGACCTGTTCTGTGCTGTATTGTTCTATGTTCTATGTTCTAACAGGCCGAGACACACAGAGGAGTGAACATGGGCCAAGACACACAGAGGAGTGAGCAGGCTGAGACACACAGAGGAGTGAGAACAGGCCGAGACACACAGAGGAGTGAGCAGGCTGAGACACACAGAGGAGTGAGAACAAGCTGAGACACACAGAGGAGTGAGAACGGGCTGAGACACACAGAGGAGTGAGAACGGGCGGAGACACACAGAGGAGTGAGAACGGGCCGAGACACACAGAGGAGTGAGAACGGGCTGAGACACACAGAGGAGTGAGAACAGACTGAGACACACAGAGGAGTGAGCATGGGCTGAGACACACAGAGGAGTGAGCATGGGCTGAGACACACAGAGGAGTGAGCACGGGCCGAGACACACAGAGAGTGAGAACAGGCCGAGACACACAGAGGAGTGAGAACGGGCTGAGACACACAGAGGAGTGAGGACGGGCCGAGACACACACAGGAGTGAGCCAGGGCTGAGACACACAGAGGAGTGAGAACGGGCTGAGACACACAGAGAAGTGAGAATGGGCCGAGACACACAGAGGAGTGAGAACGGGCCGAGACAAACAGAGGAGTGAGAACGGGCCGAGACACACAGAGGAGTGAGCACGGGCCGAGACACACAGAGGAGTGAGCACGGGCCGAGACACACAGAGGAGTGAGAACAGGCCGAGACACACAGAGGAGTGAGAACGGGCCGAGACACACAGAGGAGTGAGCACGGGCCGAGGCACACAGAGGAGTGAGAACGGGCCGAGGCACACAGAGGAGTGAGAACGGGCTGAGACACACAGAGGAGTGAGAACAAGCTGAGACACACAGAGGAGTGAGAACGGGTCGAGACACACAGAGGAGTGAGAACGGGCCGAGACACACAGAGGAGTGAGCACGGGCCGAGGCACACAGAGGAGTGAGAACGGGCCGAGACACACAGACGAGTGAGAATGGGCTGAGACACACAGAGGAGTGAGCATGGGCTGAGACACACAGAGGAGTGAGCACAGGCCGAGACACACAGAGGAGTGAGCAGGCTGAGACATACAGAGGAGTGAGGACGGGCCGAGACACACACAGGAGTGAGAACAGGCCGAGACACACAGAGGAGTGAGCCAGGGCTGAGACACACAGAGGAGTGAGAACAAGCTGAGACACACAGAGGAGTGAGAACGGGCCGAGGCACACAGAGGAGTGAGAACGGGCTGAGACACACAGAGAGTGAGAATGGGCTGAGACACACAGAGGAGTGAGCACAGGCCGAGACACACAGAGGAGTGAGAACGGGTCGAGACACACAGAGGAGTGAGAACAGGCCGAGACACACAGAGGAGTGAGAACGGGCTGAGACACACAGAGGAGTGAGAACGGGTCGAGACACACAGAGGAGTGAGAACGGGCCGAGGCACACAGAGGAGTGAGAACGGGCTGAGACACACAGAGAGTGAGAACGGGCTGAGACACACAGAGGAGTGAGCACGGGCCGAGACACACAGAGGAGTGAGCACGGGCCGAGACACACAGAGGAGTGAGCACAGGCCGAGACACACAGAGGAGTGAGAACAGGCCAAAACACACAGAGGAGTGAGAACGGGCTGAGACACACAGAGGAGTGAGCACGGGCCGAGACACACAGAGGAGTGAGCACGGGCCGGGACACACAGAGGAGTCAGCACAGGCCGAGACACACAGAGGAGTGAGAACGGGCTGAGACACACAGAGGAGTGAGAACAGGCCGAGACACACAGAGGAGTGAGAACGGGCTGAGACACACAGAGGAGTGAGCAGGCTGATTCCTGGAGCTGGAGATGAATGGGTGCAGGCCGGATCTGGACGGCTGGTCGAGCAAGTCCTGGTACGTGGAGTCAGCGTGGCCTGCTGTCCTGGGGCGAGCAGGAACAGACCGTGGTTGGAGAGGGACTGGAACGTAAGTACTCATGGTCACTTTCCATTATTGTTCTGCCTTCGTAACGTCTGCTCCCATGCTTAACCATGATTCTTTTACTTTGTCACAACACTTAAATTATCGGTACTCTGTAACTAAGATGGCATCGAGAGATGACATTATAAATTTTTCACTGCACTCTTCGAGTGCACATGATAATGAAGGTCAATCTATTCTGTTTTATTCTGGTGGGATTTGAACTCATAGCTCTGCAGAGCACTAAATGTTTTTCTGGCAAAGTACAATGGGACTCCATTCAGGTGTCTGATCCTCCCAGTGCCTCAAATCTATATAAATATGGTCTTGTATAAGTAAGAAATGCTTTGGGTTTGTTTGCTCCACATAGAGTCACAGAGATGTACAGCATGGAAACTGATCCTTCAGTCCAACCCGTCCAAGCCGACCAGATATCTGAAGCTAATCCAATCCCACCTGCCAGCACCCGGCCCATATCCCTCCAAACCCTTCCTGTTCATATACAAATCCAGATGCCTTTTAAATGTTGTAATTGTGTACCAGCCTCCACCACTTCCTCTGGCAGCTCATTCCATACACTCACCACCCTCTGAGTGAAAACGCTGCCCCTAAGGTCTCTTTTATGTCTCTCCCCTCTCACCCTAAACCCTCTGGTATTGGACTCTACTACCCTGGGGAAAAAAAATTGATAATCACCCTATCCATGCCCCTCATGATTTTTATAAACATTTATAAGGTCACCCCTCAGCCTTTACACATGTAAAGACTGTACAAAATCGAACTGCTCTAGTGACTCTGTTCGGATGTGAAGTTTTCTTTTGTGAATAAAATATATATTTCACATAAAACAATTAAGCTGGGTCTCTGGAATAACAAATCCAGTGATATTACTACTGCAGCGCCAAAACAAACCAGTTAATGGGTTAGTAGCTTCCGAGGAGCCAAACAACTTCTTTTAAAAGGAACAAGGGCGAGAGGGAATTGATTCAAAGTGATGTGCAAAGATCATGTGAGCAGTTCGGGTCTGGGACACATTGCCTGGAAATATGGGGGAGGCAGGTTCAACTGAGGAATTCAAGATGGGCATTGGGTGATTATTCGAATAGAGATGGTAAGCAGGGATAGGGGAAAAGGCAGGAGATTGGCTCTTAGTAATGGAACAGGAGCAGACACAATGGGCTGAACAATCTCCTTCAGTGCCATAACTATTCCCTGATTTCCTTCATTCCTTGTTTCTTGTATTCCGGGTTAAAATGAGAGAGAAGGCTTCCACTTCCCCCATCATTTTTATGAAGGAGCTGCTATTAAAGTCTGAATCGCTGGTAAATTAGAAAAAAAAAACGCGAGACCCTGTGCACATTGAAACATCTCAGCACTCTTGAAGGGGTGGGTATTGTGGGGCCCATGAGTCTCCTCCCAACTGCTAACCACTGACCTCTGCTGGTAAGATCATGTATGTCGATGTCAAACATGACAGTTTGCTTGGAAATCAGACTTTGCTTCAAGCCACAGGAAACCAACTCAGAGAGGCACAGGAATGCTCAGGGATGGGAGGAGGGGAATGGGGTGGCGGAGCTCCCTAATCAAGGAGCACAGGTTATGAACAAAGCCTTACATAACCCGAGCTAGATTTCTGCTGTCGATCGCCTCTCCAAGTATAAAGTGTTGGATGCTTAATGAAATAGTGACAGTCTGAATAAGCCAAGATCAGCTTATTAAATGTTGCTATTAATAGAAAAGGCCTAAGGAACATCACACAGACATATGGTAAAGCATTGTTGCCAAGCATTATTACACCAGAGTGGGAGAGGAGACTGCCATAATTTGCTTCAAATCGGAAGTGGCAGAATATGGAAAAACAAAATCACAGAACATGCATCAAAGAAAATAAGATGAATTGTGCTGGTTCCTACAATGACACCAATTATCCTCCACTCTCTTCCTTGTGTTTCTAAGCAGCAACAAAAAGAACAACAGACCGCACCATTCTGATTTTGTTTCCAGTACCAACTCTTGTCAAAACAAAATGCTGGAGGAAGAAGGAGGCTGCATTTACATAGCAACTTTCAGCATCTCAGGGTGCCACGAAGCACATGGCATATTGAGGTTTAGTCACCGCTGTGATGCAGGAGATTGCCCTGTAGCCACTTCTTAACGCAACCCCAGGTCCCTCAAACAAGCAAAGGTTTAAATGACAAGATCATAGAATTATACAACATGGAAACAGATCCTTCGGTCCAACCAGTCCATGCCAAACATAATCCCAAACTAAACTAGTCCCATCTCCCATTTGACTCATATCCCTCCAAACCTTTCCTATTCATGTACTTATCCAAATGTCTTTTAAATGTTGTGACTGTGTCCATGTTTATCACTTCCTCAAGAAATTCATTCCACATGCAAACCACTCTCTGTTTAAAACATTTGCCCCTCATGTCTTTTTAAAATCTCTCTCCTCTGACCTTAAGAACATGCCCCCTCATCTGGAAATCCCTCATCCTATCTATTGCCTAGATGATTTTCTCTTCTTTTTTAGCCTGAATGTTAGTTGAGGGGGGGAAGCTTGTCAAGAGACATGGGAGAATGTCGCTTTCTTCATTCACTTGCTGGATCTTCTACAGAAATGGGAAGGCTGAGTGGTTCTTAAGTACTCAATCTTGTGTTCATGTCCATATCCCTACACGCCTCTTACCTCCTGTGAGATCTCTATGTCCTGCCAATTCTGACCTCACGTTGACCCCTGAGTTTCTTTGCTCTATGTCTTTGATGCTGAGGTTCTAAGCTCTGGAGGGTATGCTCCAAGCATTCCTTTATCCAGCTGGACTGGGGAGTGTCAGGTGGTTCAGGTGGCTGGAGCCTGGTGCAGAATGAACTGAAAAAACAGTGCAAGTCCAGGGACAAATCAGCAGATAAAAAGATGGGAGGAGCTCAGGAAAATTACAATAATCAGAGGAGTGGTGCTGAGCAAATCATGTGTTCTGACATGTGATGGGGTCTTGATGGATCTCACCCTGGGTTCTTAAAAGGAATGGCAAGTGAGGTCGTTGGCACATTGGCTTTAATTTTCCAAAACTGCCTTGATTTGGGGAAAATCCCAATAGACTGGAAGGTAGAGAAAGTAACTCCGTTACTTAAGAAGGGAGGGAGACAGACAACAAGACAGTTAGCTGAACATCTAACATAGGGAAAATGTCAGATCCTGTTTTAAACATTACGAGCCACCAGGGGTTAAGTTCAAGGTAATCTTTGGGCAGTGACTGAGTCATAGACTCTGTTCCGGAGAAAACAGTCCTCACATGTGCAGCCTTTCCTTATAACTCAAACTCTCTAATCCCAGCAACATCCTTTTAAATCTTTTCTGCACCTTTTTCCATTTAGTAATGCCCTTTCTGTAGCAGGATGTCCAGAGCTGTACATATTACTCCACAATTGGCCTCAATAATGTCTTGTACAGCCTCAAAATGATGTCCCAACTCCTACACTCATGGTCTGAGTAATGAAGGCAAGCGTGCTAAATGCCTTCTTAACCACCCTGTCTACCTCTGATGCAACTTCCAAAGAATTATGTGCGTGGAACCCTCTGTTTGACAACTCTACCCCGGGCCCATGCTGCTTCTTAGTGAGGAATTGTGAGCACTTGCATTTGAGGGAGCTATGTGGGTGGCATGGGGACTCAGTGGTTAACACTGCTGCTTCACAGTGCCAGGGACCCAACTTTGATTCCAGCCTCGGGCAGCTTTCTGAGCAGAATTTGTGCCATTCTCCCTGTGTCTGCATGGGTTTCCTCCCACAGCACAAATGTGTACGGGCTGGGGTAGATTGGTCATGCTAAATTGCCCCTTCCCAGGCTAGGTGGGTCAGCCATGGGAAATACAGGGATAGGGCAGAGTGGTGGGTCTGGGTGGGATGCTCTTTGGAGAGTCGGTGTGATCCAATGGGCTGAATGGCCTGTTTCCAAGTTGTAAGAATTTTATGATTTCAACACGAGACTGATCTCCCACTTTGGGCTCCACAGTCCAGTCAAAAACACCCGCTTGCATTTACACATGATGTTGCAAAACATCCCATGGTGATTTGCAGCTGTGTTCACCAGACACTGAGACTGAACTATATAACAGGCAGGTACCAATGTGTTGAACTTTAAAGACTATCTTTAGGAGAGAGAGGAGTAGAGGTTTACTGAGAGAATTGAAGGGAAATTGAGTATGATCCCCAGCATTTCAATAAACCTCTGGCCCTAGACGGTATTAACCCATCTTGCCCTTTGTTGTTCTACACTCACTTGAGAATGACAAGACATATGAACCTCAAATTAATGCCAGTCCAATGATTAATCAGCTTAATATTCACATCAACTTAAACCTATTAGCTTGTGTCTTTCGGTATGGAGAGACTGGTGACACTTTCAGACAGTGAGATGATTGGCATTCCCACAACAGCCAGCAAAACAGATGGAAGCCTTCACAGAACCGTCGGGCAGGCAGTCACAGTTGAGATTTTACCAGTTCAGCTCGGGAGCTTATGTTTCAATGGAGCCCCCATGGAGAGGCTGAAAGAACCTTCCAGGTATTGGGTATCAGGGTTTAATGAGAGCGTGGGATTGTCCACAAGTCCACAGGACTGAAGTGTCTATGACTGGTGAGAATTAAATAATGTCCAGCTCTTCAGACACTCCAGTTTTTGGTTCAAAGTGTCACAGCGACTTTGTCGACTGCACACAATTGTCCACTTGCCATCGTAAGAATCTCTCCCACAGAAAGCTGTTGGAGCCAGTCGTTCAAGAGAGAGCTGGACATGGCCCTTGCGGCTAAAGGTATGGAGAGAAGGTGGGAGTGGGATTCTGAGACTGCATGAACCAGCATTTATTGCCTCCACACCTTCTTCCTGTTATTTCCTGATCTACCATTTTAATAGTTGGAAAGGGCAATCCCAACCTGTAAAGTGAAACTGTCTGCACTGCTTCTTTTTTTCAAACTTTGTGAGGAAGAAAGGAAAGGATTATTGACACATATTTGAAGAATGACATTTGCACTTTCTTTTGATTTCCTCACTGAATCCCTACAGTATGGGAGCAGTCCATTTGGCCCATCAAGCCAGAAGAGCATCCCACCCAGTATTTTCCATGGCCAATTCACCGAACCTGCACATTTGTGGACTGTCAGAACATACACACACAGAAAGTGCGCACAGACAGACGCCTCAGGATGGAATTGAACCCCCGGTTCTTGGCGCTGTGAGGTAGCTGTGCTCACCACTGAGCCACTGTGCCACTTCACTCAGCTGTGAAGGAAGGGCATACTTGTCTTTGTGGGAGAAAGTTCACTAGACTGGGTACTGCGATGAGATGAATACCCTTTGAGGAGAGCTTTTGTAGGCTATATTTCTTGGAGTTTAGAAGAATGAACGATTATCTCACTGAAACATGTAAAATGCATGCAGGGATTTACAGGGTTGACAGTGAGAAATCATTTCCCCAGACAGAGAATCTAGAGCACTGACACCCAGCTTCAGGAGGGGCAGCCATTTTAGGACTGAAATGAAGTGAAAGTTCTTCACTTAAACCACCAGGAATCTTTGGAATCCCCTGTCCTGAAGACCTGTAGATAACCTTGAGTATATTCTAGACCGATGTCCTTACATTTTTGGAAGGAAGGGAATTAAAGGAAAGAGGAAGGGTCACTTGACCTGAAAACATTAAGTCTGATTTCTCTCCACAGATGCTGCCAGACCTGCTGAGCTTTTCCAGCAATGTCTGTTTTTGTCCCTGATTTACAGCGTCCACAGTTCTTTCAGTTTTCATAAAGGAAAGCGGGATGGCATGGGAAGGTGAGTGATGATGCTGCCCCTTTAACAAGGCTCTGTTGTCCTTGGGTTTTTTTCTCAAGAGGGGTTGTGAAGTCAGTGGTGCCAAACTGGCTAACAGACGCTGCCGAAGTCAGCAATCAGAAGAGGCCTTTAGGTTTTTTAAAAAAAAAACACTTGTGTAACGAGAGGGGAGTGGTCAGTTCTCCCGGTTCAGGTTTTATTCTAGTTTGGTTTAGTTTTTAGCATGCAGTCAAAAAAACTGCTGGGGACCAAAAGAAGCAGCTTCAGTGAAACGGGGTTCCATGTTTCAACAGAGGTCTTGCCTGAACTTTCTCCCTGAATCCTCTCCAGTCTGTAAGAACCCGTGTTTAAATTTACCTTTTGCCAAGGGGTGTGTTTATGGGATGTTGCAGGGATTGGAACAGCTTCGTTAAGTTGCGATATCGTGTCGGTTGGATTCTCAAATAAGTTATTGTAAATTCTGTTTTCTTTTGTTCATGTTTCATCCATAATATTTAAATAAATTCTGTTTTATTTAAAGCAGAGAGATTTGAACATCTGCATCACTCCTGGACTATCCACTGTACATCTGGCTGAATAAAAAAATGAAAAGTTAGGGTCTGGGCTACCTTCTTAACATAGGCAAAAGTGAGGACTGCAGATGCTGGAGATCAGAGTCTCGAGTAGAGTGGTGCTGGATTCCTGATGAAGGGCTCCTGCCCGAAATGTCAATTTTCCTGCTCCTCAGCTGCTGCCTGACCTGCTGTGCTTTTCCAGCACCACTCTAATCTACCTTCTTAAAATGTTTTGAGAGGGTTCTGGCCTGGTCCATAACAGATGGAATTGAGGGAAATGATCCGTCATGATCCTACTGAATGATGGTGTCATCACAAAGAGCCAAATGGACTCTTCGGGATGGAATGATGCTTTTACATTTGAGTTAAGTTGCTTTTGACTCATGGACTGACCTCATGGAAAACCTCTACTCAAAAGACAACATGGTCCACTTCTCACAGATGCGTGACTATCTCCTTTCTTGAAAGGTGGATGTTTTCCAGCTCCACCCATTATAATCTTGCGCAGAGTAATTCCAGCTTTTCTTTCTCATCCTCGCAGATCAGCAGAGATTTTTGCATTCTCCAACTTTGTAATGAGGAATTCGTTCCATTTATATGCTGAGTAGCTGGTTTTAAAGTTTAATGAGATAGATGCCTCCTGGCAAATCAACAGTGATGAATTTCACAAAATATGACACTACAATATTTTGCACTGAGATAGTGAAGTTAATGCTGAGGGTATCTAACATCCTATTTAATGCAAACTTCAAAGAACCCCTCAAATTTACGGAAAGTCACTGGCTGACTTTTTGAACACTAAATGATGTACAGCTCATCTATAATGAAGAAGATGTGAATACAAAAGACTCTTTATCTCTTTTAATCAATGGGTCAGAGGCTTTGAAAAATTGTGATTCAACACAGAGAGATAGAAGTTTCTTTTTTGGCTCATTCTGTCTTCAAATCAGAAAGAGTTTGGTTTAAACCAACTTCAGGACTGAAAACATCTCTTGGATTCCAATGTCAGATTCCAGATTGAACCTATCATCCTATTCCCTCATGTCTGATGACGAGACTGCTTTCCTGGTCTCAGAATTAGTCAGTGGCCTCACATTTCCACTGCCAGTACTCACTTCATTGCCTCAAACATCAGCTTGCAACATTTTTCTGGATATTTTTCAAGTTTTCCTCAGCCACAAATTCTAAATTATTCACAACCCCATGTCTCCTCTTCATATCCATGGAAACTAGCTTCCCTTTACTCTAAGGCTGGGCCCTCAGGTCCTAGTCTGTCCAGGCCATTCAATATTCTGTATGTTTCAATTAGATCCTCCTCATCCTTCTAAACTTCACCAAGTATAAACCCAGAGTCCTTAAACACTTCTCGTATGTTAGGCTTTTCATTCTTGGGACCATTTTCGTGAACCTCCTCTGAACATGGTCCAGGGCCAGTACTAACCTTTTGTAATTCCTAAACCAGGACACCTCTATCTCTCAGAGCTCTGCAAACTGCGGAGTAGACCATTTCAAGATGTTTCTTCACCGTTCAATACAATCTGGGACTTCGACTCCAGTTTCCAGCCCTCTCACTATATCCCTCGATTCTCTGACAGATTTAAAGTCTGCCTATTCTGGCCTTAAACGTATTCAATAATGGAGCACCACGGCTGTCTGGGGTAGAGAATTCCATAGATTCACAACCCTTTGAGGGAAATGCTGTCTGCTCACCTCAGTCCTCACTCTTCTCCCTTCGCCTGAAAGTGTGCCTGTGTTCTAGATTCCCCAGCCATTGAGGAAAATAATCTCTCAACATCTTCCCAACACCTTCCCTACTGAACCTCTTCAGAATTTTGCAAGTTTCAATGAGGTCATCTCTCATTCTGCCAAATTCTAGAGAAAACATCAATTTTTTTTTTGCACACTTAATAACCAATGAGAGAAATCCATGTTCTCTATGTTCAGATCCCCTTCTGAAGAAGACTCAGACAATCAGAGAAATTTACAGCACAGACACAGGGCCTTCCGCCCAACTTCTCCATGCCTCCCAGTTTTCACAAATAAACGAGTCCCATTTGCCTCCATTTGGTCCATATCCCTCCATATGTATCCTATTCACGCAACTGTCTCAATGCCTCTTAAATGACAAAATTATTCTCACTCCCACCACTACTCTGGCAGCTCATTCCAGTCACTCACCACCTTCTGTGTGAAAACTTTGACCCTCTTAACCCTGTTGTATCTCTCCCCTCTCACCTATCCCCTCTAGTTTTACGCTCCCCTGCCTGGGGTAAAGCTGTTGGCTATCTACCTTATCTATGTCTCTCAAAATTTTATAGATCTCTAGAAGGTCACCCTTCAGTCTCCTAAGCTCCAGGGAAAAAAAATGTCTCAGCCTATCCAACCTCTCCTCATAAATCCAACCTTCTAGCGCGAGTGGCATCCTAGTAAATCTTTTCTGCACTCTTTCTAATTTAGTAATATCCTTTCTCTCGTAGGGTGACAAGAACCATCACTGGACTTGAAACATGAACTCTGCTTTCTCTCCAGAGATGCTGCCAGGCCTGTTGAGTTTCTCCAGCAATTTCTGCTTTGGTTTCAGATTTCCAGCATCCACTGTCCTATGTTTTAAAAAGAATACATGGCACTGGTTGCCAAAGGAACCAAGTAATTGGTAAGGCTGGACCAAAGTGGCTAATGGAAACTTAGTGTCAATGACACACTTGGAAGCTTAAAGGGATCTGACTGGATTCATTTATCCCAGGCTGACTGACAATTCCAATCCTGGTATTGGAGAATGTGTGGTCAGTACGATATGGACATTTTGTTGTCAGGACAACATGACACTCACAAAGCCATATGTTACAGAAAGTCAATTGAGAGTACATCCCTGAACAACAGTAATAAAGTAATAATTCCGTTAGGTGAATAGGGAGTGCTGCTTTCTGATAACTACGAGGATGTTACCTAGTATGGAAACTGCTAGCTATGAAGAGAGAGGTTGAGTAGGTTAGGTTTATTTTCATTAGAAAAAAGGAGATTGAGGGCACACCTGATTGAGGTTTATAAAATCATGAAGGGTATAGACAGGGTGGACAGAGACAAGCTTTTTCCCAGCGTGAAGGATTCAGTAAGGGTGGTGGGCATTTGGAACGCGTTGCCAGCAGAGGTGGTAGAGGCAGGCACGGTAGATTCATTGAAGAGGTGTCTGGGTAAATGCATGAGTAGGTGGGGATCAAAGGGATATAGATGTTTAGGAATTGACCGACTGGTTTAGACAGTACATTTGGATCGTCTTAGGCTTGGAGGGCCGAAGGGCCTGTTCCTGGGCTGTAAATTTTCTTTGTTCTTTGTTTTGTTTACTCATTCCCCTTCCAAATCATCACTGACAGAAATTAAGTTCCTGTTAACTGTACCTTGCTCCTTGTGTCTGGCCAGTTGCATTTCTGGGCTGACACAGGCTGCCCATTAACTTTGTGACCTATGCCTCATGTAAGATTCAGTTATACTGTTGTGCTGTGAAGGTAAAAGTTGAAGGGTAGCACTTTATGTCGAAGAGACTTTGCCACAGAACAAGCGCTCACTCTGTTATGGATTTCAAAACCACCCAATGTCATCAGAAAAGCATGCAGCGTACACCAATGTTTGTCTGTGAGGGGGTGGGTGGCTTTTATTAAAACTTACTGCTCAAATCAATAAGATCCAACAGATTAAAAAATCAGATGTCATAGATTCACAACAATAACGTTTATATAGTGCCTCTACTGCAGTAAAATGTTATTGGATTCATAGCAGTGATTATGAAATAAAATCTGGGCTGTGTCATGCAAGGAGATATTAGGACAGATCAACAAAAGCTTGGGAAAGCAGTAGCCTTTAAAGGAACAGCAGGAGAGCTAGAGAGATGAGGGCACTTTGGAATATAAGATCCAGACAGATGAGTACATGTAGATGTGCCCCATGCAATGTGTACCCATAGATTTCCAGTCTTAAAGTTATAGAGATGTACAGCATGGAAACAGACTCTTTGGTCCAACTCATCCATGCTGACCAGATATACTAAATTAATCTAGTCCTGTTTGCCAGGATTTGGCCCATATCCTTCTAATGCCTTTTTAAAGCCTCTACCACCTCTACCACCCATTTAGGTGCCTTTTAAATGTTATAATTGTGCCAGCCTCCACCCCTTCTTCCGGCAGCTCATCCCATACACTCACAATCTTTGTTTGGTTTCACTGAGGATTTAAACTTGCTGTTGCTTTTAGGTCAGTATCTTAGACCTTTCCAAATGCTGCAGCCAGCTTTTAATTCATTTTTGTCCTTCCTCTCCACAGCAATCCACATGATCCTGACGAGTATTTACATAAAAGTTAAAATACAACTCCTTCTGAGAAGAATTTAATTGATGTTCCCTGATCACAAAGTTGATATTTACTCACTGAATCTGCTGTTCTTTCTAATTACAGGCATAACATCCTCACTTTATTATGTTGTCAATATTTGTACTCTTGTTGAATTGTGATATAACTATGGGATCTAAATGCATGATTTGTCATGACATTTGAGGTGTATTTAGCTTGGTTTTTTGAGTTAGGATTAGAGTGGTGCTGGAAAAGCACAGCAGGTCAGGCAGCGTCTGAGGAGCAGGAAAATTGACGTTTCGGGCAGTAGGAAGGGCTAACGAAGGGCTCCTGCCCGAAACGTCGATTTTCCTGCTCACCGGACGCTGCCTGACCTGCTGCGCTTTTCCAGCACCACTCTAATCTTGACTCAAATCTCCAGCATCTGCAGTCCTCACTTTCGCCTTGGTGTTTTGATTGAGCAACCGGTGGGCTTTCTATATTTTTGAAGTTAACTTGCAAGTGTTTCTGTAACCACAAACATTTCTTTACAAAACAGATTTTGAAAGCTGGCTTTCCTGTTGTTCTTAAAAGCAAAACCTGCATTGGTTTGTACTCTGCTTTAGACCACTTTGTTAAAACCAAAACAAGTAAAATTCTGATCCATCAAGCCAGATTTCAGCTAGGTGAAACAAAGACAGAAATTGCTGGAGATACTCAGCAGGTCTGGCAGCATCTGTGAAGAGAAAGCAGAATTTCAAGTCCAGTGATCTTTCCTTGGAATCATTTTCTGTTTCAGATCTTCAGAATCCACAGATCTTTGTTTTATTTAGTGTGGATTCAACTTGTCTGGTAATAATGTCAAATGGATCACAACAACAGGTAATTGCTATTTCCATTAAGTGAAACCTTTCATTGTGATTCGGTCAGTCTCAGTTTGACGAGTCTGTCTCCTTCCTGTGCAGAAACCCCAATTGTAATTGACAAAGTCCATCCAGACTGCTTTCCTGCAGGGTTATTAAATGATTCAATGACAAACTTTAGTTAAACTCTTAGCACTCGCTGCCGCTGCATGGTCAGCTCTGGATTAACAGCCCAGTAGTTCATTCAGATTGGCTTAATAGGAAAAGGCTAAAAGTGAAAGGTTAAGCTCACTCGAATGGATAATCAATAGCAGTGTAACTTCTGTAAATGTCAATGTCAACTTCTGCAAATCTGGTTAACTCATCTCGCTGGATCATACTTTCTGTTACAATATTCAAACAACAAACTAGGTTGTGGGACTCATTGCCACAGAAGGCTTTGGAGGCCAAATCATTGTGTATTTAAAACAGAGATAGGTAGGTTCTTGATTATTCAGGGGATCAAGGGTAAGGGGGAGAAGGCAGCAGAATGGGGTTGAGAAACATATCAGCCATGACAGAATGGCAGACCAGAATTGATGGGCCAAATGGCTAATTCTGCTCCCATATCTTATGGTCTTAACCAGGGCTGTTTATTTACAGTAATATAAAGCAAGTTCTGAAGACCTGAAACCAAAACAGAAAATCGTGGAGAAACTCAGGAGGTCTGGTAGAATCTGTGGAGCGAAAGCAGTGTTGACGGTCACTGATGTGGACTTGAAATATTAATTCGACTTTCTTTCCATAGATGCTGCCACAGCTACTGAGCTTCTCCACCGTTCTCTGTCTTTGTTTCAGATCTCTGGCGGCTTTGAGTATGAAAGGAACAAGGAGGGAAAGACCCAGCTGAGCAATCAGAGTTGCCTCACATTACTGTACTCACAGCGTCAAAGTCTTTTTGCCCCACTTTTTAATTCATGTCCAGTACACCAGTATTGGAGCTAAGGTCAGCTTTTATTTCCCATCCCTTATCGTCCTGGAGGGGATGGTTGGTGAGCCAGATTCTTGAATACAACTGGCTTGCCAGTTATCTTGAGTCACAGTTAAGTCAAATCAGGAAAGCACAGCAGATTTGCTTCCTTAAAAAGATCATTACTGAAGCAAATGGATTTTACAACAGTTTCACTATCATCATGGGAAGGAGATGGTGTAGTTGCAATGCTATTGGATGAGTGCTTGGTTTGCTCAGTTGGCTGAATAGCTGGCTTGCATTGCAGAATAGCACTAACAGTGTGAGTTCAATTCCTGCACGGACTGACATTACCATGAAGGAGTTTCCTTGTCAATCTCTTTCCTTGCCTGAGGCATGTTGACCCTCAGGTTAAACTGTCTTCCCCTGATTAGTGTGGAGTATGGTGAATTTAATCCAGAAATCCAGGTTAATTCTACTGACAGAAGAGCTCACATTCTACTGCGGAGTTGGTGAAATTTGAACGCTGGAACTGAAGACTCGTTTGGTTCACTGATGCTCTTTTGGGAAAGAAACATGCCATCCTCACCTGGTGTGCCCTACATGTGACTCCAGACCCACAGCAAGTGTGGTTGACTTTTAGCTGCCCTCTGAAGTGCCCAGCAAGTAATTCTGTTCAAGGGCTATTATGGACACTCAAACAACTGTTAGTAATGGAAGGGTTTTTTTAAAATATCACGAGACCGTAAGATCTCAGTGGTTAGCACTGCTGCCTCACAGCACCAGTGTTCCAGGTTCAATTCCAGCCTCGGGAGACTGTCTGTGTGGAGTTTGCGCATTCTCCCCGTGTCTGCGTGGGTTTCCTCCAGGTGCTCCGGTTTCCTCCCACAGTCCAAAGATGTGCTGGTCAGGTGAATTGGCCATGCTAAATTGCCCGTAGTGTTAGGTGAATTAGTCAGAGGGAAATGGGTAGGGTGGGTTACTCTTCAGAGGGTCGGTGTGGACTGTTCCCACATTGTAGGGAATCTAATCTAATCTAGTCTAATCCTGGAGCAGAAGTAGGCCATTCAGCCCATTGAATCTGCTGTGCCATTTGATTATGGCTGATGCGTTTCTCAACTCATTGTCCTGCCTTATCCCTGTAACCCTTAATTTCCTTACCAATCAAAAACGTATCTCTGTCTTAAATACAATCAATGACTTGGGCTCCATAGTCATGCGTGGCAATGAAATCCACAGATTGACCAATCTCTGGGTGAAGATATTTCTCCCCAGTGCAGTTCTAAAGGGCCATACCTTCACCCTGAGGCTGGACCCTTGGGTCCGAATCTCTCCTATTAGTAGAATCTTCTCCATGTCCAATCCACCATCTAATTAACTAGATTAGCTTTTCATTGCAGGTTTACTTTATGAATTAAGTTTTAATTCCTCATCTGGGACTTGAATTATTGTCTCATGGTTATTTACTCAGGCCAGCTGGAACCTTTAAAACGGACTCCCTTCCAGCCCATCTCCTATCCATCCCCAACCTTTTCAGAGGTAATACAAGGTTAAGTGCAGGGAGAATTATAAGGGAATACATAGCATGAATAAAAAGGACCTTCGTTTCCTTCCCTATCAGCAGAGAGGTCATGAACCAGGAAGCATAGATTCAATGTGATTTGTGAAAGGATTGAGGGGTTGGAGTTGATGGTCTCGAGGATCCAGAATTAACTGCGTGAAATAGGAGAATCAGCAAGACACTGCCCATTTGAAAAAAAAAACACTTTGAGGTGCTTTTGGAGCGCCGGAAATCCCAGGGATCCAGATCAAGAACTGGAAAGTAGGATGAGATGAGATGGTGCTTTTCTGTCCCAACACAGACACGTTGGGCTGAACAGTCTCTTAAATGTTGCTGAAACATTCCACATTTCTGTGTCTCAATGACTCAAGAATTCCTCTGGGGACTCCCCTTTCAGACAATCGAAGCCAAGTGTGCATTCTTGACAAGTTATGCAGAGAGTGCTCTTGAAACTCCTTGGCTGCAGCTCACTGAATGTGTTCCCTCATCCCTTCCTTGCATAGTTACTACAGACCGTCAAAAACAAGTGGAGTTTTCGGTGATAAATAAATTCCACGGCAACATGGGACTTCATTGCAGTGCACTTATCATAATTAATATGACACATTAATAGCTCTGGAAAATCAAAACAAGTGTACAGTCAAATCTCATTAACACAGGTTTTGATACCAATATACTTTAATACATTTTAGTAAGTCATTATTCTGTTGTTCTCTTCAATCTGCTTTAAGAGGAAGGAGCTGATGGTAAGAAGTACTCTTGACAGTGGCAGCTCTTTTGTAATTACAAGTGAGGAAATTAGTCTGTGCACAGGGGTGTGGGGTAGTGGGAGATCTCAGGGCAGAGGCTGGGGCTGAGGAGTGGTGTTGGGTGCGCATGGCATCTCTCCAAGTGAAATATTTTATATTATCCATTCATCATTGAGTCAACGTATTTGGTACCACTGAGTTTGAGTTTCATTGGTTGATTTATTGTTGTCACATGTACTGAGACACAGTAAAAAGTGGTGCTTTGAGTGGTCTACATGCAGATCGTACCACACAATGTGCATCAGAGTAGCAGAACAGGTGCAGAATGCAATATTACAGCTGCAGAAAAGATGCAGAGAGAGGGATCTGGAGTTGGGACATATGTACGACTGAACACTGTTGTCAAAGCAAAGCTCTCTGTCTTGGTTCCTAGGCCTGGGTGCACTTTATCATGCTTTGGGACAGTGGGTCAGTGGTGAGCACAGCTGCCTCACAGCACTCAGGGCCCAGGTTCGATTCCACCTTCAGACAACTGTCAGTGTGGAGTCCACACGTTCTCCCCGGAGTGGGTTTGCTCCAGTCTCCCACCATAGTCTAAAGATTTGCAGGTTATGTGAATTGGCTATGTTAAAGTGGCCATAGTGTTCAGGGGAGTTACAGGGATAGGGTGTATCTGTGTGGGATGCTCTTTGGAAGGTCGATATGGTCCAAATGGCCTGTCCCCACTCTGCAGGGATTCCAGTTCAGTTTGATAACAGTGGGGAAGATGTTGCTCTTAAAGCTATTTGTCCATGAATTCAAACTTTTACATCTTCAGTCTGACGGAAGAGGGTGGAAGAGAGTATAACTAGGGTGGGAGGGGTCTTTGACTGTGCTGATTGCTTTCCCGAGGCAGTGGGAAGTGTAGACGGAGTCAATGGATGGAAGGCTGGTTTGTGTGATGGACTCGGCTGTGTTTATGACTATCTGTAGTTTCCTGTCATCTTGGGAAGAACGGTTGCCAAACCAGGCTGTGATGCGTCCACCTCAGATGCTTTCTACAGAGCATCTATAAACATTGGAAAGAGTCTTTGTGGACATGCTGAATTTCCTTACCCTCCAGAGGAATAGAGGCATTGTTGTGCCTTCTTGATCATCGCATCGACATGGGTGGTTTGTGTGGTTCATGGAACGTTTGAGTAAAATTGGTAATTCCAATCAGGCTGGTAATCTTGGTGCCCAAATTAATGTTCTATGGGCATGAGTTCAAATCCCGCTCCAGCTGTGAGTGGAATTTATATTCAGCGAGGATATCTTTCATGCGAGGCTTGTCTCAGTAATGGTGACCATGGCAATGATCAGCAATTGTTGGAAAACCCCACCTGGTTCATGAATGTCCTTTAAGGAAGGAAATCTGCCTATGTCACATGGTCTGGCCTTCATGTGACTCCAGACTTACAGTTAATGTGGTTGACCCTTAACTGCCCTCTGGGCAATTAGGGATCGGCAATAAATTAGGGATGGGCCCTGCCAATCATGTCCACAGTCCGTGAGTGAACAAAAACAAAAAATAATGGGAGAAAACGTATGAGAAAAGCCAGGAAGAATGAAAGAGGTTCAATATGCTTTAACTGCAGAAAGACTACAGGAAGCTACAGCACAGAAGGAAATGAGGCTGGGGAGGGGGTGGCCTCATTCAAATCATAAAGAATTTGTATTCAATTCAATAGCAAGTAGGGAAGTAAAATGAACTCCTGGCCGTTGTTTCAAATGGAATAGAAATAGGGAGCAAAACAACGCCAATGCTGGTAATCTGAAACAAACTCAGAGAATGGTGGAGAAACTCAGCAGGTCTGGCAGCATCAGATATAGAGTTAATGGTTTCGAGTTGAATTTATTTCAGAACTGGAGAACAAGCTTTTACAGGTCAGGGCAGGGTTGGCAGGGAGAAGGATGGGGGTTGGGACGGTGACGGCCACGTACAATATATCGGGAGGTCAGCCGACCCAGAACCCCCACAAAAACCCACCAGGAAATGAACCTTGACCCTCATTGAACCCCTCATGAACCCCTCAGGATGGCCACATGTCTGTGTACGCTCCTCCCCCCCTCCCTTGGTTCGGGGAATGGGGAGGAGGGGAGGAGCGTACACAGACATGTGGCCATCCTGACACAGGAATATGAAACTGCTCATAGCTCATACCCCATCCATCTTTAAATTGAAAAGCCCAGTTTGTGTCTCTGAGCCTTAAATTTGATGCAAGTGTGTACATGCTGATCTGTAAGTCCCTGAAACGTTTCACGTGAGAGAACAGCTAACTGTATCTAGCCCTTTCCCACCATTATTAGCTTTAATTATAATGTACATTGGGCAAAAGGTTTGGAATTTTTCATTGGAGAGTAAGGAGTTACACTCTGAGATGAACTAGAAGGCTGAGGTCGGGCTGAATGGACCTCCTGTGTTGTTTGTTTCTACAGTTCATGTAAAGTGACATTTGATTCCACTTATGCTTCTGAACAGCAGATTAGTGCTGGCGAAAGTGAGGACTGCAGATGCTGGAGGTCAGAGTCAAGATTAGAGCGGTGCTGGAAAAGCATAGCAGGTCAGGCAGCATCCAAGGAGCAGGAAAATCGACCTTTCGGGCAGGAGCCCTTCGTCCGCCCTTCCGAAGAAGGGCTCCTGCCCAAAACATTGATTTTCCTGCTCCTCGGATGCTGCCTAACCTGCTGTGCTTTTCCAGCGCCACTCTGATCTTGAAGCAGATTAGTGCAGGCAATTAGTTAGATTTGGAGGCTCTTCTGTCTCTCCCTTCAAGAGAGTGAGAGAGAGAAAGAGAGAAAGAGAGAGCATGCGAGGGAACGAAAACCTGAAGAGGGAACAAGGTGATTAAATCGCTGCTACACCGTTACGTGGCCAAGTTAATATTGAGCTTTAAAGTCAAGTCCATACAATGTCCCCTACACTCCCACCCCCAGCTGTCACATGTTTAATACACTTTGTTCTGACTAAGGCATACCAAAGACGAGCAACAAATCAGTCAGCTGGAGACAACAAAGCAGATTTTGATGAAATCTGTGTTTTTTTTTGTTGTCAAACTGACATCTTCAAAAACTCTTTGTGTAAAAGGTCAGACAGGAAATGGTTATTGCAAAACAAAATAATGGATTTCATTTGTTTTGGATTCTGTTTTTCAGGCAACATCGTGGAATGTTCCAAACCAGGGAGAGAGGGAATTGAGCTCACGGTTCAGCAGCTAGGCAGGGTTAGCTTTCTGTTCAGACTCAGCAGAAGAGTTGTACCCATCTCCTGCCTCACCTCTTCCCAACTCACTCTCACAACTGAGGAGTTACTGCTCTAAGATACAGCTACCAACACTCCTTTAAAAACCTGTGACTGAATCGGACTTCTAGCACAGGTGACCCAGGGCTCTTCACAGAGATATAATCAGACAGTCAGCAATGTGAGTCATGGTCACAGTCTAAGCATGCAGGATAGACCATTGCGGACTGAGATGATGAGAAACACCTTCGCTCAGAAACCATAATATATAGGAGCAGAATTAAGCCCTTTGTTCAAGACCATTCGATCACAGCTGATATGTCTCTTACCTGACTCTCCTGCATTCTCCCTGTAACCCTTAATAATCAAGAACCTATTTCTGTCTTAAAGACACTCAACGACTTGGCCTCTACAGTGCTCTGCAGCAATGAGTGTAAAGAGTCATCACCCTATGGCTGAGGAAATTCATCTTCATCTCTGTTCTAAAGGGTCTTCCCTTCACTCTGAAGGTTCTGCCCAAAGTCCTAGTTTCTCTTACAAGTGGAAACACCTTCTTCACATCCATTCTATCCAGCCTCATAATATTCGAATAAGATCTTTGCCAAGGTGCTGCACAGAAGGCTGCAAAATAAGATAAGAGTCCATGGTGTTAGGGGCAGCTCCTGGAATGGATACAGTATCAGCTGACTGCCAAAAGGCAGATTAAAAGGGTCTTTCTTTGGATCACAGACACTGCAGAGTTCCGCAGGTCTTAGTATTGGGACCACAACTGTTCACGTTATACATTAACAATCCAGATGAAGGAACACAGGGCACATCCTTCTAAATGCTATTGAGTACGGACCCAGAGTCCTCAACCACTCCTTATATGACAAGCCCTTCATCCCCAGGATCATGCTTGTAAACCTCTTTTGGGCCCCCTCCAACGCCAGCACATCCTTCCTTAGATATGGGGTCCAAATCTGCTCACAATGTTCCAAATGTGGTCTTACCAGATTCTTATACAGCCTGAGCAGTGAATCTCTGCTCTTGTATTCTAGTCCTCTCGAAATGAGCGCGAACATTGCATTTGCCTTCCCAACTGCCAACTGAACCTGCACATTAACCTGAGCAGAATCCTGAACCAGGACTCCTAAGTCCCTTTGTGCTTCGGATTTCTGAAACCTTCCTCTCTTTAGAAAATAGTCAATGGCTCTATTCTTCCTACCAGAGTGCATAGCCACCAAAGGGCATAACCTCAAACGTTCTCGCATTGTATTCCATCTGTCATTTCTTTGCCCACTCCCATAGCCTGTACACGTCCTTCTGCAGCGTCCCCGGATTCTCAACACTACCGTCCCTCCACCTGTCTTCGTGACCTGAAAACCTAGCAACAATGCCCTGAGTTCTTCAATCCAGATTGTTAATGTGTAATGTAAACAGTTTGATCCCAATACTGACACCTGCCAAACTCCACAAAGTCACTGTCTGTGATCCAAAAAAAGACCCTTTTAATCCCCTTTTTATCTGCCTTCTGCCAGTCAGCTGATCTTTTATCCATTCCACGAGCTGCCTCCAACGCCTTGGGCTCTTATCCTATTTTGCAGCCTCCTGTGCAGCACCATGGAAAAGGTTTTCTGGAAAACCAAATAGATCCCATCCAATGGCTCTTCCTCATCTAATTTGCTCATTAGCTCCTCCAAGTATTCAAACAGATTTGACAAAGCCATGCTGACTCCACCCTAGTTATTGTGGACTTCCAAGTCCTCCGCAATCTCATAATTGAGTCATACAGCATGGAAACAGACCCTTTGATCCAACCAGTCCATGCCAAAAATAATCCCAAACTCAACTTGTTCCACCTGCCTGCTCCTGGCCCATATCCCTCCAACCCTTTCCTATTCAAGTACCTATCTAAATGTCTTTTAAACATTGTAATTGGATGTGCATCCCTCTCATCTGGAAGTTCATTCTACCCGCCATATAAAAAACTTGCCTCTTATGTGTTTTTTAAATGACTCTCCTCTCATCTTAAAGATGTATCCCCTAGTCTTGAAATTCTCCACTTCAGGGAAAAGACAACGACTATCAACTTTATCTTTACGTCTCATTATTTTATAAACTTCTATCAGGTCAACTTAATAAAGATACCAAAATCTTACTCATGCCCAAAGTCAGGCTAATACGTCTTCTGCCTGCTTCCTTTCTGAAACAGTGGCATTACATTAGCTATTTTCCAATCCTCTGGGACCTTCCCTGACTCCAATGACTCCTGACAATCTGCTCAGCTATCTATCTCAGAACCATGAAATGTAATCTATTCAGTCTGGGTGGTTTAACCACCTTCAGATCTTTCTGCTTCCCCAGGCCATTCTTCTTATTGATGCGTAAAGCAGGAGAAGAAGAAGTAGACCCTTCTACCCATTGGGTCTACTCCTCCATTCAACGAGATTATGGACAATCTGACAATTCCCAATTCCACTTTCTTGCCTTTTCCCCATAGCCCTTGATTCTCTTACTGATTAGAAATCTGTCTATCCCAGCCTTAATTATACTAACTTCACTCAACACCCCAGCTTCGATAACCCTCTGTGGTAAAGAATTCTAAAGATTCACTACGCCAGGGTTGGAGGATTTGAGCTATAGGGAGAGGCTGCATAGGTTTGGGGCTGTTTTCCCTGGAGTGTCAGAGGCTGAGGGGTGACCTTATAGGGGTTTATAAAATCATGAGGGGCATGGATAGGATAAATAGACGAAGTCTTTTCCTTGGATTGGGGAAGTCCAGAACAAGAGGGCATAGTTTTTGAGTGAGAGGGGAAAGATATAAAAGGGACCTAAGAGGAAACTTTTTCATGCAGGGGGTGGTGCTGTGTATATGGAATGAGCTGCCAGAGGAAGTGGTGGAGGCTGGTACAATTACAACATTTAAAAGGCATTTGGATGGGTATATGAATAGGAAGGGTTTGGAGGGATATGGGCCAAATGCTGGCAAATGGAACTAGATTGGGTTGGGATCTCTGGTCGGCATGAACGGGTTGGCCCGAAGGCTCTGTTTCCATGCTGTACATCTCTATGACTCAATGACTAATCTCCGAGAGAAAAAAACTTCTTTCTCATCTAGGTCTTAAATGTGTGACCTCTTATCTTGATATTCGGCCCTCTGGTCCTAGACTCTCCCATAGGTGAGGGAACAAAAAAGTTACATAAAAGTGAACCAATGGATTGAATATATCTGGACTTCCAGAAGGCATTTGATACATTTTAGGCTACTTAATATGATAAGAGCCCATAGAATTGGAGGTAAGATATTAGTATGGGTTGAGGATTGTCGAGTTTTAGAAAACCTTGCTACTTTTATATTCCATTCCCATTGAAATAAAGGCCAACATTCCATTTGCCTTTCCTATTAAACACTAAACCAGAATGCTAGCTTTTGTAATTCATTGAATGAGAACTCCCTCTGTTTTGTGGCTTTCTGCAGTCTTTTCCACTTCAAAAACGTTCAGCTCTTCTACTCTTCCCACCGAAGTGCATACCCTAGATATAGTTCTTAGGGCTCAAAGGGTATGGGGAGAAATTGGGACTGAGTTAAATGGTCAGCCATAATCATGTTAAATTGCAAAGCACGATCAAATGGCCGAATGGCCTACTCCTGTCTTATGTTCAATATTTCTATGAAGTTATGCAATGGATATTAGGTCAGACCAAAACCTGGTCAAATAGTTGATTTTAAAAAGAGTCTAAGGACAGTGTTCATGAATTTGAGACACTTGCTGAGGGAATTCAAGAACTTAGAGTCCAGACAGCTAATGGCTGTGTGGAGTTTGCACATTCTCCCCATGACTGTGTGAGGTTCCTCCAGGTACTTCGTTTTTTTCCCACAGTCCAAAGATGTGCAGGTTTAGGTAGATTGGCCATGCTAAATTGCCCCTAGTGTCCAGGGATGTACAGGCTTGGTGGGTAAGCCAAGGGGAATGTGGGGTTACATGGATAGGCTGGGGAGGGGTTGGGTTTGGGTGGGATGGTTAGTGTGGACTCGGGCCGAATGGCCTGTTTCCGCTGTAGGGATTCTAGGGAGGGAAGGGCAAAGCCACGGAATAGTGAACAAGGATACAAATATTAAAATCAAACATTAGTGAGCCAAGGGGTGATGTTTGAGCAAAACCTGGTGTCGATTAGGAAACTCATTCTAGACAGAACTGAGGTTTAAAGGTTTTAAGGTGGGAGGTTAGCCAGGAGAACACTGCAATTGTTAGGTATGAAGACAACAAAGTCCAGGATGGTTTCTCACTTTGCAAGAAAGAACCAAAGTAGAAAATGTCAAGAAAAAAGCAAACTGAATGAAACAATGAGATGGCTGAAGGATACAGATTAAAGCAGTATGTTTATTGAAATTGAGGTAACAAGGTACAAATATGAGGCAGGTGAAGAGGGAGAACAGATGGAGTTGTCTGGCTGGTTATGTGAATCCCTAGGTCAAGTGAGAGAGGAGATGGTAGGAGAAATGGAGTTGATAGATGGGTCTGGAATTCTGGTGCACGATGCCTTCCTGATGATAATGACAAAATGAAACGGGTTGATTTAATATAGTATCCTTTATTCCACACACACACCACCCTCTGTGTGAAAACAATGCTCCTTAGGGCCCTTTCAAATCTTTCCCCTCTCACCTTAAACTTATGCCCTCTAGTTTTGGACTCCCTGCCCCAGGAAAAAGACCTGTTTCTCGCCTCAGGCAACTGACTGTGTGGAGTTTTCACATTCTCCTCATGTCTGTGTGGGTTTCCTCCGGGTGCTCTGGTTTCCTCCCACAGTCCAAAGATGTGCAGGTCAGGTGAATTGGCCATGCTAAATTGCCCGTACTGTTAGGTGAAGGGGTAAATATAGGGGAATGGGTGGGTTGCCCTTCAGCAGGTCGGTGTGGACTTGTTGGGCCGAAGGGCCTGTTTCCACACTGTAAGTAATCTAATCTAATCTAAACCTTGTCTATTTACCCTATCCATGCCCTTCATAATCTTCTCAATGTCTGTAAGGTCAGCTCTCAGCCTCCAACACTCCAGGGAAAACAGGCCCAGTCTATTCAACCTCTCCCTATAGCTCAAACCCTCCAACTCTGCAACGTTCTTGTAAATGTTTTCTGAACCCTTTCAAGTTTCACAACATCTTTCCTATAACAGGGAGACCAGAACTGAACGCAGTATTCCAAAAGTGATCTAACCAATGTCCTGTTATGCTGTATCAGGGCCTCCCAGCTTCTATGACCAATAAAGGCAAGCATACCAATGGGTGACTTTCGCAATTTATGATTGGCTCCGAAGTTTCTGGACTGGATACATTCACATGGAATGCAGAGTTAACACTTGCTATTGTACATAATTTACACAAAACTCAAAATTGATGTCTTCCAGTTCAAAGTTTGATAAAGAAAACAGATTTCCTTTATCTTAAGTGGATATGAACAGACTTCCCACCTCCCTCCCAATGTCTTTCCTATCGTTCAGCAATGGGTTGTACCATTAAGTCATTCTGGGTGGACAACAGCAGTTGACCGTGCAACTGCGGCCGTAAGCAGATAGCGAGATTTGTTATCCCGTGAACCGGACCATAAACTGATCAGTCTCAACCAGGACAGTCTGGAAAACACACTCACTCCAGAATCAAAAAGAGAAGTTGCTGGAAAAGGGAAATCAGAGTTAACGTCTCGGGTCGAGTGACCCTTCATCAGACCTGAGACCTTCACTCTGATTTTTCTGCACAGATGCTGCCAGACCTGCTGAGCTTTTCCAGCAACTTGTTTTTGTTTCTGATTGGCAGCATTCACAGTTTTTTTTTCCCAGTTTTTACCCACTATGGAATGCCGGGACAGAACAAGGTAGTACTATCTGTGCCTTTTAAAACTGAGTGCTGTATCGTTTAAAAGTCTCCCACTCTGATTCCTATTCTAAGTACTGCTGTAATGAAACTTGACCACCTGAAACGTCACAAGCTGCTGAACGTTCATCTTTTTAAGGGGATCCGACGATAGTTCTGATATATGACTCCACTATTTGTAAACTATCCAGTTTTCAGAGTGAAAACTATGCCTCCGATGGGTCTGTATTGTCCGTGTTTCTGACAATATCCCAAACACATGAATTATTAATTATTCTCGTGTTTACAACTCAGCAAAGCGTTCTATTCTCTTGAACTGTCTCTTTCTCATGTGTGAGTGTTGTAGCATTTAAATCTTTGGAGAGAATGCGCAAATAAATCATCTTCTTCACTTAAACCCACAGATTCTTGCTTGCTTTAGTTTAAGTTAATTGTGCACACTCAGGGTGTTCAGAAATGTGCACACCTTCCTTTCCAAAAACAAAACACACTGTATATGGAGACTCAAGGGAAAAGATACAACCGTTTTAATTCCTGTCTACAGAAATAGGAAATATTATTGTAGCAAATCGGCAATTAATTTATAGTACCACCTGCAAGATCCTCTTCATGTCACACATCATCCTGACTAGGAACCATATTGTCTTTCCTTCAGTTTTGCTGAGTAATCCTAGAACTCTCTCTCCCAACAACACTGTGGATGTAGCTATAACCCTTGATGTAGGAAGGTGGCTCACCAAACATAGAAATATAGAAAACAGGAAGAGGAATAGGCCATTCAGCCCTTCAAGCCTACTCCACCATTCAGTATGATCATGGTTGATCATCCATTTCAGTACCCTGTTCCCAATTTCTCCCCATGCCCCTTGATCCTTTTTGCCCTAAGAACTATATCTAGCCCCTTTTTGAAAACATTCAATGTTTTGGCCTCAACTGCTTTCTGTGGCAGAGAATGTCACAGGCTCACCACTCTCTGGGTGAAGAAACATCTCCTCATCTCATTTCTAAATGGCCTACCCCATATTCTTCGACTCTGGCCCTGATTCTGGATTCGCTAGTCATCAGGAATATCCTCCCTGCATTTGCCATATCTCGTCCTGTTGGAATTTTATAGGCTTCTATGAGATCCCCCATTCATTCTTCCAACACCAATGGATATAGTCTTAACTGATCCAATCTCTCTTCAGATATTTGTCCTGTCATCCTGGACTCAGCCTGGTAACACTTTTTTTTAACACTCCCTCCAAAACCAAAGCATCCTTCACCTTGCTCTTGTTCTCCATATGGTGCCACCATCCAGAGCAAAGCCAACCCCGATGACCTCGCAATCAGATGCTGTGGTGCTAATCTAGAAGCCTCCCAGGGCACAAAGTCACAAATATTGATGAGGAGAAGACTCACTAGAACATATGGAAGGTCCTCTGTGTAAAATGAAGAACTGCAATGTTATATCTTCACAGACTTGTTCCAGCACTGAAGGATGCCATTTGGCATAACATGGCCTGTACTGGCTCTCTGATTGAGCACTTTACACAGCGCCATTCTCCCACCTTCTCCCTGTAACTGTCCACATTGCTCAAAGATGTAGGAACATAGAAGCAAGAGTAGGCCATTCAGCCTCTTGAGCCAATTCCACCATTCAATGAGATCAGGGCTGATCTGTGGTATGGTTCCATTTACCTACCTTGGGCCGATATCTCTTCCTAGATTAGATTAGATTCCCTACAGTGTGGGAACAGGCCATTTGGTCCAACCAGTCCACATCAACCCTCCATAGAGTAACCCACCCAGACCCATTCCCCTACATTTACCCCTGACTAATGGAGCTCACACTATGGGCAATTTAGCATGGCCAATTCACCTAATCCGCACATCTTTGAACTGTGGGAGGAAACTCATGCAGGCATGTGGAGAATGTGCAAACTCCACACAGCGCCTGGGTCCCTGGCACTGTGAGGCAGCAGTGCTAACCACTGAGCCACTGTGCCGATTACTTTTACTTTTAAGACTTAATACTTTTGCTGAACAAAAAAAACTATCTCAGATTTAAAATTAACAACTGAGCCAGTATCCACTGTTATTTGTGGAAGAGTTTCAAACCTTTACCATCCTTTGGGTGTAGACATGCTTCCTATCACTATGTGGGTGGCACGGTGGCTCAGTGGTTAGCATTGCTGCCTTACAGTGTCAGGGACCTGGGTTCAATTCTGCCCTTAGATGATGTCTGTGTGGAGTTTTCATGTTCTTCTGTGCCTGTGTGGGTTTCCCCCCGCCACCCACAATCCAAAGTTGTATAAGTTAGGTGGACTGGCCATGCTAAATTGCCCCTGGTGCCCAGGGGTGTGCAAGCTTGGTGGGTTAGCCAAGGGAAATGCGGTCATGTGGGCTGAATGTTTTCACAGTGTAGGGATTCTGTGAACAATCTGGCCCTGATTCTCAGACTGTGCCCCTAGTTCTACAATTCGCCAACCAGTGGAAATAGCTTATTGTTATCCACCCTGTCTTTTTCAGTTACTATCTTGAAAACTTCAATCAGATTATCCCTTAATCTTGTAAATTCTACAGAAAACAGGCCTATTCTCCCTTTATAACAACTCCTGAAGTCCAGTTATCATTCTTGTCAACTTACTTTCTACTGCCCACCAGGCCAGGGGAGAGGTGGATGAGTGGCCCTCTAATAACTCAAAGCCCTGTCACAGCAGTGAAGTATTAGTCACAACAGTAGAATTGAATCATCTCAACTCTGCAAAGAAAATTGCACCTGACATCTGAATCAAAAACACGCAAGGAAATATTATAAAGCCCTCAGAATAGATGTAACCCCTCTGCTCTGTGTGGTTGCCTGGGTACTTTGAGTTGCATTTCAAATGATTTGGCTTCTCTTTATAGTTGGCGATGAGTCTCACAAGGGAAGACTGAAATCAATGTTCACACACCAAAGAAGTCTTAACTCACTTAATCCTTCACAGATCTGCTGACTCTTTTTCTCTCACTGATTTAACAATTTGGAATGAAGATTAAAATAATATCCTGTCAGATTTGCAGTCAATGCCTAATTCCCAATTGTGTGCCCATATTCCTAAAAGATCTTACATGTGAAGAAGTTGAGACATTTATCCCTGATGTTCATCCAAACATGCGGTTCCAAGAATGGCATATCATTTGCTGCAGAGAAACAGGCCATTCGCACCATCTGGTCCATGCTACATACTCTATCTAAACCTCCTCCCATTCGTAATCCATCCAAACAGCTACAGCATGGTCTTCGAAGCTTGGTTTCTCAGACTGTGATGGGCTGGATTTTCTGAGTCAAGTTGTCAGGCATTGGGAATACCCTTGAGCTGAGAAAAACAGTCCCAGTTCCCATTAGATAATTACAGGTTGTTAAAGCACAGGAGGCCTTTCAGCCCATCATGTGCCAGATCATTGATCTTCACTGTCTAGATTTAACCCCTACTCTATAAATGTAACTCTCTTTAACTACATCAGCAACAGTCTTTAAACCTTCTGCTTTGAACATCTTTTCAGGTAATATGTTTCAGATCTTTTCAACACTTTGTGTGAAAATTTTCCTCATTAATATCAAGTTCTTCCATTAATTATTTTAAATCTGTACCATCTGGTTATTATCCATGTGCTTAATGTAGCAATAAGCTTACTGTAGGTCTACTTGGTGTCACCTTATCCTGTCCAGCTGTGTTAATTCCTGCTTCTGCATTCCACGTGCATGTGTGCGTGTGTGTCTGTGATTTTTCTGTGCTTGTAAGACCATAAGACATAGGAGCGGAAGTAAGGCCATTCGGCCCATCAAGTCCACTCCACCATTCAATCATGGCTGATGGGCATTTCAACTCCACTTACCCGCATTCTCCCCGTAGCCCTTAATTCCTTGTGACATCAAGAATTTATCAATTTCTGCCTTGAAGACATTTAGCGTCCCAGCCTCCACTGCACTCTGTGGCAATGAATTCCACAGGCCCACCACTCTCTGGCTGAAGAAATCTCTCCGCATTTCTGTTCTGAATTTACCCCCTCTAATTCTAAGGCTGTGTCCATGGGTCCTAGTCTCCTCGCCTAACGGAAATAATTTCCTAGCATCCACCCTCTCCAAGCCATGTATTATCTTGTACAAAGTTAAAAAACACACAACACCAGGTTATAGTCCAACAGGTTTAATTGGAAGCACACTAGCTTTCGGAGCGACGCTCCTTCATCAGGTGATTGTGGAGGGCTCGATCGAATCATATTATCTTGTAAGTTTCTATTAGATCTCCCCTTAATCTTCTAAACTCCAATGAATACAATCCCAGGATCCTCAGCCGTTCCTCATATGTTAGACCTACCATTCCAGGGATCATCCGTGTGAATCTCCGCTGGACACGTTCCAGTGCCGTATATGCCTCCTGAGGTGTGGGGACCAAAACTGGACACAGTACTCCAAATGGGGCCAAACCATGTCGGTTTATATGCAGAAGGTAGGGTTGGAAAGGGGATAAGGAGTAAACAATAGGTGGGGAAATGGACAAAAGAGGCAGTTGTTCTGACAATGGAGTAGATAATAATCTGGCTAGGAGGGTGAATAACTGTTAATGGAGACTGGTAGTGGCTAACAATAGGTACTGTGCAATGGCAAACCATGTGATAACAAGGCCTGGCGTGTGGGATAGGGGGTTAGGACATGGGAGAGGTCATGCCCTAAAATTATTGAACTTGATATTGAGTCCGGAGGGCGTCAGGGTCCCCAAGTGCAAAATGAGGTGCTGTTCTTCCAGCTTGCACTGAGCTTCACTGGAACACAGAAGCAAGCCTGAGACAGAGATGTTGGCCAGGGAACAGGGTGGTGTGTTAAAGTGGCAGGCATCTAGATGTTCAAGGTCTTTCTTTTGTGGGCAGAACAAATGTTCTGCAAAGTAGTCACCAGTCTATGCGTCGTTTCCCCGATGTAGAGAAGCTACATTGTGAGCAGTGAATGCACTAAATGAGATTGTAACATTCTTGATGAAGGGCTTATGCCTGAAACATTGACTCTCCTGCTCCTCAGATGCTGCCTGACCTGCTGTGTTTTTCCAGCACCACATTTTTTGACTCTAGATTGTGATAAGTGCAAGTAAAATGCTGCTTCACCTGAAAGGTCTGTTTGGGCCCTTGGATGCAGAGGAGGGAGGAGGTAAATGGGCAGGTATTACACCTTCAGCAGCTGTAGTGAAGGAAGGCTGGACCAGGGTGTCCTAGAGAGAACAGTCCCTGTGGAAGGCGGACAAAGGAGAGGAGTGGAAAGTGTACCTGGTGGTGGCATCTCGCTGGAGAGAGTGGAAATGGCAGCTAACAGTCTTCTGGAAGTGGATGCTGGTAGATTGATAGGTAAGAACAAGGGAGACCTATTGCTGTTGCAGGAGGGAAGAGAGGCGCGAGGGCGAAAGTGGGAGAGATAAATCAGAATGGGTTTAGGGCCCTGTCGACACCAGTGTTGGGGAATCCTTGGCTGAGGAAGAAGGTGGACATTTCTAGAAGTTGGCCTCATCGGAACATTTGCAAACGAGAAGGAGGAACTGGGAGAATGGAATGGATTCTTTGCAGGAAACAAGATGCAAGAATGTATAGTCCAGATGGCTGTGGGAATTGGTGGGTTTATGGTGGATATTAATGACCAGTCTATCCTCAGAAATGGAAACAGAGATGTTGAAGAAGGGAAGTGAGGGGTCAGAGATAGACCAGGTGAAAGCGAGGATGGGCGGAAATTGGAAGCAAAATCCATTTTAACTTTGCCAATTCCGGACGAGAGAGGGAAGCAGTACTGATCATATCATCCATATATTGGAGAAAGAGTTGTGTGTGGGGGCTGGGATAGGACTGGGACAAGGAATGTACCACTTACCCCACAAAGAGTCAGGCATAACGGGGCTCATGTGGTTACCCATGACAACCCCATGACCTGAAGAAAATTAGATGAGTTAAAAAAGATGTTGAGGGATCGGCCAAGCAGTGGAGGGTGGTGGTGGGTGGGGATGGTTCAGGCCTTTGCTCTCAGAAGAAACGGTGAGCCCTGAGACCATCCTGGTGGGGGTTGAACGTGTAGAGATATTGCACGCACTTGGTAAAGAGGAGGCGGCTGGAGCCTGCAAATTAGAAATCCTGAAACTGGCGTAAAGCGTTAGAGGAATCATGGATGCACGTGGGCAGGGGTTGGACTGGGGAGAAAAGACTGAGTCAAGGTAGGAAGAGAGAAGTTGAGTGGGGCAGATGCAGGCTGAAATAATGGGTCTGCTCAAGCAGTCCTGTTTGTGGAGTTTCAGAAGCGAGCTGTCGGGGGTTGGGGGTCAACAGCTTGGAGACAGTTGCAGGGAATGAGGTCAGTGACCATAGTTGATACAATGGCCTGATGTGCCATGGTGGGGTT
>NC_057719.1:9158036-9207723 GCF_004010195.1 Chiloscyllium plagiosum
AATTCTAACACCTGGCCTGGTTTGTTACCCAGAACCAAATCCAGTATGGCCTCACCTCTTGTTGGCCTGTCTACATATTGTGTCAGGAAACCCTCCTGCACACATTGGACAAACACCGACCCATCTAACGAACTCGAGCTATAGCTTTCCCAGTCAATATCAGGAAAGTTAAAGTCCCCCATAACAACCACCCTATTACTTTCACACTTCTCCTGAATCATCCTCGCAATCCTTTCTTCTACGTCTTTAGGACTATTAGGAGGCCTGTAGATCCCTGTGGAACACCACTGATCACCGAGCTCCAGGCTGAATTTCTCCTGAATCATCCTCGCAATCCTTTCTTCTACGTCTTTAGGACTATTAGGAGGCCTGTAGATCCCTGTGGAACACCACTGATCACCGAGCTCCAGGCTGAATACTTTCCATCCACTACCAACATCTGCCTTCTATGGGCCAGCCAATTCTGTATCCAGATGGCCAAATTTCTCTGTATCCCATGCCTCCCTCTTTTCTGAATGAGCCTACCCTGGGGAACCTGATCAAAAACCTTGCTAAAATTCATGCATACCGCATAAACTGCTCTATCTTCATCAATGTGTTTTGTCACATCCTCAAACAATTTAATAATGTGACCTGCCCCTCATAAAATCATGCTGACTATCTCTGATCAAACTATGCTTTTCCAAGTAATCATAAATCCTGTCTCTCAGAATCTTCTCCAATAATTTGCTCACTACCAACACAAGACTGACTGGTCTGTAATTCCCAAGATTATCCCTATTCCCTTTCTTGAACGAGGGAATAGCATTTGCCACCCTCCAATCATCTGGCACTACTCCAGTGGACAGTGAGGATGCAAAGATCATCGCCAAAGACGCAGCAATCTCTTCCCTTCTCTTCTCTAACTTTAGGTATATCCTGTCTGGCCCAGGGGACTTTATCTATTCTCATGTTTTTCAAACTATCCAGCACATCCTCCTTCTTGACATCTAACTGTTTGATTATATCAGCCTGTTTCATGCTATCCTCACAAATGACAAGGTCCCTCTCAGCAGTGAATACTGAAGCAAAGTATTCATTAAGGACCTCCTCACCTCCTCTGACTGCAGGTACAAGTTCCCTCCACTATCCCTGATAGATGGATTGGCTATGCTCAATTGTCCATAATGTTCAGGGATGTGCAGGCTAGGTGGATTGGCCATGGGAAGTGTCGGGTTACAGGGATAGGGTTGGGGTTGACTCTGCATGGGATGCTTTTCAGAGAGTCAGTGTGGATTTGATGCGCCGAATGAATGGAAGAGCCTTGGGAAAAGTTGACGGGCAGAGAGATCTGGGAGTGCAGGTCCATTGTACCCTGAAGGTTGCTGCACAGTTGGATAGAGTGGTCAAGAAGGCATATAGTATGGTTACCTTCATTGGACGGGGTATTGAGTATAAGAGCTGGGCAAGTCATGTTAAAATTGTACAAGACGTTGGTCCGGCTGCATTTAGAATACTGTGTACAGTTCTGGTCGCCACATTACCAAAAGGATGTGGACGCTTTGGAGAGGGTGCAGAGAAGGTTTACGAGGATGTTGCCTGGTATGGAAGGTGCTAACTATGAAGACAGGTTGAGTAGGTTAGGATTATTTTCATTAGAAAAAAGGAGATTGAGGGGGGGACCTGATTGAGGTTTACAAAATCATGAAGGGTATAGACAGGGTGGACAGAGACAAGCTTTTTCCCAGGGTGAAGGATTCAATAATGAGAGGTCACGCTTTCAAGGTGAGAGGTGGAAGGTTTAATGGGGATACACGTGATAAGTACTTCACACAGAGAGTGGTGGGCATTTGGAACGCATTGCCAGCGGAGGTGGTAGAGGCAGGCATGGTAGATTCATTTAAGATGCGTCTGGACAGATGCATGAGTAGGTGGGGAGCAGAGGGATACAAATGCTTAGGAATTGACCGACAGGTTTAGACAGTACATTTTGATTGGCTTAGGCTTGGAGGGCCGAAGGGCCTGTTCCTGGGCTGTAAATTTTCTTTGTTCTTTGTTCTTTGAATGGCCTGCTTCCACACTGTAGGGATTCCATGACTCTTACTGAGATTAACAAGTGAAAGTAAGGGAAGGACTACATCAGATCGCTCAGTGACCTTCTCAGGCAAATCAGGCGAAGATGGGCAGAGTCAGTGCATCCATGCAGCAATAGAGAATTCCACTTTAATGCGGAATGCGTTTTTTCTTTAGATCATGTGATGTTCATGGATGGACTGCCTGTCCTAAGTTACCCTTGAGGAAGTGGTGGTGAGCCACCTTTTGAAACAGCGACCGTCTCCATGGTGTGGAATGACCCATCACAAGTCTGTGTCTGTGTTTACGTGCACAGTTTAATTGCAAAATTATACACTCCTCCAAGAATGTGTGTGAACCATGTTAAGGTCATCCAGGAAAACCCCCCCATGTCAAATTATGTGAAGAGGTTGCTGAAGGGAAGGGGAGAGGGTGTAAATTTTGGTATTTCGAAGGTGTTCTGGTCAAAACATTCCAGCTATTGATAGCAACAGGTCGGCAACATAGAGAGAAACCATTTCCACTGATTGGGCATGGATCCTTCAGCAGAGAAGGATTAGATTAGATTCCCTACAGTGTGGCAACAGGCCCTTCGGCCCAACCAGTCCACACCGACCCTCCGAAGAGTAACCCACCCAGATCCATTTCCCTCTGTCTAATGCACTTAGCACTATGGACAATTTAGCATGGCCAATTCACCTGACCTGCACATCCTTGGACTGTGGGAGGAAACCACACAATGACCATGAAACCATTGTCAATTTTTGGGGAAAAATCCCTCACGTAGTTCACGAACACCTTTTCGGGAGGGAAATCTGCTGTCCTCATGTGGTCTTGCCTACATGTGACTCCAGACCCCACAGCAATGTGGTTGATTTTTCTCAAAACATAATCTCTACAGTGTGGAATCAGGCACTTTGGCCCATCCAGTCCACACCGACCCTCCAATGGCCATCCCACCCAGACCCACCCCTTTGACCTATCCCTGAAACCCTGCATTTCGACTCTTAGCTGCCCTCTGGGCAATTAGGGATAATCAATAAATGCTGGCCCAGCCAGTGATGACTAAACCATGAATGAATAAAACAAAGATATTACATCCATAGCAAAATTCATTTTGAGATTGACAGACCTTTGTTAACTACAAATAGGGTAGGATAAGGAGCACAGGTTGGTCTATGGTGTGAGGTCACAGATTAGCTACTTATGGAATGGTGGAATTGAGCCAAAGGCTGAATGGCCTTCCCCTTTGCTCTTGCCTTCATCCATTATCAGCACACCAGAAATTTAACTTTGACGCACACTTACAGTCCCATTGATGGAAGGAATTTGCATTTATATAAAGACTTCCATGACTTCAGAATATGCCAAAATAATTTACATCCAATTAAGCACTTGCTAAGTGTAATCATTGATATGCTTTACTAAGAGCACTATCCAACGCAATACACGGCAGCAAATATAGACCCAGCAAGCTCTGATATGAAAATGACCTGATAATGTTTATTTTAATAATGTTGGCTGATGGATAAAATATAGGCTAAGACTCCACCCCCAATTTGTTCTTGAAAGAGAGGTATCAGATCTTTTCTGCCTGTCTGAGAAAGCTGATGGAGGCTCAGCCAGACAACTCCTCTAAAGGATGTGATCTCCCATACTGCAGTGCTCCCTTACTGGTTAGATCATGTACTCAAATGTGGAAAAGAAGTGGAGCTTAAACTCTCAGGAACAAGGACAGCACTGAGACTGAAATATCACTGCTGCATTTCTCAATGTACACCTCAGGCCATGCACCACAAGGAAGAGGGAAATCATTAGCCAAAGGGAGCCGCTTTGAAGGAACTGAGAGAATGGGAGATGAAAGATTTGCTTCTTTCATACCCATATGGGATATAGAGCTTGCTAGCAAGGCCAGCAATTATTGCCTACCCCTTGTTGCCCTTGAACTGAGTGGCTCACTCGGCCATTTCAGAAGGCAGTAAAGAGTTAACCACAATACCTTGGGAGTGGGGAGTCACATGTGGGCCAGACTACATAAGGATGATAGACTTCCTTGCCTCAACAACATCTGCTGTTAGAAGGTCCTTTAGGGAAGGAAGTTCAAATTCCTTGCATGGTCTTGGTCCACATGTGAATCCATACCCACAACAATGTGACTAACCCTGTGTTGATTAAAGACTAAAAGTCTCCATTGTATGCAGTTTAAATGGCAAATTTACAGCAAATGGGCTACCGAGTCTATTTAATCAGCACACTACCACAACAGTCAAGGCAGAAGTGGGTACTGCAGATGCTGGAGATTAGAGTCAAGATTAGAGCGGTGCTGGAAAAGCACAGCAGGTCAGGCAGTATCCGAGGAACAGGATAATCGACGTTTTGGGCCAGAGCCCTTCATCAGGAAGCAAACAGTCCACAGAGTCTACTCAAAGGGAATCTCTCTGAATTACAGCCGAGTCCATTAAAACAAAGGGATGATTTTCACCATATATCTCAGGCGCTGAGCGGTTTATGTTCGATTGTTTCCAAAAATGTGAAGAGAATTACTTTCCAGGAAACTTTCCCAAGATTCTACGACATTCTAACAACAATCATTCCCAAACTTCACCAAAAACAATCACCCAAACAGAATTAATGTTTCGGTTTTCCATCTAATTCAACACCTTCTAAGTCAGTGTTTTCCAAATTTTCTCCAACTTTGAAACCATGTCAAGTCTTAAAACTTGACCTGACTTCTCAATCTCGGGAGCTGGGGCCTGTGAGTAGCAACTTATACATTTTGCACTGTACTCATTTGAATGCATGTGACAGTAAAGCTAATTCTACCTCTGTTCTGTTAGAGAGTGGGGAAATCAGCAAGGATAACTTGGTCGGATAGTTCCACAATGGCTATGGCTGTCTCAGTGCTCACGGCCTGAAAGTTCCAGCTTGTCATTCCACTTGGGATCCTGATGACCATATTTCAGGCAGATCTGTTTTAACAATCATCGGGAGAAAAAGAGGTGTGTTTTGTTGTGGGCATCTTGCTCAGGTACCATCTTGGCCAGAATGAGCAAATGAGGCTAGGGAGAACACCATCACCTGCAGGAGAGAAGACAAAATGGGCTCCTTTCACCTTATGAGTACAGGAATCATTGAATCCCTACTGTGTGGAAAGAGGACATTTGTTCCTTCGAAGAACACCCACCCAGACCAAAGCCCATCCTACCCTCAATTAAACATGGCCAAACCACCTAACTTGCACATCTTTTGGACTGATGAGGCAGAGTTCTTTTGCTCAAAGGCATTAATGAACCAGATGGCTCTTTAATGATAAATTTACAGGTGCAATTAGATTAGATTAGATTAGATTACAGTGTGGAAACAGGTCCTTCGGCCCAACAAGTCCACACCGACCCGCCGAAACGCAACCCACCCAGACCCATTCCCCTACATTTACCTCTTCACCTAAGACTACGGGCAATTTTGCATGGCCAATTCACCTGACCTGCACATCTTTGGACTGTGGGAGGAAACCGGAGTATCCGGAGGAAACCCACGCAGCCACGGGGAGAATGAGCAAACTCCACACAGTCAGTCGCCTGAGGTGGGAATTGAACCCGGGTCTCTGGTGCTGTGAGGCAGCAGTGCTAACCACTGTGCCACCGTGCCGCCCAATTAGGCTAGCTTGTTATTCAAAATTCACCATCTGCCATGCTGGGAGTTGAACCCACATCCCTGGAACATTAGTCTGAGGTTCTAGATTACAACGCCAGTGACATTCTGATTAGATCAGTGCCTGCTCCTCTAGACATGTCCAATCACAGCGGGCATCAATTAACCATAAAACTCAATTTTCACATTGACAACACATCTATTTAATGTCAATTTGCAACCTTGAGCAAAAGCAGCCTCCAGAATCCCTATGACTGACAGTGAACAGATCGTGACCAAACTACAGCAAAGTCTCCCAGGAAAAGTCGGGTCCTTTCTCCAGCAAACAGTGGGGGTAGTGGAGGAAGGTTCCAGACCCCAAATGAATTGCATGACATATCAATCCAAATCACTTACAATGGTAAAGTGGTGGGTAGAAGTTGGGAGGGCTATGAGTGTTGGAAAAGGGGCAAAAGAATGGTGTTGTAGATTACCTCCTTAGCTCAATAATTGTGGCAGCCTCAGTAGTTAGGACTGCTGCCTCACAGCGTCAAGAACCAGGGTTCTATTCCACCCTTGAGTGACTGTCTGTGTGGAGTTTGCCTGTTTTCCCTGTGTCTACATGGGTTTCCTCCACAGTTCGAGAGTGTGTAAGTTAGGTGGATTGGTCATCATGAAGGGCTCCTGCCTGAAACATAAATTTTCCTGTTCCTCGGATGCTACCTGACCTGCTGCACCATTTCCTCACCTTTTCCAGCACCATTCTCATCTTGACTCTAATCTCCAGCATCTGCAGTCCTCACTTTCGCCATGCTAAATTGCCCCATAGTGTCCAGAGATGTGCAGGCTAGGTGAATTAACCATGTGAAATACAGACCTACAGGGTTGGGATAGAGAGTTGGTATGACTCACGGGCCGAATGGCCTGCTTCCACACTATACAGATTCCATGAATCTTGATAGGGCTATTCATGTCGCTATAAGTGGCTTTATGAAACAGTCAATCATTCTTTGTGTGTAAGCACCCATCTTGCCCTAGAAAAGCATCGCCTAGCAACAGCAGCCAATGCAAGGTTCCCCCTCTCTCTATGTTGGGTCTATAAATAAACCACTTCAGATAACTGAGGATGAAGAAAGAGACAGTGTAGGAGTAATGGTAATGATGGCTACTATGCAACATTATCATGTCATCTTACTGTTCCGAACACAAGTGAGAATATAGATGAACACAAGACTATTCTCTCCAAGTTGGCCATCACTCTCCAGAGGCTACATGTTCTAAATAAAATTGAAGAGACATTTAAAGCAACTTGGAATCTACAAGGTTAAAACCCCATTGATGAATCCTAAATAGGTTTTTGGGTTATTAAGCCTCATTGTTTTCTTTATGTGAAATATATTTTATGTGCCTATGTGCAAGTGTGTGCGTTATTTTAAACTGTTGTCTGGTCTATTGCTGTATTATCAGTGGGCCACCTGTATTCTGATTAGCTTTGAACCTTTTAACCCAATGGGTTATTAAGTAGAAAATTAGCTGTCACTGGAGTTGATGCACAGGCAATTGGCTTTCAAGAAAAAAAGCTTTAATTCCCCCTGCAAGGAGGTGCCTCTGTTGATAGCGAAGGTTATTTTTCCCCTCAAAGCACAGTCTCTTTATCTTCGTTCCCTTGATGAGGCCTGTTCGCCACCATCCCCCCCCACAACCGCCACCATCCCCTACCCCCCACCCGCCAACACTTCCACTTTCAGAGAGATCCATAAAAAACAAACCATCTAGGTCCTAGCTTCTTTTGCAAGTGGCTTTTTCTCACACTGTAATTTAACGAATGATCCTTATTATTATTAATTAGTACCAGGGATGCTGACCTTTTCCTCATTGTGTTTGCTCTTCATGGGTTTTTGAATGAGGATTTGTGACCCAATTTGTTTTTTGCTGGTCTTCTGACTGTAAGTCAGCTTCCCCTTTCATCTTTCCTGAAGGAGTCCATCCTCAGTCCAAATGAAATTAAACACAGAAAGAGCTTCAAATACTTGGCAGATCAGTCACTGTGAGGAGAGGGAGACAGGGGTTTCAGAACGCAGTAAAGCGCCACTGATCTAAAGCCCTTCTCTCTCCACAGACAGTTTCTGATCAAAGACACACAACAATAAAACCTTACTCTAACTTTCATTCCCTACTTTTATAATCTGTGCCATGACTGATTAAGGCAAGTCAAAAAGTGTGGCGCTGGAAAAGCTTATGCCTGAAACATTGACTCTCCTGCAATCCTGATGGAGGGCTTAAGCCCAAAACGTCGATTCTCCTGCTCCTCGGACGCTGCTACTCCACTTTCAAGGAGCTATGAACCTTACTCCAAGGTCTCTTCTTTTCAGCAACATCCCCTAGGACCTTACCATTAAGTGTATAAGTCCTGCTCTGATTTGCTTTCCCAAAATGCAGCACCTTGCATTTATCTAAATTAAACTCTGTCTGCCACTCCTCAGCCCATTGGCCCACCTGAACAAGATCCCATTGTAATCTGAGGTAACCCTAATGAGCTGAATGGGCTATTTGTGCTCCTTATGGTCTTATAGTGATGGAAAAGTATCTCATGGATGTGGATACAGCAGAAAAAATGGCGAAAGAGAAAGAAAAGTTTATAAAAGCCAATATTAAACTCAAACAACAAAAGCTAATTCCATCTGACCGTATTGGAACAGGATCTGTTTATGGTAGAAAACAGGAACTTGACACTAGATTCGGTTTCACATTGGAAAGGTAGAGTGGAAACTTAGAGAATAGGAGCAGGAGGAGACCATTCGGCCCTTCGAGCCTGCTCTGCCATTCAATATGATCATGGCTGATCATCCAACTCAATATCCTATTCCTACTTTTTTTTTCCCCATTGATCCTTCTAGCTCCAAATGCTATGTCAAAATTTCTCTTGAAATCATACAATGTTTTGGCCTTGACAGCTTTCACTGGCCATGAATTCACACAAGCTCACCACTCTCTGGCTGAAGAGATTCTTTCTCGTCTCAGTCCTGAGTAGTCTCGTCAGACTGTGAGCCCTGGTTCTGGACTCCCTGTCATGGGGAACATTCTTCCTCCATCTACCCTGTGTAGTCCTGATGGTGTTTAGAATTTTATAGGTTTCCAACTTACACTGGAAGTGGAGTGAAGAATAGGTACTCGATCACAGCTATTGTTCTGTGTCTCTACTGCAACAGCACTGAGATTAATCAACTCAAAAGCCTGGGGGGACCCCAGAAAAGAATATATATACAAACATATATATAAATTGAGCAAGGCTCACTGGAGCTCACTGATGCCAGGTAGTCATTTTTCATATGTAACAATCACAGAACTGTGTCTGGCGTCTCTGCGTTTCAGCGAGTTGCTTCAGGTACAGTCGACAGGCAAAGGGTCTGAGTCAATCAGCTCACCTCAGAGATCTTCTGTCTTCTCTAAGTGACTGGTGGCATACATGGATCTTTTACTGAGGATTGTGAGCCGCATTTACTCTTTTCATGCTCCAACTGACCTCCACGTTTGGATGCTCAGCCACCGTCTATGCCAAGGGACCTGCTTTGCTCCCCCTGCTTCAGATTAACAATTACGCCCCTCCCCCTACCGGCCTGCCCCAACCCACCTCCCCGTCCTAGCGACAAAGTCTCACGCCCACCTCTCCCCCTTCCCACCAGTATATGTCACCTTCTGCAGCTTTGCCTCCACCCCCTCCTTTATCACTGCTAAAAAAAACACACAACACCAGGTTATACTCCAAAAGGTTTATTTGGAAGCACTAGCTTTCAGAGTGCAACTCCTTCGTCAGGTAAGTAGTCTGTAGCTCATGTGTGTTCTGAAATGTTTATATTACGTAGCCCATCGTTGTGGCTCACAGCAATGAGAATAACATACATTTATGTCTTGTTTTTACAGTGGCAAACCATCCCAAGATGCTTTGCAGGATCTTCATTAGTGAGGAATTATGGGAAGGGCCTGAATAGATTTGATTTATTATTGTCACATGTGCCCAGGTACAGTGAAAACTTTTGTTTTGCGGACAGTACACACAGAACAAAACATGCAAAATGCATTAGGGTAATGGAACAGAGTGAAGAATATCAAATATCGGCTGCAGAGAAGGTGCACAGAGAGAAACTTTGAGAATGCTGTTGGAAATTCTGGTAAACTTAGAATTGAGGTTTCGAAGAGCAGAACGATTCTATGTCAGAATAAGATCTGCTGTAGACAGCTCACAACATGTTACCACATTCCGGCGCTATCTTGAATTGGGTTGGACTTGTACTCATCCGAGTTCAGGAGATGAGAGAAGACTATTAAAAGACATTTGGGTAAGTACATGAATAGGAAAGTTTTGGAGGGTTATGGGCCAGGAGCAGGCAGGTGGGACTAGTTTAGTTTGGGATTATGGTTGGCATGGACTGGTTGGACCAAAGGGTCTGTTTCTGTGCTGTATGACTCTATGACGATGTAAGATTTGTAAGGGATTTGCCAGAATCAACTCAGGGAGGTTATTTCCCCTTTGTTGGAGAGTCTAGGATTGGGGGCATAATCTCAGAGTTATGAGTCACCCAGTTGAGAGACAGGATTAGGAACATTTTTTTTCTCTCTCAGACAATTGTGAACATTGAAATTCTTTCCCACAGAGAGCTGTTGAGGCAGGGTCTTTAAGTACATGTAAGGCTGAGTTAGGCAAATGTTTAATTAGTAAGGGAGTTAAAGGAAAAAGGAAGGAAAGTGGAGTTGAGGATTATCAGATCAGCCATGATCCCATTGAATGGCCGACTGGACACGTTGGGCTAAATGACCAATCTCGGTTTCGACATCTTATGGTGTAAATTGGCCCGGAGCCAGCTGATGTGTTATTAAGAGTAGTAACCAAAAGCTTGGCCATGGAGGTGGGTTGTAAGGAGAAGTGTTTGGGGAGGGAATGCGTAGATTTGATTTGATTTATTATTGTCACGTTTGCCTTGGTACAATAAAAAGTTTTGACTGCGTGCAGTACAGGTAGATCATACCATACAAAGTGTATGAGGGTAATAGAAGAGAGTGAGGAATACAATGTTACTGCTGTAGAGAGGGTGCACAGAGAGAAAATTTGAGAATACTGTTAGAAATTCTGATAGCCTTAGAATTGAGGTTTAGAATGACAGAGGTAAGGATCTGGGCAGATGAGAACATGACCACATTGACTTTGAACAATGCAGCCTAGAACAGGCCCTTCAGCCCTCAAACTTGTGTGGGATTCCTTTTCATGTGAGCTGGCAGTCTTTCCACAAAGCCTTCCTTTAGTCTTTCATTAACATTGGTTGTTTCTGGCAAGATAGGCATTTATTGCCCACTCCTAACTGACTGGCTTGCTCAGCCATTTCAGAGAGTAAAGAGTCAACCATGTTAGCGAGTTTTGAGAAGATTTGTAGCTCAGGTCGAGGTTCTGGATGTAAGTTTGCTCGCTGAGCTGGAAGGGCCGAAGGGCCTGTTTCCACACTGTAATGTAATCTAATCTAATCTAGAAAACTAGCCACCAGGATACATGAACATCAACTAGTCACAAAAAGACATGACCCTCTCTCACTGTTGTGGTTCTGTTCGCCGAGCTGGAAGTTTGTGTTGCAAAATTTTCTTGGTGCCGAACAGGTTTACTTGCAAGTATTTCTGCAATCAACAAAACGTCTATGTTTGTGCCAATGGCTCAGCTCCTCATAGATTCTGTGGTGTCTATTTACCCTGCTCTGAGTCCACATTCAGGCTTAACTAATCCAGCACAGTGAGCCTGGATTGCCAGTCTCATACAATTGAGCGCAGAACAAGTGAACAATTTGCACTGCTGTTACCAAAAGCAGTAAAATGAGGAAAGATCCAGGAACTGGAAACAGGACAAAGGAAGGGTGTATCCATGGCAATGTGAAAAGTTTGGAGAATGAGTAGAACATTCAATGGTTGGGCCACTGAGCCAGGATCCCTCTTTGCAAATTGTCCCAAAGTGAACTCTCTCACCAACAAACATTATTGCCAATCATGACGAGTAACATTAAAAGTTGGAGTAAGGGGAGTGCTTCCCTACGTCATGTCAGGAATTATACACATTATCACAGGCCATAGATAGAGACCTGTTTAATAAACGCACAGGATTTTGTTCAGTTAATATCATTTAATCTACCTGCAAATACATCTGACAAGCTATTGATTGAATGTGGAGACCACTGGAGTTTCTAATGTAGAGACTAATTTACATTAAAAATCAGTTAAAATGAATCCCATGCAAGATTAAATATGCTAAATAGCAGGAGCACACTAATTTGCTTCACCTATTTTGAGCAAGTAACTGTCTAAATATGTGATCAACTATCATTTGTCACACTTACTCTCTACGTTGAAGAATGTAGGAGGTGACTACTCATCTTTTTCTTTGCATCAGGATAAGAGCATTACTGGTGCGTGAAAGGAATCTAATTTGTCAGGGAGTTGTATTTTTTTAAGGGTGCTTGTTTAGTTGAGTTGCAGCCATGATGGTGTGTGTCGAATATATTATGCTGGTGCCTCAGAATAGATTGGAGGCCTCAAATATATTGCGGTTCCACGCTCAGGAGAATCGCACCAGAAATGTTTCATCCACGCCCTGCACATCCCCACATCGAAGATCTCCTCCCAGGCTTCTGTAGGGATAAAGGTCTGAGGATGAGAACTTGTTTGTGTGGGCTAGGAAGGAAAACTGAAGGAAGGAGAACCTCAGAAGGTTGGAAACTTTGACTCAGCTACCATCTCACTCAACCCTAGGTTGCAGACTCAAATCCCACTTCAGGCCAGAATCTCACACGGTACTGAACATGTGCTGGCTCTGCCTTCCAGGTGAGATATAAACCTGGGACCATAGTTCCCCTCTCAAGTCAGACGTGAAAGACTCCCAAATCACTATTTCCAAAACAAAAAGCATGGTCACACCCTAGGGTTCTAACCATCAATTATCCCACAATCAACATCACTCATCAATCAACAAACCAACTCATTTGGGGTGGGATTGTGTCACTGTGTGGTAACTCAGTTCACAAGTCCTGACTAGTGCTGTGGTCATGTGAGTTTAAATCTTATCCTGAGGGATTTTAAATGTAACAAGACGCTAGAGTTATTACTAGTCATCATTAAAACATGACTGCTTTCCCTCAATTATCTCCCAATTTCCCCCCCACCCCCACTTCCTTAACTGTTAACTGTTCAGATCATGTGGTAATACAATTCTATTGACCTATTCCAGTGCCTTAACCAAGACCAAGTTCCTCTGAAGTATAGAGAGGGAATGAAGACTGAATATGGGCCGGCAACGAACGCCACCAATAATCTCCTCACACCTGCAAATCTTCAGGCAAATCCAGAGTAAGGTAACGGTTAGCAGTCAGGATCAGTAACCTGGTCATTTCCTCTTTGCCAATCCAGGGGACTTTGAGATTTACTCTGGAATACTTTGGTATCGCTGCTGTTCAGTTTAGTTGCAACTGACCATGAATCAAATGTGAGATGATGAGGGCAGAGCGGTAGATGTGACCTATATGGACTTCAGTAAGGCGTTCGACAAGGTTCCCCATGGGAGACTGGTGAGCAAGGTTAGACCTCATGGAACAAAGGGAGAACTAGCCATTTGGATAAAGAACTGGCTCAAAGGTAGAAGACAGAGGGTGGTGGTGGAGGGTTGTTTTTCAGACTGGAAGCCTGTGACCAGTGGAGTGCCACAAGTACCGGTGCTAGGTCCTCTACTTTTTGTGATTTACATAAATGATTTGGATGCGAGCATTAGAGATACAGTTAGTAAGTTTGCAGATGACACCAAATTGGAGGTGTAGTGGACAGCGAAGAGGGTTACCTCAGATTACAACAGGATCTGGATCAGATGGGCCAATGAGCTGAGAAGTGGCAAATGGAGTTTAATTCAGATATATGCGAGATGCTGCATTTTGAGAAAGCAAATCTTAGCAGGACTTATACACTTAATGGTAAGGTCCTAGGGAGTGTTGCTGAACAAAGTGACCTTGGAATGCAGGTTCATAGTTCCTTTAAAGTGGAGTCGCAGGTAGATAGGATAGTGAAGAATGTGTTTGGTATGCTTTCATTTATTGGTCAGAGTATTAAGTACAGGAGTTCGGAGGTCATGTTGCGGCTGTACAGGACACTGATTAGGCCACTGTTGGAATATTGCGTGCAATTCTGGTCTCCCTCCTATCGGAAAGATGTTGTGAAACTTGAAAGGGTTCAGAAAAGATTTACAAATATACATTCTGTACACATACGAGTCATGCTGTGTGTCAAAAAGTTGTCCCTTATGTCTTTTTTTAAATCTCTCTCCTCTCACCTCAAAAACATGCCCCCAGTCTTGAAATCCTCGATGCGCAGGAAAAGGCACCTACTATTAATCCTATCCATGTCCCTCATGATTTTATAAACCTCTGTAAGGCCACCTTTCAACCTCCTACACTTCAGTGAAACAAATCCCTGCCTGTGCAGCATTTCCTTAAAATTCAAACCTTCCATATCCAGGAACATCCTGTTGACTTGGACTGTTAGACTTCTTTCCACATCTTATGGCCTGGTGGCTGCCAACATTAATCTGCCCTTCTGCAAGGATGAATCTTTTCTTTCTGAACTGGACCTGTCTGTAGCCTGTCTCCATCTGTTTTCCTTTGGGTTGTAAAAGCTTTACTTAGTAAATATTCCAGCAATCACCAGGTAGTGAACTCAAGTGGTCATTTATCTTAGGTCTCATGACTTCATGGAAGCGCTGTTTGAACTCTCTGCTAAAACAAAATGAGAGTCGAGAGTGGGGTGCTGGAAAAGCGCAGCAGGCCAGAGAGCATCCGAGGAGCAGGAGAATCGATGTTTTGGGCATAAGCCCTTCATCAGGAATGACTGGTGAAGGCCTTAGGCCTGAAATGTCGACTCTGCTGCTCCTCGGATGCTGCCTGACGTGCTGTGCTTTTCCAGCACCACACTCTCGACTCCGATCCCGAGTCTTCACTTTCTACTAATAAAAAAATTAGTAGTTTAAAAAAAAAATCACCTTCACTGAACTGAAAGCCAAAGACTCATTTACCTCGACAAAGTCCCTCCTCCCTACCTTTTATCTTAGCCTGCTTGGCACACCCTCCTCATTCCTGAAGAAGGGCTTATGCCCAAAACGTCGATTCTCCTAAAAAAAAGCTCCTTGGATGCTGCCTGACCTGCTGCACTTTTCCAGAAACACCTTTTTCAGCTCTGATCTCCAGCATCTACAGTCCGCACTTTCTCCCATTATAACTCAAGTTCCAAGCTGATACTAATAATATATTAATATAAGAATATATTTCAAGCCTTCATCATACTAAACCTAGGTTCACCGTATTTAGGTACTGAATGTCGAAAAGGGACTGACCAAGAAAGCCAAAAAGGTAGAAAGTGCCCATAAACTCAAGAGTGGAGTGAATGATTTTTTGGACAAAGAGATGGCACAATACAGAATCTTGATTGCCAGCAGTTTTGCCTTTTCATTTTAGCAGTTAGTGCAGAGATAAATGGGTCCAGCAGGTTTTTTCACACAGCTGTTACAAAATAAACAAACCAGAGCATAGCTGAGCTGAGAGAACTGGCCACTCCCCTTTCATTGTACAATTGGTTTATTTTTAAAACGAGAAAGCCTTCTGCCTAAGGCAGTATCTGTTAGTCATAAACAAATTGGCCCTGAAACCCTTCAACTCCCAACTTTTTGGAGTTTGTGTCTTTTATGATCTCTCTGAAAAAGAAAGCCAAGGACAGCATGACCTTGTTAAAGGAGCAGCTTCTTCCCACCAGGTTGTTATAATCCAACAGGTTTATTTGGAAGCACAAGCCGAGGTGGCACGGTTGCTCAGTGGTTAGCACTGCTGCCTCATAGCACCAGGGTCCCAGGTTAAATCCCAGCCTTGGGCGACTGTGTGGAGTTTGCACATTCTCCCCGTGTCTCTGTGGGTTTTCTCCAAGTGCCCCGGTTTCCTCCCACAGTCCAAAGATGTGCAGGTCAGGTGAATTGGCCACGCTAAATTGCCCATAGTGTTAGGTGCATTCGTCAGAAGGAGATGGGTCTGGGTGGGTTACTCTTTGGAGGATCGTTGTGGACTGGTTGGGCCGAAGGGCCTGTTTCCACACTGTAGGGAATCTAATCTTTCGGAACACTGTTTCCTCGTGTGGTGAACTTCACCTGATGAAGAAGCAGTGCGTCAAAAGCTTCTGATTTCAAATAAACCTGTTGAAACTTGAAAGGGTTCAGAAAAGATTTACAAGATTGTTGCCAGGGATGGAGGATTTGAGCTATCGGGAGAGGCTGAACAGGCTGGGGCTGTTTTCCCTGGAGCATCGGAGGCTGAGGGGTGTCCTTATAGAGGTTTACAATATTATGAGAGGCATGGAAAGGGTAAGTAGACAAAGTCTTTTCCCTGGGGTGGGGGAGTCGAGAACTAGGGGGCATATGTTTAGGGAGAGAGGAGAAAAATATAAAATGGACCTACGGGGCAACGTTATCACACAGAGGGTGGTACGTGTATGGAATGAGCTGCCAGAGGAAGTGGTGGAGGCTGGTACAATTGCAACATTTAAGAGGCATTTGGATGGGTATATGAATAGGAAGGGTTTGGAGGGATATGGGCCGGGTGCTGGCAGGTGGGACTAGATTGGGATGGGATATCTGATGGGCATGGATGGGTTGGCCCGAAGGGTCTGTTTCTGTGCTGTACATCTCTATGACTATAACCTGGAGTCATGTGACCTCTGACCTTGTCCATCCCAATTCAACACTGGCACCTCCATATTATTCCTACTGAGTTTGTCAAACACCATCTCAGAATGTTCCGCTGTATAGGAATATTTCAAGGATTTATAGAGTGGAAGTCCATCCATGTGAAAATGAAAGACATAAATAATAGGAACCAAGGAAGCATTCAGGTTAAGCAAGCAAATTGCAAACAGCTTATTTTTCTACAAACGTAAGAAGTTATGGAGTCAAAAGTAATTTAAAGAGAAGCAAATGGTGGTGGGAAGGCAGGTATGAAAAGCTAAGTCAATGGGAACAGTGGGTATGATCCTTTCTAATAACATGAAACGCAGGCAGTGTCATCTAAAAAGTTAATTTAAGATAGAAATTCTGGAGGATCAGCAAGTGACGTATGGAACAGTTTCCGCATCACTCTCCACATAACAAGGTAATGACTGCTGATGGATTTGCACTAACTATAGCAGAAGTCATTTTCTTATCTCCTTAGCTCCAAATATACCACCCGTAAACACACTTTACCTTCCCGCTGTGTTGAGACAAGACTTAACTTGGGTTTGCTGGACGAGAGAAGATTAAGGAGAGATCTAATTGAGATTTTTGAGGTCATGAATGCAATTGTGAGTGCAGATTGAGGAAAACATTTTCTTCTGGTGGGCCACTGGAATTTTAGATTGGAACTAGGCTATCTGGGGATGTAGTTAAAGGGCATTTTTTTCAGATTTTGAAAACATGAAACTCCCTCCCAGAAAATGTCATTAAGGTTACAAGCTGAGTCACAATTTCAAAACTGGAATGTATTGATTTTTGCTGGAGACAAGATCTGGAAGCAGATGGCTGAGTGAATGGAGCTGGGGTACTGTTCAGCTACAATCGCATTAAACAGCAGTACAGCTCAGTGCAAAGGATGGACCAACTGACCACTGCTGTGGCTATGACTCTGTTCCCTTCCTTCTGCAGCAAGGCAAAATGTGGCCATCATCCAACAATTGGGATGACACCAGGATTGGTGGCATAGTGGACAGTAAATGTTTTCCAAGATTACAAAGCAATCTTGATTAATTGGGTCAATTGGCTGAAGAGTGGCAGATGGAATTTGGTTTGGATAAATGCGAGATATCGCATTTCGCTAAAACAAACATGGGCAGGACTTATATAATTAAAAGTAAGGTCTTGGATAGTATTTTAGAACAGAGAGAGAGCTAGGGGTTCAATTATATAATTCTTTAAAGTTTGCATCGCATTTAGACATGGTAGTTAAGAATCATTTAGCACGCTTGACTTCATTGCTCAGACCGTTGAGTACAGGAGTTGGGACGTCATATTGAGGTTGTACAAGACATTGGTGAAGCCTCTTTTGGGCAGCATGGTGGCTCAATGGTCAGCACTGCTGCCTCACAGCGCCAGGGACCTGGGTTCAATTCCTGCCTCGGGCAACTATCTGTGTGGAGTTTGCACATTCTCCCCGTGTCTGTGTGGGTGTGCTCCGGTTTCCTCCCACAGTCCAAAGATATGCAGGTTAGGTGAATTGGCCATGCTAAATTGCCCGTAGTATTAGGTGCATTAGTAAATGTAGGGGAATGGGATTGGTTAGTTGCTCATCGGAAGGTCGGTGTGGACTTGTTGGGCCGAAGTGTCTGTTTCCACACTGTAGGGAATCTAATCAAATTGAATGTTCTGTTAGTTCTATTCTTGGCTCAAGAAAAGATTTTGGACAGAATACTTGTAAAATGTTGCAGCTGATTTGCTGTGAAACTTTATGCACCTAATTAATGGGTTCTGGATCAATATTTCTACTGAAAGACAACGGAATCAGAGAATTGTTAAGCTGCAGAAGGAGAGCCATTTAGTCTATTGTGTCTGAACTAGCTCTATTACCTAGCACCAATCTCCTGCCCTTTCCCCATATCCCTTTCATACCATTTCTATCCAAGTATTCTACCACTTGAAGGACAAGGGCAGCAGATATATAGGAACACCACCACCTGCAAGTTCCCCTCAAGCCCCTCACCATCCTGACATGGAAATATATCACCATTCCTTCACTGTCACTGGGTCAAAATCCTGGGATTCCCTCCCTCAGGGCATTGTGGGTTAACCCCCAGCAGGTGGACTGCAGCGGTTCAAGAAGGCAGCTCACCCCCCACCTTCTCAAGGGGCAACTAGGAACAGGCCATAAATGCTGGTCCAGCCAGGACACCCACATCCCACAAATGAACAAACAACTTCATCATCGCGGTGTGGTGGCACAGTGGTTAGCACTGTTGCCTCACAGTACGAGGATCCCATGTTCAATTCCAGCCTTGGGTGACTGACTGTGTGGAGTTTGCACATTCTCCCTGTGTCCGCGTGGGTTTCCTCCAGATGCTCCGGTTTCCTCCCACAGTCCAAAGATGTGTAGGTTAGGTGAATTGGTCATGCTAAATTGCCTGTAGAGTTAGGGGGAGTGGGTCTGGGTGGGTTACTCTTCGGAGGGTCTGTGTGGACTAGTTGGGCTGAAGGGCCTGTTTCCACACTGTAGGGAAGCTAATCCAATACCCTCATGATTGCTTCAATTGAACCTACCTCCTCCACATTTCCAGGGACCTCTCAGAACCCAGGGTTCACGAATCTCAATAGTGCTGCTTCGTCAACTGACACCAAATGCTCAAAATTCTGGATTAGTGGTGCTGGAAGAGCACAGCAGTTCATGCAGCATCCAAGGAGCAGTGAAATCGACGTTTCGGGCAAAAGCCCTTCATCAGGAATCGTCGATTTCGCTGCTCCTTGGATGCTGCTTGAATTGCTGTGCTCTTCCAGCACCACTAATCCAGAATCTGGTTTCCAGCATCTGCAGTCATTGTTTTTACCAAATGCTCAAAAGCCAGGCTTGAACCCACAATTTTCAGTCTGAGAGGCAAGAATGCCGTTGCTGAGCCTAGGCTGTTACTTATCACTGAGATTACCATTTGTCAAGTGTGAACGAATTCAGAGTTGCATTTTATCTGCAAGTTAGATCACCTCCCTCCAGGGACTGAGCAGATTGCACCCAGTCCACAATGGGGTGTACAGTGCAGGACTGTAGGTCGGAATTGGTGTGACAGGAGAAGCAGGCATTTGTTGTGTTGCTTCCTCATGAATCCATTGTACATTGTGAACTTTGTTGGAAAATTGCGGATGGTTCCATATTCTTAGTATTCTTTTTTTAATAAGCATTTACTCAGACTTTCCAAATAGCAGAAGTCATGCAGCACCTTCTACAGAAGGTGACTGTGTGTGCAACGTGGGTTGTAAACACTGTACAATGTGTAATGTGGGCAGAAGAAACACTTGCACAACATCCAAATTAACAGTCACAATTACTCAGTTAATAGGGGTGATTGCAGGGAGTGTAGGTTGAAGATGGGTGGGGAACTACACTCTCAATAAATGTACAGAAAATAGTGGGTCCGGTAGAAGTAATGTCGCAAACATGCATGACATTATATTAACGGGAGGCACTTGCATTTAAATAGCACCTTTCACCCCCATGGGAAGTCCCAGAACAATAAGTCATTTTTAAACTGGAGTCACAATTGCAGCTCAGCAAACACACAGCCCCTGCAACTGCAATACCCCACAAACAGGGATGTGATAGTGATCAGACTGTCTTGGTCATGGGAGTGCCTTGGGGGGGCCAGCAATCAGAGCAAATCAGCAATCGACATTTCACAGCATTGGTCTCTTTGGACAATTGGCTTGGGAAAAGTTGACAAGATTTTAAATTTCTGAGCAAGCAAAATCAACGATACAAGTCTCAGCAAAGAGTTTCAGCCATTTCCCTGTAAGCTTCGGTCGGAAGAAAATTGAATGCGATGCAAAATCATTTGCTGATTTACTTTTGTCTTGTTTTTCTATTCACTCGTGGGATGTGAGTGCCTCTGGCTGGGCCAGTGTTTACTGCCCATGCCCTTGAGGAGATGGTGATGAGCTGACGTTTTGAAACGCTGCAGTCCATATGCTGGCTTGTTTTAAAAAAAAGCATTTTGTGCTGTTAATGGGGACTAAATTCTGTCACGTTAAGTAAGAGACAAATATTGACTTGGACAGTAAGCACAGCTTCCTTTGAAACAGTTCTGTGTGTTGAAACGGGGCTGTTAGGGTTTTAGTTTAATGTCTCGTTTTAATGTCAGCACCTCGAACAATGCTGCACTCTCTCGGTACTACTTTAAAGGTGAGGGGTGAAAGTTTAAAGAAGATGTGCGAGTTTTTTAAACAGTGAGTGTTAGGTTTCTGGAGTGCACTGCCATGGAGCAGAAGTGGAAGCAGACATGATAGCGATATTTAAGAGGGGTTTAGGTAGACACATGAACAGGTAGGGAGTAGAGGGAAATGGAGCCTGTGCAGGTGCATGAGATTAATTTGGAATGGTATCATGGTTGGCACAGACATGGTGGGCCGAAGGGCTTGCTCCTTTGCTGTACTGTTCTTAGCACATTAGAATTGTCAGTCTACATTATGACAACAAGTCTCTGAAACTGATCAAGCATCCATGATTCAATGACAAGAGCATTTTGCATGCAGCCACTTTCAGATGAAGCATCCCATTGTTAAACTAGGTGCCTTACATTTTTCACAGAAGACTGTGAGAGGAACACCATTGTGATACTGAATGAGCATCAGTGTACTCACTCTGCATCAGGGAGGAGAGGTTTACAGTCTATTCAATATTATATTGCTCACAGGTTTACAAGTTCCAGCTGGACACCACTTCGGATCTTGTTCACACCAGGTAGCACCAAGCATTGATGGGAGAGCCTGGAACAGGACCAGGCAGATAGGGGGTGAGAGAAAGAATTTTAAAATGAGACCTGGGCTGTTCAGGAATTATGTTAGGAAGCCGTTTCTTTATCCAGTAAGTGGAAATCTGGAATTCAATATCCTCAAAAAGCTGTTGAGAATATTGCAAAGTTCCAAATTACCATAGAAAGTGACCCCTTTGTCTGCCTACACTTTTGTTTTTAACTTACTTGTGTTGGGCTCTGTCTTCCCCTATACACTCACTCCATTCCCCCCATTCCCTGTCATCAGCATAAATACCAGCTTTTCCAAGCTGCTGTCACATCTGAAGAAAAGTCACTGGATTCGAAATGTTAACTCTGTTTTCTCCAAACGGGTGCCGACAGGCCTGCTGAGTTTCTCCAGCAATTTCTGTTTTTGGTTGCTTCAGATCTCCAGTACTCACATGATGTTTCATTTTATGGGTAACCTTTTGGCTGTGCAAGGGCTTCATGGGACTATGGAAGCAAGGCAGAACCTTATGTTTAGACAATAACAAGTGATCAGACTTCAGAGAGGTCCATTAAAGGATCACTCGCAAGGAATTAAGGGCTACGGGGAGAGTGCGGGTAAGTGAAATTAAAATGCCTATCAGCCATGATTAAATGGCGGAGTGGACTCGATGGGCCGAATGGCCTTGCTTCCACTCCTATGTCTTATGGTCTTAAATATCCTCTTAACCATCTCTGCTCCAGTTAGAATAGCAGCAAGTTGGTCTTGTATGAATTTCAGGGTGGGGCTGATGGACAGCAGAAGACCTGCCCTGGTTTTACATTGCATATCGGCTCCTGCACAGCTTTTTCTGAGAAATCGTATTGACAAAGCAACATTGACTTGCTAGGCGACTGACATGACGTTTGGAATTGAAGGTGGAGTTGGCACGACTAAATTTTAAAGTCAAGGTGAATTTCTTCATTGTGGGAGCTAAACAATCACAGCAACACATTTCACAGAGATATATATATTGTTACTCGGAATTCACAGGAGGATTGGTGGTGTCTTGATTGTTGTCCTAGTCTCTGAACTCAGAGTTTTGGGTCCAATCCCCATTCGAAGGTATAATAGCTAAGGAAGGTGTATTTGATACGCGTCCAAACAGACTATCAATCTGCAAAGGCTTGCAATGTACCCAAAGAGTGGAAGGAGTCTGTGCCAGCCATGTGATGGAACCAAAATTGGAGCTTCTACCATCACCATCCACAGCTCCAGACTATAATGTACAGATATGTTTCAATCAATTTGTTCAAAGATGCTACAAAATGCTTCTGGAAGCAGGAGAAACTTGAACTTGGGCCGTCCAGATCAAAGGTAGGGGCATCATCACTGTTCAACAAGATTCTGAACCTGTATACAATGTGTATGTTGCAATTCAGATTGCTGGGAAAGGGGCTAGTCTGGATCAAGATGGTGTCCATAGCGTGGGGATGGCTCACAGACGGCATTTAGAACAAGCTTCCTCTCTCCACCTATGGGTTGGACCTGCCTTTGGGCAGGGAGCTTAGAAAGGAGATAGAGTCACTTATCAGACTTTTCTTTGAATGCTTCTGTGCTTTGAATAGAAGTTGTAGCAAATTCCACACTTTAACAACAAACAATTCTCCTGAATTCCCTGCTACTGTCTTATAGTTACGACTGCAGTGCTGCTCTGTTAAGAAAATGGAAGCATCTTCTCTACAGTTACCCAATCAGAATATAGCACAGTCTTAGAAGACTCTCATGGTGCAGTGGTAATGTTTCTGCCTCTAAGCCAGGAGGCCTGGGTTCAAGTCCCACCTGCTGCAGAGGTGTCTAAGAACACGTCTGAGCACTTTGCTGAGGGAATATCTACTCATTGGAACTTAGAAGAATGAGAAGCGATCTGTGGTGAAACGGTTAAAAATTATGTCCCAATACATGTGTGAATCTAACCGGAATGGAGGTGTTGCTTAGTCCCGTGTGAATCTTATTACACACCTCCCCGTGTGAATCTTCTTATCTGTATGTAACCAGAATGGAATGTGTTTTTTAGCCTTGCTCTGCTGTTCACATGAATGTTTATATCTGGAAAAGAGTATATCAGCTGGAAAAGTCTCCAGTTCGGTGAGTCTGCTCCGGGGTTACGTTTAACCGCCGAGCGTGGGTTGTTGGCAACCGCTCTACGAGAACTGACGGCTCCCAGTTCCGGTAACATGTAGAGTGAGTATAAGCCAGACCCGTTTAAAGTATGAGACCTGGTTGTGGCGACGCTGCGGGGAATAAAATGCTCATATTCTAGCAGACTCGCCTCTTGGTCGTTTGTTCTGTGTCAGACTACTCTCCTACGAACCTGACCTTGAGAATTTTTTAAAACACGATCTCATTGAAACATTTCGGATTCTTAAGGGGCTGGTCACGATAAATGTTGCGAGGATGCTTCCCCTGATGGGAGAATGTAGGAAAGGGGGCATAGTCTCAGAATAAAGGGGCATCACTTTATGGCTGAGATGAGGATGAATGTCTTTTGAACTCCTTGCCAGAGAGAGCTGTTCGGGCAGAGTCCTTGTGAATATTTAAGGCCGAGATCGATACATTCTTGATCAGTCAGGAAATCGAGGGTTACAGGGTAAGGGCAGGAAAGTGGCTGTGAGGAACATCATATCAGTCACGATCCCACTGAATGGCAGAGAAAGCTTGAGGGGCTGAACCATCTACTCCTGTTCCTACATCCTATGGTCTTATATCATAATGATCCTGTTCAAATTATGTGTGCAACATTCCCTTTCCTGAAGGAAACAGAGTCGGTCTGTAAAGCTTTCCCTTTCTCTACCTTTCTCTACCTTTCCAAAAGTTGCTACATAATGGAGAACCAAACTGTTCACATTGCTCAAAGTGGGTTCTAAACGAGGCTCGATTAAGTTTAACATGGTGTTACTGTTTCTGAATTCTATAAGTTGCATCTTCTTCCTGTGCAATGCCATCTTTTATTTTCCATTTGGTCCCATTCTTAACTTCCTTGTGTTGACAGACTGTTGGCAGCTCAACCACAACACTGCTGCCCTTTCCCAGGCAGGGGTTGACTGTGTCGTCAAACAGAGTCCACCTACTCAAAACCGAAGTGACATTTCTAAGCCGAGCAGGGCCCGAGAAGTGGGACTGAAAGCTGCATTGCCCACCCTCCGGCCCCTCACTACACCCCCGTCATCTTGAAGCAAAAATCAGACAAAAAAAAAACGATTCAACCAACACACGGAGAGGAATCACCTCCACAAAACAGGCTGGTGTGGTATCTCTGCTTCACATTCTGGTCCGTGGAGTATCCCCTGAGGGCCCCCGTCAAATGTTTTCAGGGAGGTTTCTGTCAGGGACTGTCAGAACATTTTCTCTCTTTTTGTTTTGGCAATGATTAAACAGTTAGACTGGTGCCAAATCAGAGGCGGAGGAAGGCAGGGTGACATTTCCCTGGCAATGCATTGTAATGCAGCTGGAAACATTGTGATCCAACACTACAATAGGAATTAATCAAGTAGAAGGCAGCTTGTTCAGTCGCACGGAGAAATGTGAACACACACAAAAATGAAAAAAGACTGCCACACTCCAGCTCCGGAAGAGAAGGTTTTCACCTCTTCGGCACAAGTAATGTCTGCGATTCTGATTTCACGTTTGCTCTGGTCCTTCGACAGATGTTCCATTGCTGAGATGGGATGCAGATGGGGAAGGGGTTGACTTGCAGGGTGGGGGGAGTTGGGGGAGCTGATATTGAGTCAATGTTGCTCCGTACCATTCATCTGGCTGGTATGGTTGGTCTTCCAGTTGGCTGATCCATGAACTGTGGCTCCACTGGACTGTTAACAGGGAAACATCACATCCGCAGTGACATAGAGTGCTTCACAGGCCAGTCTGTCATTAGAACATGGGATTCAGAGATCAGGAGAGTGATTCCTTCTCTCCCAGACAGTTGTGAATTTTTGGAAATCTTCTCCCCCTCTAAAAATCTTTTCCCCGCAAATGTAATGTTGTCATTTATCTCAAGAGGGTTGGAATGTAAAAGCAGCGATGTGCTACTGAGACCTTATAAAGCTCTAGTTAGGCCCCATTTAGAATACTGTATCCAATTCTGGGCCTCATATACTGGCACTGGAGCGTGTCCAGCGGAGACTCACACGGATGATCCTGGAATGGTCGGCCTAATATATGATGAATGGCTGAGGATCCTGGGATTGTATTCATTAGAGTTTAGAAGGTTGAGGGGAGACCTAATAGAAACGTACAAGATAATGCATGGCCTAGAAAGAGTGGATGCTGGGAATTTGTTTCCATTAGGTGGGGATACTAGGACTCATGGTCACAGCCTTAGAATTAGAGGGGGTCAATTTAGAATGGAAATGTGGAGACATTTCTTCAGCCAGAGAGTGGTGGGCCTGTAGAATTCATTGCCATGGAGCGCAGTGGAGGCTGGGACGTTAAATGTCTTCAAGGCAGAGATTGATAATTCTTGATCTCGCAAGGAGTTAAGGGATATGGGGAGAGTGCGGGTAAGTGGCGTAGAAATGCCCATCAGCCATGATTGAATGGCGGAGTGGACTCGATGGGCCAAATGGCCTTTCTTTCACTCCTATGTTTTATGGTTAGATTAGATTCGATTACTTACAGTGCCCTTCGGCCCAACAAGTCCACACCGACCCGCCGAAGCGCAACCCACCCAGACCCATTCCCCTACATTTATCCCTTCACCTAACACTACGGGCAATTTAGCATGGCCAATTCACCTAACCTGCACATTTTTGGATTGTGGGAGGAAACCGGAGCACCCGGAGGAAACGCACGCAGACACGGAAGAATGTGCAAACTCCACACAGTCAGTCGCCTGAGGCAGGAATTGAACCCGGGTCTCTGGCGCTGTGAGGCAGCAGTGCTAACCACTGTGCCACCGTGGTCTTAAAGATGGTGGAGGCAGAGCCTTGGAATATCATTAAGGCAGATCAATTATTGAAAGCAGAGGGGTAAAAGATTGTGAGGGGTCAGGCCGGAAGGTGGAATCATAGAAGTGTTACGTCGCAGAAAGAGGCCATTCGGCCCATTCATATGTAAGATTATATATGAGAATATATGAGACATGGTTAGTAAGTTTGTGGATGACACCAAAATTGGTGGGATATTGGACAGTGAAGAAGGTTATCTAAGATTACAAAGAGATCTTGATCAATTGGGTCAATGGGCTGAGGAGTGACCGATGGAGTTTAATTTGGGCAAATGTGAGGTGTTGCATTTTGGTAAAACTAACAAGGACAGGACTTATTCAATGAATGGTAAGATGCTGGATAGTGCTGTAGAATAGGGAGACTGAATGAAGTGCAAATTACTGCAGATGCTGGAATCTGTTCTGAAAACAACAAATGCTGGAGGTCACAGTGGGTCAGGCAGCACCCATGGAGAGAGACCAAGCTAGCATTTCGGGCCTGGATGGTCTCCAGCGTGTGATCTCCAGCATTTTTTGTTTTCAGAGAGACCTATAGGTTCAGGTACATAATTCTTCACAGGGTGGTTGAGAAGGTGTTTAGCAAGCTTGCCTTCATTGCTCAGACCTTTGAGTATTGAAGTTGTGATGTCATGTTGAGATTGTACAGGGCATTGGTGAGGTATCTTCTGGAGTATGTGCACAGTTCTTATCTGGTCGACAGGATGGACATTATTAAGCTGGAGAGGGGTCAGAATAGATTAGCTGGGAATGGGGGGTTGACTGGATAGGCTGGATAGACTGTAACTTTTTTCACTGGTGCATAGGAGGTTGAGGAGTGACCCTGTAGAGATTTATAAAATTCTGAAGCGATTACATAAGGTGAAAAGCAAAGGTCTTTTTTCTAGGGTGGGGGTGTTCAAAACTAAGGGGCATATTTTTTATGGTGAGAGGAGTAAGTTTTAAAAAGGAAATGAGGGGGTAACTTTTTTTACACAGAGAGTGGTTTGTGTGCAAAATAAATTGCCAGAGGAAGTGGTGGATGCAGGTACAGTTACAACAATTCAAAAGCATTTGGTGAAGTACGTGAACAGGAAAGATTTAGAGGGATATGGGGCAAATGCAGTCAAATGGGACTAGTTTAGTTTGGCACATGGTTGGCGTGAGATTAGAGTGGTACTGGAAAAGCACAGCAAAGTCAGGCAGCGTCCGAAGAGCAGGAAAATCGATGTTTTGGGCAGGAGCCCTTCATCAGAAAAGGTCGATTTTCCTGCTCCTAAGATGCTGCCTGACTTGCTGTGCTTTTCCAGTACCACTCTAATTTTGACTTTGATCTCCAGCATCTGCAGGTCTCACTTTCGCCTACATAGTTGGCATGGACTAGTTGGGTCTGTTTCCATGCTGTAAGACTCTATTACTCTATCCTTCCTGACATGTGGCCCCCAAAACTGTACACAATACTCCAGCTGAGATCTAACAAGTATCTAATACAAGTTCAACATTCTTGCACTTGTACTCTATACCTCTATTAATAAAGTGGAGAATACTGTCTGCTTTCTCAACCTGTAACGTCACCTTCAGTGATCTGTGCACGTAGACTCTCAGGTATCTCTGCTCCTGGACAGCCTTTAGAATTATGTCCCCTACTCCATGTTGTCTTTCAATGTTCTTAAGGCCCAGTGCATCACCTCATACTTCTCTGCATTGTGCCCCATCTGCCATCTATTTTCTCACACCACTAACCTGTCAATGCCCTTTTGGATTTCCAAACTATCCCTGTCCCTTCAGTTCACACTTCTTCCCAAGTTTCATGTATTTGACACACTTTGAAATTGTCCCTTGTACACCAAGATCTAGATCATCAACATAGAGACAATAAGGCTAGGACTTATACAATTAACATTGGGTATTGTTGGAGAACAGAGGGACATAGGGATTCAGGTACATAACTCTTTGAAGTTTGCATCACATATAGATAGGACTGTTAAAAAAAGCATTTCACCCACTTCTCTTCATTACTCAATCCTTTTAAATATAGGAGTTGGGAAGTCATGTTGAGATTGTCCAGGATATTGGTGAGGCCTCTTCTGGAATACTGTGTCCAGTTCTGGTCTCCCTGTTGCAGGAAGGATATTATTAACATAGAGAGGGTTCAGAAGAGATTTACCAGGATGTTGCCGGATATAGAAGGTTTGAGTAATAAAAAAAGGCTGGATAGGCTTGGATTCTTTTCACTGGAGTGTAAGAGGTTGAAAAGCCACCTTATAGAAGTTTATAAAGTAATGAGGGGCATAGACAGAGTTTATGGTAGTTAAGTCTTTTCCTGAGGATAGGGGATTTCAAGACTCAGAGACACGTTTTTAAAGAGAGAGATTTAAAAAAAAGACATGAATGGCAATTTTTTTTTTACACAGAAGGTGGCTCATGTGTGGAACAAACTTCCTGAGGAAATGGTGGATGTTGGTACAATTACACCATTGAAAAGACATTTGGAAAGATACATGAGTAGGCAAGGTTTGGAGGGATATGGGCCAGGAGCAGGCAGGTGAGACTAGTTTAAATTGGGATTATGTTCAGCATGGACTAGTTGAACCGAAGAGTCTATTTGTGTGCTGTATGATTCTTTGACTTGATGACAAAGCAATGTTCCCAGCACTGACCCCAGATGGTAATTAAAAGCAGATCAGCCCCTGAATGATGGAATGAACTGGAGGGGATGAGCAGCCAGCTCCCACTCTGGGTTTGTCTGTTTTGTTTGGAGAGTGGTTGAAGTGGAGGAAATGCACTACTGGTTGGGAAATAAAACCATGTACATTGTGACACCAGGCAGGACTCATTCTTGATCTGAGTTTGAGGATTGTTCCCCTATCTACCTGACCACACTCAGGTGACCTGGGCACAAATTCTGGGCTGTTATCGCAATGGCGAGTGCTGTACTGCCCACGATGCCCTCCCTTAAGTAAAATGAGAGTCTTTTAAAGGAGATTCATAGAGTCAGAAAAGGCCCTTCGGCCCATCAAGTCTACATGACTATAACTAAAGTGCATTCATCCCAACTTCCTGCACTTGTCCCATTTTCTTGAATGTTATGACATTTGAAGTACTCGTCCAGATACCATTTAAAGGTTGTAAAGCTTCCAGCCTCCATGCCTTCCCAGGGCTCCTTAGTGCCTTGGCTAATAATTATCCTTCGACCAATGTTACAAAACCAAAACAGATAAGAAACTTGCTGCTTTTGGGATCCTGCAGTGTGCAATATGACTGGTGCCTTTTCTCACATCTGAATGGTAATCGAGGATGTGACAGACACTACTGAAATGCAAATCTTCCTTTGCTTTCTCTCGCTCCAGTGCATCATCGGCCCCCAAACCCTCATCCTATCCAGTGTCTTCGTCTGAACAGTTCGGGGAGACCTTGCATTCTTTTTGCCAGTTTTCACACCATTGCGAAAACAACACAAATTCCACTATTCCAGTAGCCAGGCCTCCTATAGAAAGCAAAGCTCCTCAAGAAGTTATGTAATACAGCAGAGATCTAAGATTATAATCCAATTTTAGGTGCAAGTACATTCCCACTAATTAACGCACATAGTTATTTTACACCAATCATTCATTTCAGGACGAAATGAAAAACTTTTCACTCAGGTCTTAATTTGAACTCGTTGAGTCATGAAAGGGGAAAAATAAAATGGTGTGCATGCCTGACAGAGGACATTGAAATTAGACAAATGAGTCAAGATGTTTTCTGCTTTTATTTGTCCCTAAATAGACAAGCCTTTGACAAGTGCACTCAGACAAGTGCTGAACGTACAGTGTGGCCTGATTAATTAATCCATGTTGCGTGAACGTTTCTCGATGTCACAATTCGACCTTTGTTACAAATGTGTTCTTTTTTTAAAATAAGATGCCATTATGAAAAGGCTTGGCTCAGCGACTAGTGCTGTACTTAGGGGCCAGCCAGGGGTATGGAGGCGGCAACAAAACATAATCCCAGATGGGTAGGAGCAATTTACTGCAGACACCGGAATCTGAACTGGAAACAAAAAGTGCTGGAGATCACAAGAGAAAATGCTGGAAAATCTCAGCAGGTCTGGCAGCTGACATTTCGAGTCTAACTGACCCTTTGTCAAAGCTGTCGAGCTTTGACAAAGGGTCAGTTAGACTCGAAACATCAGCTCTTTTCTCTCCTTACAGATGCTTCCAGACCTGCTGAGATTTTCCAGCATTTTCTCTTTTGGTTTCAGACTCCAGCATCCGCAGTCATTTGCTTTTATCCAGTGGCTGGAGATCATAGTGGGTCAGGCAGCATCCACGGAGAGAGAGCAAGCTAATGTTTTGAGTCTAAATTTGGAGATGCCGGTGTTGGACTGGGGTGTACAAAGTTAAAAATCACACACCAGTTTACAGTCCAACAGGTTTAACTGGAAGCACTAGCCTTTGGAGCGCCACTCCTTCATCATCCTTAATCAATCACCTGGACTATAACCTGGTATTGTGTGATCTTTAGTTTTGAGTTGAGGTGACTTGTTATCAGACCTACGATGAAGAGTCATCATAGAATCCTTACAGCGTGGAAACAGGCCCTTCAACCCAATAGGTCCACACCAACCCTCTGAAGAGTAACCTATCCAGACCCATTCTCCTATATTTACCTCTGACTAATGCACCTAACCAACACATCCCTGAACACTATTGGCAATTTAGCATGGTCAATTCACCTAATCTGCACATCTCGGGATCATGGGAGGAAACTGATGCGCCCGGAGGAAACCCGCACAGACACAGGGGGAGAATGTGCAAACTCCACATAGACAGTTGCCTGAAGTTGGAATTGAACCAGGGTCCCTGATGCTGTGAAGCAACAGTGCTAAGCCAACATGCCACCCCTTCATCTGGACTCAAAACATTAGCTTGCTTACTCTCCATGCAATGTGCCTGACCCGCTGTGATCACCAGCACTTTTTTGTTTTCCTTACAATCTCAAATGGTCTTTCTTCAGCAATATAACCAACTGTGTGATATTTGCCCTGATTGCCGTTTCTGTTACCCTGATGGTTTATCTGCCATCTCTGTCATACAGTGGCAGAGAGGTAGGGTTACATAAGATCCACGTCTTTCTATTTTACCTTGACGATATATTGAAAGGGAGAGATGGGCATTGTTTCAAAAAAGAAGACAAACAAGGAGTTGTCCACAGCTTTAGGAAAGCAAGCAAAGCTTATGGGTTGCATATCAGATGCTTCTTCTCTTTGCGGGCACTGACAAAGACTCATCACTTGTGTATGTTTGCCCAGAGTCGAGAATGTGTTGCTGGAAAAGCACAGCGGGTCAGGCAGCATCCGAGGACCAGGAGAATTGACATTTCGGGCTGGACACCTTCATCAGAAAAGGGGCTGACGCGGCCAGAAACGTTGATTCTCCTGCTCCTCAGATGCTGCCTGACACGCTGTGCTTTTCCAGCACCACACTCTCGACTCTGATCTCTAGCATATGCAGTACTCACTTTCTTCTATGTTTGCCCAGAGTCAGGGTTTTTAACTAGACCAATTGTCTTGGGTTCAGGGGAGCTCAGCATGGCAACAAGCCTTGACTTTATACAACAAATTCCACTGGAGGTAAATGAAAATGACTGGACCATGCGGTTGGTGCAGGGAGGAGATGGTATAGCATCAATTAGCTCATAATCCATGAGCCCTCTCTGGCTTGCATGTTCAAATCCCATCATTGAAGCTGGTGGAGTTTTAATCCATTTCCTAAATCTGTATAAAGTGGAGTTCTGAAAACCAGAATCAAAACATTAACTGTGTTTCTTTCTCCAAAGATGCTGCCAGATCCACTGAGTTTCGTCAGCATTCTCTCTGTTTGTTTCAGCTTTATAGCATCTGCAGTATTTTATGTTTTTTTAAAAATTCCCTACAGTGTGGAAACAGGCCCTTTGGCCTAACAAGTCCACACCGACCCGCCACCCATCCAGACCCATTCCCCTACACCTAACACTATGGGCAATTTAGCATGGCCAATTCACCAATTCAATTGGACTGTGGGAGGAAACCGGAACACCCAGAGAAAACCCACGCAGACACAGGGAGAATGTGCAAACTCCACACAGACAGTTGCCCGAGGCTGGAATCAAACCTGGGTCTCTGACGCTGTGAGGCAGCAATGCTAACCACTGAGCCACCGAGCCGCCTGGAATACTCACCCTACACCTTACTTGCCTCCTTTGAAACATTTCTTAAAACCTACCTCTTTCATCTTGCTTTTGCTCAACACTTAATATCTCCTTATATGATTGTTATATTTTGTTGTACAGTGCTCTGGTGAAGCGCCTTGGTTGTGCTGAAGGTGCTATATGAATGCAAGTGGTTGCTGTTGCCTGGACTTAAAGCACGCAAGAGGCCAAGGACATAGGTTATAGAAATAGACTCAAACAAACAGAGAATGGGGCTGAATGATCTCCATCGCACCATCACGAGCATTAGACACGGAAAAATGATGAACGAGGTCTGACTGAGCAGCCTGACACACTGATAGCATACAATCATTTCTTGTCTGTGGCCAATTTTGACCTGCCTTCCTCCCACCACCTCCTTTTTGACATATCTTTGAAGCATCACTTGTCATTCCATCATTGTTACAAAATTCTCTTGACAAGGGAGCGAGCTTTTATTGATGATCCAAGGACAGTTCTTTCAAGATAATAAGAATCATGTTATTCCACATTTTGCAGACAGCTTTTGGAAAAGGTTACAGAGGGCCAGTGAATGATTATGCTCATCGCACTCTTGTGAAAGTCCAGAAAATTAACCATAGCTCCAAATGATTTCTTCACAATTTATTTTACAATATGAGATGCATTCTCCCCAATAAAACAGGGCTGAGGACTGCTTTGACAGATACATTTACATCATGAGATGATTAACTGTAGGGAAAACGTCTTCATTTGCAATTGGGCTATAACCTGGTATTGTGTGATTTTTAACTTCATTTGCAGAGGAATGTAAAACTTGGGGTCACAGGTACCAGATAGTCGCTGATATTGATTTGTGAAAAGTTTTGTTTTGTGAGTGGTACAGGCAGATTATAACAGGCAGATTGTGGGCGGCATGGTGGCACAGTGGTTAGCACTGCTGCCTCACAGCGCCAGAGACCCAGATTCAATTCCCGCCTCATGCGACTCACTGTGCGGAGTTTGCACGTTCTCCCCGTGTCTGCATGGGTTTCCTCCGGGTGCTCCGGTTTCCTCTAATCTAATAACAAACAGGGACATACATAATAAATGGGTAGGTTTTCTCACTAGACTGTTAGCCCCAGACCCAGGTAATGTTCAGGGGACCTGAGTTTGAATACTGCTATGGTAGGTAGTGAAATTTGAATTCAATAACAATCTGGAATCAAGAGTTTAATGATGACTATGAATCCATTCCTGATTATCAAGGAGGGAAAACTCATCTGGTTTAATGCCCTTTAGGGAAGGAAATCTGGCCTGTCTGTGACTGCAGACCCACAGCAATGTGGTTGACTCTTAACTGCCTTCTGGGCAATTAGGAATGGACAATATCTGGCCCACCCAGTGATGCACACATCCTATGGACAAATAAAAGAAAACCCAGAAATCAGGCAAATTTCAGGACATTGATGCCATTGGCTGGGCCAACATTTATTGCCCGTCCCTTGAGGAGGTGGTGGTGAGCTGCCTTCTTGAACTGCTGCAGTCCACTTGCTGTAGGTTGACCCACAATGCCATGAGGGAGGGAATTCCAGGATTTTGACCTAGCAACAGTGAAGGAACAACGGTATACTTTCAAGTCAGGATGGTGAGTGACTTGGAGAGGAACATGCGAGGGAGTTCCCATATATCAGCTGCCCTTGTCCTTCCAGATGGAAGTGGTTGTAGGTTTGGAAGGTGCTGTGTAAAATTTAGCAGATTCACTGATGGGATGCAAGTGGAGGAGGAGGAGGCTGAGAGGCGATTTAAAAGTGTCTAAGATCATGAGGGATCTGACAGAACAGATGGGGAGAAACTGTCCCCATACATTGATGAAACAAGAACGAGGGGGCACAGATTGAATATCATTGGCAAAAGAAACAATAAAGATCAGAGGAGAAATGTTTGCATGCAGTATGTGTTTAGGGTCTGGAATTAATTAACCGAGTGTATGGTCGAGGCATCCAAGAGGAAATTGGACTAAACCAGAAGAGGGAAAATGTGCAGAGGTTATGGGGACAAAGTTGGAGAGGGGTTGGTTTGTAGGTGCATTGCCCAATTGATTAACAAGCATTGCATGATGCAATTCTGGGTGGGATAATGTTCAGAGGGTCAGTGCAGACTCAATTGGCCAAATGGCCTCTATCTGTACTGTAGGGGTTCTGTGGTTCTAAAATTACAAGAATTGTGCTGTAACCGATCAATGTTCATAATATGATTCTTGGAACCCTGGATTGTTTCACTTGCCCTAATTCCCTACCATCATGGCTGCAAACACTTTGGTATATCGTTTCAACAGAAGCAATTAGAATAGATTATCTCAGAGGCCTTTCAGCCCATTATGTCTGTGCTGGTCATCAAACATCTAACCACTCTTATCCCATTTTCCAGCAATGGGACCCATAGACTTGTGTGCTGCGGCACATCTAGTGCTCACCTAAATACCTCCTAAATAGCTTGATGGCTCCTACTTCTACCACCCCTTTTGGCACCCCCCACCCTCCAGGTGAATTATTTTTTCATTAAATCCCCTCCTGCTGCATACCTTAAGACTTTGCCCCCAATTAGTGACCCATCTACTTAGAGGAAAATTTCTCCCTGTTTACCTCATCTATGCCCCTCTGAACCTTGTACCCCTGAATCAGGTTTCCCTTTGGCCTTCTCTGCTCTAAGGAAAACAACCGCAGCCTACCTAGGCTCTCTCCTTGGCTGGAGTACATCCTGGTGAAAGAATCTCCTCTGTGCCATTACTAGTGACATTGCCAGATGAATTGTGACAGAAGGTCAAATTAAGTGCCACTTTTCCCCAGTAACAGGAGGAGTAATGGCAATCCCAATTTTTTGGGAACACAGTTAGAATTGACCCCCTGAATTCCAGAATCAAGAAGACTCACCTCTTATGGGAATTCAATGGAGGGTTCATGTGATCTGGAACACATTGGCAATGCCCATGGCATCTAGAGCCTGGGTCACCCGGAAACAGAACATAACTGCACCCAAATCGACTGGGTTCAAGCATTCAGCCAAACATTATCGAGCAAGCAGCCAATAAACATGTGAATTTTGGGAAGAGGCCCTTCAGTCCATTAAACCAGCATGGCTACTCAATTAGATTACTATCAATCTGGAGCTCAACTCCATTCACCCAACTTGTTCTGGAACTCTTAGAATGAAGTCCTATTTATTTGTGATTTTGGAATTGCTGCAGTGCAGATAGAGACCATTCAGTCCATCTTGTCTGCACAGATCCCCCGAACAGTATCTCACCCAATCCCCATTTTTACCATGACTAATCCACCGAGCTTGTACATCTCTGAGCAATTTAACATGACCAATCCACCTAACCTGTATATCTTTGCTCAGCTAAATACCTCCTTGATGGTTCCTACCTCTGCTACCCATTTTGGTGAATTTGTTTTCATCAAATCCCCTCCCACTCCATACCTTAAAACTTTGTCCCCAATTATTGACCTTGCTACAAAGGGGGAACGTTCTCCCTAACTACCCAAACAGACATGGGAGAACACGCAAACTCCATGCAATCACCCGAGGGTGGAATCAAATCCAGGTCCCTAGCGCTGTTCAGCAGCAGTGCTAGTCACTAGCCACTGAGGGCAGCTTCCATTTTTTTTCCCTTCCTGCTAGTACCGAATTGCTTTGCTTCTTTCTTATTAGTGATGATTTTCCTGGCTGTAGTCTAAATTGAATGAAAGCTTCCTTGCATCGAAGATACTTTTTGTGAAACACTGAGTCACTGTCAAGAGTCCTTCAAAAGCACAAACACCTTCTGTCTCTCCCTCAGAGAAATCAAGTCCAAGCTCTCAGTGTTAATTGGAATTTGAAAGGAGTTCCTAAACACTTATCATTCACACAATATTTGCAACGGCTTCACTTCTATCTGTCTGACACATTATCTATTTCTGACATCCTATGTACTGAGGAGGGGAAATAAAATCATTCATTCACAACTTTGAGCAAACTCTGGTACATCTTAATTTCCTTCCGTCTCATTGAAGCCTGCATCTGAATACTTTATAAAGAGCTGCTTCAGAGCTGGTGCTTTCAACAGGCCTGAGATGGACACCAGTCATTGACTGCGAGTGAGTGTTAAACCTGCTAAATAGGCATGAAACTGCAGTAATCTGACAAAGAAAAGCCACTGAAATGCAGCTCCCTTTCCAAAGATACAACCCGAGTGCTCCTGCTTTGAAACATTTATTTTCTGACATCTGCACAGCTCACAATCTGAACACTATATGAGTAGCAGAGTGATATGGCATGGAGGGCCATACAGCCCATTGTGTCTGTGTTAGCTCTTTGATTGAACTGTCCTATCGGGTCTCTGGGTGGAGTGTAAAAGATCACATGACACTGTTTTGAAGACCAGTTGGGGATTTTGCGCCCAGCTCAACATTTACCCCTCAACCAGCATCACCAAGGTTAATTGTCTGGCCATTACCACACCGCTGTTTGCAGGACCCAATTGGGGATAACTTGCCTGCAATATTTCCTGACACTAAAACTGTGACTGCACTTCCAGATAGAGTTAATTCGTGGTGGGGTGCAAGAGGCAGTCCTGAGGCCACAACCGTCGGGTCTTTCAAGCTTCTGCGAGATTCACATTTCCTCTCAGAAACTTGAATGGCCTTCTAAATGTCAGGAAGGAAACCAGTTGTCTCCGAGTGACAGCCTAAGCTGTGGGCAGGACGGCGAGAGAAAATATCAAATAGGAAGGAGTGCTTTGAATCTTGCTCACGAACACAAGTGCAACTTTTGACCATTGCCCGCACTGAGAGCTCAGGGGGCATGAGGCTGTGCCAAGGGCAAGCAGTTCGCCAGGAGCATATTCCAAAATAAGCAGGCATCCCATTGCCTCTTCGATGGCATGGCATTACTTTCCATCAAAGCAAACAGACTGGGCATCAATTATTGAAAGCTAAACACCATGTGCTGCACTGTCAGACTGTGAGCAGCTGCCTGATGAATGTACCTGAATCACTGATACACAGTCCCCACCAGACGTGTTTGAGCTTGAGTCAATCACCCGCACTAGGTTAGATTCCTTACAGTGTGGAAACAGGCCCTTCGGCCCAGTAAGTCCACACTGATCCTCTGAAGAGTAACCCACCTAGACCCATTTCCCTCTGACTAATGCACCTAACACTATGGGCAATTTAGCATGGCCAATACACCTCACCTGCACATCTTTAGATTGTGGGAGGAAACCGGAGCACCCGGAGGAAAACCATGCAGACAAAGGGAGAATGTGCAAGCTCCATGCAGACAGTCGCCCGAGGCTAGAATCGAACCTGAGACCCTGGTGCTGTGAGGCAGCAGTGCTAACCACTGAGCCACCATGCCACCAACTGCAGAGTCCCACATTCTCCAACTACAGACATCCGCAGAGCTGGACTGACTGGGGCACCATGAGTCTAGACCCATGGAGAAATACCAGGGGACGTGAGGAAGTGCTTGGTTAAAGAGGTATTGGTTGCTCAGTGATTAGCACTGCTGCCTCACAGCGCTAGGGATCCATGTTCAATTCCAGCCTCGGGTGACTGTCTGTGTGGAGTTTGCACACTCTATGTGGGATTCCTCCAGTGCTGGTTGGGTGGATTGGCCACAGGAAATGCAGGGTTCTAGGGCTAATGTGGGTCTGGGTGGGATGCTCTTCAGAGGGTCGGTGTGGATTCGATGGGCCAAATGGACTGCTTCCACACTGTAGGGATTCAATGATGAACGAAAAACTAGGTAGGTTTTAACATGCATCTAGTAGTAGGAAGGAGCGTTAAAGAGGTGAGGTGTGCTGGGCAGGAAATTCCAGAGGTTAGTGGCCTCAGTAACTCACGGTACAACTGTTGTTGTGAAGTTGAAAGCAAATGGTGGATGTGCAAAGAACATTAATGGATGTATCTCAGCGTGCTGGATGGGAAGAGTGTGAGGTCATGTGACAATTTCAATAGAAAGCTGAAGAGATTTAACAACATAATCAGACTGGGAGTCAACGTGGGCTGGTGAAAACGTGAGTACTGGGTCAACAGTTTGTGCTGTGAGTTAGGGTCTGAGCACTTTACACAAGGGAAAATCCACAGAAAGTAGACACAACTAATCGAGCTTCATGCGTTCAATGTCCATCAACAAGATGCACTGCAATGACTCACCTTTGACAGCACCTCCTTTCAGAGAGGGAAAAACCAGTAAGTCTTGATAATTAACATACTGGTTGTACTGGAGCTCCATGCTGATGTGTAAAAGATGGGTCAGGCTAGTATGCATCATTCACAAGTCTTACTGGTGTTTCCTTTGCACTCAGGCTCCTTTGACAACACCTTCCAAAGCTCCATCCTTTACCAGTGAGAAAATAGAACATAGAACAGAACAGCACAGGAAGGGGCCCTCCAGCCCACAATGTTGTGCCGAACATGACACGAAATGAAAATAACTCCTTCTGCCTGCCCTTGGTCCACATCGTTCCACTCCTTGCATATTCATGTGCTTATCTAAAAGTCTGTCATATCTGCATCCACCACCACCCCTAGCAGCACATTCCAGACTCCTACCACTCTCTGGGTAAAAACGTGCCCCTCACCTCTCCTTTGAACTTGCCCCTTCTCACCCCAAATGCATGCCCCCAACATTTCAACTCTGGGAAAAGATTCTGACTGTCAACCCTGTCCATGCATCTGATAATGCTAGCAAGTTCCCCCTCAGCCTCCGCTGCTCCGGAGAAAGCAACTCGAGTTTTTCTAGCTTCTCTTATACTTCACACTCTCTAATCCAGGCAGCATCCTGGCCAACTCAACTGCAGCGTCTCCGAAGCCTCCATATCCTTCCTGTAATGTGGCGACCAGAATTGAACGCAATACTCTTAAGTGTGGCTTAACCAAAGTCTTACAAAAGTGCAACATGACATCCTGACTCTTGAACTCCAGGACAGGGCAGCAGTTATATAGGAACACCACCACTTGCAAACTCCCCAACAAAGTGCACGTACACCACTATATTGTTGTTCCTTCTGTGTCACTGGATCAAAATCCTGGACCTCTCTCTGCAACATCACGGTGGGTCTACCTGCACCCCAAGGACTGCAGCAGTTCAAGAAGGCAGCTCACAATCACCTACTCAAGGCAACTAGGGACGGCCAATAAATGCCAACCCAGCCAGAGTTGCCGACATCCCATGTATCCCGTACTGGAACGAGGGGGAATGGCCTTAAAATAAGGGGGAGCAGATTTAGGACTGAGTTGAGGAGGAACCTCTTCAGCCAATGGGTTGTGAATCTGTGGAATTCCCTGCCCAGGGAAGCAGTTGAGGCTACCTCATTGAATGTTTTTAAGGCAAAGAGAGATGGATTTTTGTACAGTAAAGGAATTAGGGGTCATGGCGAGTGGGCAAGTAAGCGGAGCTGAGTCCATGAAAAGATCTTATTGAACGGCGGAGCAGGCTTGAAGGGCCCGACGGCCGATTCCTACTCCTGTTTCTTACGTTCTTATGAATGAATTTAAAAATAAAGCTCTCTTGGAAAGCCTGCATTTTCATTTTAAAAAATGTAACTCAGAAAATGTAACTGCTGTTAATTTTGCAAATAATGCCTTTGGAAAGGAGAAGAGTCCATCAGGGACACTGAAGGCCCATTTTATTCCATGGCAATGATCAGGACATAGCAAATCACTGTGTGTTTGTCTAATTGCAGCTTGCACCCAAACAAGATGTTTTCATCAAAAGCATTACATTCCTTCAGCCTAAACTAATCAATTACTTGATACCTAATTGAAAAACTGCTTCAGCATGTGGATCCGATGTCAGTAAAAACATTATATTGCAGCCAAATAAAGAACGCCATTAAGTTATCTCTGCTATTAGTCTCTCATTTGTATTAACTGCCTTCCTCCAATCCTCACCCACCTCTCCCTTCATTCATCATGTTGGACCTAATTACCAGTGCCTTGCCTTCCAGCTACTGCAAGTCTGTAACCAAAGCAGTGTACTCAACCATACACTGCGTCAACTGTGGTAGCTCTTACTTTCACTGACACACAGCACCGTACATGTCTCTGATCGAGTTAAGCCTGCTTCATGTGTCCCATTGAATACAATAGGTGTGCCTTCTCTCGAGTTTGGAAGAATGCGAGGTGGTCTCGTTAGGAACACTACATTCTTACAGGATGTGAAAGGGTAGGCAATAAGAGGTTATTAGGAGAAAGTGAGGACTCCACATGCTGGAGATTAGAGCCGAACGTGTGGTACTGAAAAAGCACAGCCAGTCAGGCAGCATCCAAGGAGCAGGAGAGTCGACATTTCGGGCAAAAGCCCTTTATCAGGAAAGGGCTGAGGTTATTACTCTCAGATGTAGAATCCAGAACGAAGAGGCAAAGTCATAGCATCATAGAGATGTACAGCACAGAAACAGACCCTTCGGTCCAACCCGTCCATGCCGACCAGATATCCCAACCCAATCTAGTCCCACCTGCCAACACCCGGCCCATATCCCTCCAAACCCAAAGTCTCAGGATAATGTGGCTGAGATGGCAGAGCAATTTCTTCCCCCAGATGGCTGTTTAGAACTCTCTACCAGGCTGTTCTTCCAACAAGGTAAGGAAGAGGAATCAGCTCTACTTTTTAAAAAATCCCCTCTTGTTCAGTCACAACAAATATTTGTTATTTTGTTTTTCAGTTAAAATGAGATAGAACGAAAAAAATCATGCAACTCCATGTTAGACTATATTCTTTTTTACTTTTTATTTATTAATTTTGCAGGATATGGGCATCCTTGGTTGGCCCTCTCTAATTGCCCTTGAGAAGGTGGTGGTGAGCTGCCTTCTTGGAGAGACTGAGGACTGCAGATGCTGGAGCTCAGAGTCGATAAAGTGTGGCGCTGGAAAAGCACAGCGGGTCAGTCAGGCAGCATCCGAGGAGCAGGAGAGTCGACATTTCAGGCAGAACCCTTCATCAGAAGCGGGGAGGGGGAAGAGAGATAAACAGAGGGTGGGGTGCTAAACAAGGCCACCCGCAAACTGGAGGAAGAACATCACAGCTTCTGCCTTGGGAGTCTATAGCCACAAAGCCTCAACATTGAATTCACCAGTTTCCATATCTCCCCTCCTCCCACCCATCCCAGATCCAACCCGGCACTGCCCCCTTGACCTGACCTAACTTTCCCACCTATCTGCTCCACCTTCCCACCCGACCTCTCACCATCACCTCTTATGTGCATCCACCTATCACCATCCCACCCACCTTCCCCACCGACCTATCACCATCACCTCCGACCTGCATCCACCTATCACCATCCCACCCACCTTTCCCCCAGCCACACAGCTCCCCCCACCATTTATTTCTCAGCCTCCTTCCCCCTCCCCATTTATGACGAAGGCATTATGCCTCAAACATTGACTCTCCTGCTCCTCGGATGCTGCCTGATATGCTGTGCTTTTTCCAGCGCCACACTTTATCAAGCTGCCTTCTTGAACTGCTGCAGTCCACCTGCTGAGGGTTGACCCTCAGTGCCATTAGGGAGGGAATTCCAGGATTCTGACTCAGCCACAGTGAAGGAACGGGTCAGGATGCTGAGTGAATTGGAAGGGAACTTAACAGTGGTGGGGTTCCCTCGTATCCACTGCCGTTGTCCTTCGAGATGGAGGTGGTCATGGGTTTGGAAGGTGCTGTCTGAGGATCTCTGGTGAATGTGTTACTGCACAAGTCGGATCCCAGTCTGACATAATAGACTATATTTGGTTCCTTTTGGTTTCAATGAGCTGCTCTTTCACAGAAACTTAAGCACGCAATGCTGTAAATTTGTTTCTAACAATAAAACAGAAATTTACAAAGCAAAAGGAATGAAGAAAAAATCAATTTAAACCCAAATTATTTACATATAACACAATTTTAAAGATTTTGAAACATGTAAATAAACAAGGTCCTTTTCCCAGGGTATGGGAGTTCAAGGTGAGAAGGGAAGATTTAACAGGGGGAACCTTTTCATGCAGAGGGTGGTCTGTGTATGGAATGAGCTGCCAAAAAAAGAGGTGGAGGCTGGTATAATTACAATATTTAAAAGGCATATGTGAATAGGAAGGGTTTAGAGGGATATGGGCTAAATGCTGGCAAATGGGACTAGATTAATTTAGGATATTTGGTCGGCATAGACGTGTTGCACCAAAGGGTCTGTTTCTGTGCTGTATCTCTCTATGACAAGAAAATACCAAACCATTAATCCTTTTAAAGTAAAAAGCGAAAGGACTGAGGATGCTGTAAATCAGAAACAAAACTAGATGTTGCTGGAAAAGCTCAACAGGTCTGGCAGCATCTGTGCAGAGAAATTAAAGTTAACGTTTCAGGTCCAGTACCTAAGCTTTTCCAGCAACTTCTGTTTTGGAATTCCTTTACAATACTAACATCAACAATCATTCCCACCACCATCATACTTCACACAGAGGGTGGTGGGCGTTTGGAACGCGTTGCCAGCAGAGGTCGTAGAGGCAGGCACGGTAGATTCATTTAAGATGCGTTTGGACAGATGCATGCGTGGGTGGGGAGCAGAGGGATACAGATGCTTAGGAAGTGACCGACAGGTTTAGACAGTACATGTGGATCTGCTCAGGCTTGGAGGGCCGAAGGGCCTGTTCCTGGGCTGCAAATTCTCTTTGTTTCTTTGTTCTTTATATGCATGAGTCTTAACTTAACTGCAGGTTCAATTCTCAGTCTTGGGAATGTGCCACTGTCTGACTGGAAATTTCAAATTAGTTCCTCACACTGAGGTAGCCAATTTTTTTTTTAGCAGATCTGACCTAACACCTTTCGACAGGAGCAAGTGTCTTACAAAGCAAAGACTTCTGCAAAACTGAGCTGAAAGCAAAACTTAAGTCAGGGGATCTTCTCCCTCAGCCAAAGGACAAGTTCAAGCTTCTTTGACCTGAGACTTAATGTACAACTGTTGTCCCCTTATAGGCATAAAACTCGACCAACGAAAGCACTTTGCTCTCCAGGAAACCTCTCTGCCTTCCTGTGTTTTTTTAAAATCCCATGGCAACAGAAGAGCTTGCAAGTTTTAATTATCAAACATCTTTCTTGACACAGACCAAAGCCACCATGTCACTAGCTGAAAATCACTCTAAAATGAACAACATTATAAATGAAATAAATTGCACAGCTTTAATCACAAATCCAAGTTTACAAATTTGGAAATAGCATGTCATAAACCTTCGTTGCACAGGTACGCACACAAATACACACACACAAAGTCTGACAGCATCTTTAAAATCAGGCAAATTATTTTGGAAATCAATCTTTCATCATTGACACTAATCTTAGTGTTCCTCTTTACAGGTGTTGATTAAACTTGCTTGCGTACCCAGAATTTTCTACTTTTCATCTGATGCCTTTCTCTGTCACACATACTTCTCCTTCATTGAAAAAGTACAGGTTGTTTTCCTTTACACACATTTCATTAATGAGAATTAGCCAAAACAAGATTGGCAACCTGGGGACACTGCCTCTATAGCACAAAGTTTTAAAGTGCAAATCCTGCCCCATTAGTTTAAATGGTGCTGCTATTGCATGATTTTCTTGTTACACAGGTTTGCTTGAGAACGGACCTACCGCGTTATCGCAGAACTGATGGTACAGCATTACTAAGGCTACAAGTGAATTGAACCCAGGCACTACACAGGCGACTAACATATTATTGGCAGTTTTGAAGCTGCGACTGAGTATTTGACACAATCTTAACCTGAATGAAGCAGAGTGGCTCAATAGGCTTCTAGTTTCTATATACAGAGATTACCAATTGGGGAAATTCATCAAGCAAACCAGACGTGCTTTGCAATTTCAGACTCCTCTCAGAGAGGTCTGGCTGTGTATTAGTTTGATTTTAGTGCTGAAATTGCCTCTTTTTTAACAGTGCAATTGAAGTGTATGAATTTACAGTTTAAATTTACTCATATCCCCCATTAAAATATTAAGCCAAACAGGAGCTATGTTCCAACAACATTAAAATACATATAAATCACACACATCTTAAATCACAAATACAAGCTTCCAAATTATAGATATAATATATCATAAATCTTCATCACACAAAGTTGAGCGGTGACCTTACAGAGACCTAATGAGGGGTCTAGATAAAGTCAATGACTGGTGTCTTTTCTCCAGGGTGGGGGATTTCAAGACTAGGGGGTTTATTTTTAAGGCAATAGAAGAAAATTTAAAAAAAAACATGGGGCCATTTTTGTTCACAAAGAGAGTGATTCGCATGTGGAATGAACTTCTTGAGGAAGTGGTGGATGTGGGTAAAATTACAAAGTTTAAAAGGCATTTGGATAAGTCCATGAATAGGAAAGGCTTGGAGGAATATGGGCCAAGCGCAGGCAGGTGGGACTAGGTGAGTTTGGGATTATGGTCAGCATGGACTGGTTGGACCGAAGGGTATGTTTCCATGCTGTGTGACTCTATGACATGATTTTCTTCACACTATTCAATTCACAATGTTGTGTCCTTTGATTTGACAGCGATGTTATATTTCAGTGTCCACACCCTCCGACCATCATGATCTCATTTCTCCCTCCAGCCTTCAAGCATTTTATTGACATTTAAGAGATTTGGACAACCCAAATGAAGTGTAAGATCTAAGAGCAGGACTTGGCCATACAGCCCCTTGTGCTTGCTCCACCTTTCATTACAATCATGGCTGATCGCATCTCATCCCCAACTCTACTTTCCTGCCTACTTTCCATAACACTTCAACCCACCCTGTCCCCCCAGAAACTATGAGTCCATGCTGAGGCATTTTACAATCCCTCGCCCTGTGGCACACCTGGCCACTCTTAGTATGAGGGTCAAAAGGCTTTCTTAATGCACTCACTGGGTGTGGGCATCATTGGTTGGGCCAGCACTCATTACACATTTCGAGTTGCTCTTGAGAAGATGGTGGTGAGCTACCTTCTTAAACAGCTGCAGTCCTTGTGCTATAGGTAGACCCACGATGCATGAGGGAGCGAATCCAGGACTTTGACCCTGTGACAGTGAGGGAATGGTGATACATTTCCAAGCCAGCGTGGTGAGTGGCTCAGAGGGGAACTTGCAGGTAGTGATGTTCCCACGTATCTGCTATCCTTGTCCTTCAGGATTGACAGTGTCATGAGTTTGGAGAGTGCTGTCTGAGGATCTTTGATGAATTTCTACAGTGCATCTTGTAGATAGTATACACTGCTGCTATTGGAGCACAAGTCTTCAGTACTATTGCCGGAATGTTGTCAGGGCCCATAGCCTTTGCAGTATCCAAAGTTTCCAACTATTTCTTGATATCACACAGTGTGAATCAAACTGGCTGAAGACTGCTATCAGTGGTGCTGGGGACCAGTGGAGGAGGCTTGTGGGAGGAGACTGTAGTAATATGAAGATATGAACTAGGAGCAGGAGTTGGTCAATCAGCTCCCCAACCCGACAGGGTCATGACTGATCTGGTTGCATTCTGACTTCTGCACAAAAACAGAAAATGGGAGTAGACCATTCAGCCCTTTGAGCCTATTCCACCACTGAATAAGATCATGGCTGATTCAACTCAGTACATCCAATTTGCAGTGAACCTGCCTCACAGCACCCTGGACCCAGGTTCGATTCCACCCTCAGACAACTGTCTGCGTGGAGTTTGCACATTCTCCCCGTGTCTGCATGGATTCCCTCCCACAGTCCAAAGATATGCAGGTTAGGGTGGATTGGCCATGCTAAATTGCCTATGGTGCCCAGGCATGTGCAGGCTAGGTGGGTTAGATATGGGAATTGTATGGTTACAGGTTATATGGTAGGAGGTGGATCTGGGTGGGGTGCTGTTCAGAGTGGTCTCCATAGTCCAATGGCCTGCTTCTATACTGACAGGATCCTATGATTCAATGAGAGAAGATTGCCCAGTCAGCTCCTCACCACTGGTTAGGCCCCTCCCCCTTCCCAAACCCTTTCAGCAATTGTAACTGTGGTGATTGTAACGAGGTCAGCAAGGGTTCCTCGCAGAATGTGCATTCACTGATTGAGACTGTTAATGTCATCCAATCAGGGAACTCATTGGGCTTTCAGATATCCTGTTCACTCAGAGTTGGATCAGTGTCAAGGACTCTCCACATGTAAATAAAGGGGTACGTGGTGATGGGATATCGGCCTCTGTGAAGTTATTTCAATATACATGCAAGGTATTTCAACCATGGTCTTATTTAGCAGGGAGGCACGGTGGCTCAGTGGTTAGCACTGCTGCCTCACAGCGCCAGGGACCCGGGTTCGATTCCAGCTTTGGGGCAACTATCTATGTGGAGTTTGCATGTTCTCCCCGTGTCTGTGTGGGTTCCTATTCCACAATCCAAAGATGTGTAGTATAGGTGAATTGGCTGTGCTAAATTGACCATAGTGTTCAGGGACGTGTAGGTTAGGTCAGTTAGTCAGGAGTAAAGTATAGGGTAGGGGAATGGGTCTGGTTGGGTTACTCTTCGGAGGGTCAGTGTGGCCTTGTTGGGCTGAAGGGCCTGTTTCCACACTGTAGGTAATCTAATTTAAATATATGAATAGGTATTAACCCTTTCCCTTTTGGAAAGCACTGTACATGTAGTAGGATACCCACACATTAATTCTTGCTTAGTAAGAGAATGATAGCTGGGACTGTCTGGGGCACAGTGCAAGGATAATGGGTGGGCCATTTAGGACTGAGATGCGGAGAAATTTCTTCATGCAGAGACTGGTGAACCGTGGAATTCTCTGCCACAGAAAGCAGTTGAGGCCAACATATTAAATGCTTTCACGAAGGAGTTAGATATAGTTCTGAGGGCTAAAGGCATCAAAGGCTATGGAGAACAAGCTACAGAGTTAGATGATCAACGACCATCTTATTAAATGGCAGAGCAAGGTCAACAAACCAAATGGCCTCCTCCTATTTTCTATGCAGAAATCGGAACATAGCCAGATCAGTCATTACCTTAGTAAATGGCAGAGCAGGCTTGAGGCTTGATGATGTGCAGACCTCTTAAACATCAATAAAATGCTCTGCAAGAGTTGAACAATAAACATCAAGTGGGATTCCCAATGGATTCCATCTCCTCCTTTTAACATTCTCCCCTCATCCCTTGGCTCATTGTTTGCATTTCCACTGGTGACATGTAGAGACTCAGCCTTTTCTATCTCATTCAGTTTTCCTCACTGTCCTGCTGAATAACTGGAATGAGCACAGCGTGTGTCGCACACCTTATCAGCTTATCAACCTCTTTCCTCACAAGACCGTCCCCACACAATACAGGCAAAATTGCTTTTCCTTCCGTTCGTCACAGGAGTTGTGAGATCGTGGTTATGATATTTGCACATACGGAGGATTAGTTTATTTTCCTCCAATGCTATTCTTCCTCCTGTATCTCTAAGCCTCACCAGCCACACAACAAAAACAGCTTGTGTTTAAACAGAGATTCCAGAGATGAAAGCTTGTCTATGAGCAGAGATTGAGCAGTTTAGGCCAATAATCACTAGAAGATTGAGAGGAGATCTAATTGTGGGACATAAGATGCTAAAGGGGATTGACAAAATATACAGAGTGGATCTTTTCTCATGTGAGACAATCAAGGGTGGCACGGTGGCACAGTGGTTAGCACTGCTGCCTCACAGCGCCAGTGACCCGGGTTCAATTCCCGCCTCAGGCGACTGACTGTGTGGAGTTTGCACGTTCTCCTCGTGTCTGTGTGGGTTTCCTCTGGGTGCTCCAGTTTCCTCCCACAGTCCAAAGATGTGCAGATTAGGTGAATTGGCTGTGCTAAATTGCCCTTAGTGTAAGGTGAAGGGGTAAATGTACGGGAATGGGTTTGGGTGGGTTGCTCTTCGGAGGGTCGGTGTGGACTTGCTTGGCCGAAGGGCCTGTTTCCACACTGTAGGTAATCTAATCTAAAAAGAACACAAGGTCATAGATTTAAGGTAAGGGCTAGCAGAGATGAGGAGGAATGACCTCTCAATGGGTCATGAATCTGTGCAATTCACTGTCCCAGAGTGTGGTAGATGATGGGACACTGAGTAGATTTAAGATTATCTACAGTGTGGGAACAGGCCATTCGGCCCAAGAAGTCCACACCGACCCTCGGAAGAGTAACCCACCCACACCCATTTCCCTCTGAATGACACACGTAACACTATGGACAATTTAGCATGGCCAATGCACCTAACCTGCACATCTTTAGGTTGTGGGAGGAAACCGGAGCACCCAAAGGAAACCCACGCAGACACGGGACGAATGTGCAAACTCCACACAGACAGTCACCTGAGGTGGGATTCAAACCTGGGTCCCTGGCGCTGTGAGGCAGCCGTGCTAACCACTGAGCCACCGTGCTGCCCATTTGATTGGATTTATTATTGTCACATGTATCCAGTGTAATGTTTTGCTTTGCGAGTAGAACAGGCAGACAATACCATAGAAAGTGAATCAGGGTAACAGAACAGAGTGAGGAATACAATGTTATGGCTGCAGAAAATGCACCCAAAGAGGGAGATCAACACTGAATTTAAAATTTGAGAGGTCCATGTAGAAGTCTGTTAACAAAGGAGAGGAAGCTGTTCTTGAATCTATTGGTATGTGTGTTCTAGCTTTTGGCACCTTCTGTCTGACGGAAGAGTTTGGAGGAGATTATAACTGGGGTGGGAGGGGTCTTTGATGATGTTGGCTGCTTTCCTGAGGTAGTGGGAAGTGTAGGTGGAGTCAATGGATGGAGGTGGAATTAGACAGATTTTAATGGTGGAGAGAGTACGAAGGGTAAGTGGAGTTGAGATCACGCCATCATCGTACTAAATGGAGGAGCAGGCTCGAGGGGCTGAATGGCCTACTCCTGCTGCTGGTTCTTACGTTCAGTGCTCTCCATGTAGTTAAAAGGCCCCAGTGCAAATATCAGGAAACATCTGTCTACGCAATGATATGAGACCAGGTGACCAAAGCTTTGGAGTAAGAGGTGGGTTTTATGAAGTGTCTGAAAGCGCAACAGTAAGGCAGGGAGGTTCAGGGACAGCATTCCGGAACTGGAGGCCCAGGCTGGACAACCAATATTGGAGCGATTAGAATCAGGCAAAGGTGCAGAAATGAAGTAAGGCTGAGACCTCATGGTGTCGGGCTGAAGGAGCTTAATAATGAGGTTGTAGAGGCGAGACAAGGTTTGAGTTAGGAAGCATAACATGGGCTGCAAGAGGTCGCAGAGGTAGGAAGAGTTATAGGGCTGAAGGGGTTCATGAAGAGAGGGAGGGTAGTACCACTGGAGAAGGTTAAAGAGATAATGAAGGTAATAGGGGCCAGGGGAGGTTGTGGGGATAGGGAGAGT
>NC_057719.1:9207756-9256737 GCF_004010195.1 Chiloscyllium plagiosum
GGGGTTGGAGGAGATTTCAGACACAGGGAGGGACCATGGGGCTGGAGGAATTTGCAGAGACAGGGAGGGATCATGGGCCTGGAGGAGATTGCAGAGACAGGGAGGGAACATGGGGCTGGAGGTGATTGCAGAGATAGAAAGGGATCATGGGGTTGGAGGGGGTTGCAGTGACAGGGAGGGATCATGGGGTTGGAGGAGATTTCAGACACAGGGAGGGACCATGGGGCTGGAGGAGTTTGCAGAGACAGGGAGGGATCATGGGCCTGGAGGAGATTGCAGAGACAGGGAGGGATCTTGGGATTGGAGGAGGTTTCAGAGACAGGGAGTGATCATGGGGTTGGAGGAGGTTGCAGAGACAGGGAGGGATCATGGGGTTGGAGGAGGTTGCAAAGATATGGGATGCAGTAAGGAATGGAAGAGGCTTTGGTGACACAGAGGATAGTAATTGCTGGACACAGTCACACAGCTAGAGAGAGGAGTCACATTTGGATAAGATTGCAGAGACATGAGGATAGAGGGGACTGAAGGAATCTCCTGAATTAAAAAAAAATCATTCATGGGATGAGGACGTCGCTGGCTTGGCCAGCATTTGTTGTTCATCCCTCAGAACCGTGCCCACACAATACAGGCCAAATTGCTTTTTCTTCCATTCGTCACAGGAGATGCGAGATCATGGTTCTGGTATTTGCACATACAGAGGACTAGTTTATTTTCCCCAACGCTATTCTTTCTCTTGCATCTCTTCGCCTCGGTAGACACATTGCTGTGGGTCTGGTGTCACACGTAGGCCAGACCAGGTAAGGATGGCAGTTTCCTGGTGGGTTTTTCCAACAAGCGACAATGGATTCATAGTCATTATTAGACCCTTAATTCCAGAGTTTTGCTGAATTTAAATTCCACCATCTGCCGTGGCAGGATTCGTACCCGGTCTCCAGAACATTATCTGTGTCTCTAGATTAGCAGTCCAGGGATAATGCCAGTAGGCCATGGGCTCCCCAGATAGAGGGAGCTGAAGGACCTTCTGGAACCAGGGAGGGTAGTGGGGACTGGAGGAAGTTGTGAAAGTAGGCAGGGTTGAAAACAATGTGGGAATTTTAAAACAGAACATTTGTCAAGCAGGAGAAATAATGTAATTCCTTTCTCAACGTGTTGAACAGCGCAATACTGTCCTTTAGAATCTTGTCCATGGGAGAGACTGTATCACAATAAAACATCTCAACATCTGATTCTGAAGAACACAGGTATCAGAGGAGGCCTGTTAGTCCTTATAACCTGCTCCAACACTCTGCATCCTAACTCTGAGACAGTGAGGACTGCAGATGCTGGAGGTCAGAATTGAGAGTATATTGCTGGACAAGCACAGCAGGTCAGGCAGCATCCAAGGAGCAGGAGAATCGATGTTTCAAGCAAAAGCCCTTCAACAGGAATGGGGGCTCTGGCCCGCAACGTCAATTTTTCTGCTCCTTGGATGCTGCCTGACCTGCTGTGCTTTTCCAGCAACACACTCTAACTCCATCTACTCACCTGCTCCTAGGCTACTTGCCAAAGGGAATTAATTTTTGAAGAAAAATAGTCTCGAGCTGAAGGTTTCTGATTTCATTTTTACTTCCAGTCATGTTCGGTGGTCATTTTCAAACCTTGTTATTGCAGAATGTAAAGGACAACTCTGAACCTCAGTATTGTTTTCCTTTAAACATAGCAAGAAACATTGATGTCACACAACTGCCAAGCAGTTCTCTCTTGTTGATTATCCCCAACAAGAGAGAATGTAGTCATCGCCCTTTAACATTTAATGACATTTCCATCACTGAATCCCACACTGTCAACGTCCTGCGTGGTTCTCATGGATCAGAAATTGAACTAGACTAGCCACACAAATATTATGGCTACAGGAGCAGGTCAGGGGCTAGGAATACTGCGACACGTAACTCATTTCGTGACTCCCCAAAGCTTGTCCACCATCTGCAAAGCACAGGTCAAAGTGTGATAGAATACTCCCCACTTGCCTGGATATGTGCAGATCCATCAGCACTCAAGAAGCTTGACACCATCTACCATCAAAGCAGCCCACTCAATTGTCACCACATCCATAAACACCCACTCCTTCCATTACTGATGCTCGGGCAGCAGCACTATGTACCATCTGTAAGATGAGCTGCAGAAAGTCACTCAGGCTTCGAAGACAGCACCTTCCAAACCTACAAGTTGTACCATCCAGAAGGACAAGGACAACAGATGCATGAGAGCACCAACATCTCCTTCTTCCTCTCCAAGTTAGCCACTGTGCTGACTGGGAACCAACAAGAAAGTAGAAGTGAACATGAACGGGCAATATTACAGGGATTAGTGTTCCAATGAAGCTCCACGGAAAGCTGAAAGAACACCACCTCATTTTCCACTTTGGTGTTTTACAGCATCTGGGATACAATATTGAGTTCCATTACTTCAGACCATGACCGCTGTACTCCATCTTTCTCACATGCCCCACCCTTGCCTGGCTATATCTTGTTGGTTTTGCTCTCAGGAGAGAGGCCTCCTTTTTACCACTGAACATTTACACATGCTTTATATCTCCATCTCTCCTTTGCTTCCATTCAAGGCCCCTTTGTCTTTTGCACCTCACAATCTGTTCCACCTGCTCTTTCACACCCTCTGTCTACAGCAATAAACCACCATTTTCCAGTTCCATTTAGTTCTGAAGAAGAGGCATACCAAATTTGGAATATTAACTCTGTTTCTCTCTCCACGAGTGCTGCCAGACCTGCTGAGTGGGCGGCATGGTGGCTCAGCGGGTAGCACTGCTACCTCACAGCACCAGGGACCCGGCTGGATTCCAGCCTCAGGCAACTGTCTGTGTGGAGTTTGCACATTCTCCCCGTGTCTAAATTGTTCATGGATATATGGGTTAGGTGCATTAGGTAGGAGTAAATGCCGAGTAGTAGAATAGGGGATGGGTCTGGATGGGTTATTCTTCGGAGGGTCAGTGTGGACTTGTTGGGCCTAATGGCCTGTTTCCACACTGTAGGGATTCTATAATAAGTGTCTCCAGCATTATTTCAATGGAAGTGAAGGTTCTACTGAACCAGATATGATGCGAAACAGCAATATCTTTTGAACTGCATTGAAAAATGGGAAATGATTCTGAGGGTTTCCATTTTTCACTTATCAGGACTGATGCAAGAATGCCAAATTCTGAATGTTTACAAGAATTTATACTCTGGGAGACCCTGTTGTACAAGTCGTTGCGATCATTTGAAATTTGGTGTCCTTGTATTTGTCCAAATGAATGCAACATGAAAAGTTTTGGCACCATTTCTGTCTTTTCAACAATGCACAACATCTGCACTATCAAGTGACTAATAAATTTCTTAGAATGCGTTTGGCCTCTCATAACCCCATATGCATTACAGAGAATTTGTACATATTGCAACTCCTTAAAAGCCATTTCCAAGCCATTGCATAGATTACAAATGAAAATAAAATGCATTTGCTTCCTCACGTTGAATATTATTTTGATTTCAATTAATTCTGAAATGAGCAACCAGACTATCGCCGCAGCAAACTACCTTCGGCTCCAATAGGTCTTTTTTGTTGCCATAGCAACGGGTTATCATTGTCATGGCTACCCAGTGCCACATGTAATTGTCTGAATGTGAGCTGCACTGATAATCCAGAGTCAATAGGAACAAAGTGAACTTTCTTTCTCATTTTTTTTTAAAAAACTTGGGAACTTAATGCATTGACTCAAAAGGTCATTGCATTATGGGGTCAGGATGCTTCATAGGCCAAGCAATTACTTAAATTGTTTTAAACCATATTTGCCATGATCAAGTGATGTTCAAATTCTCTCGGCTGAATAATGGAATTCAATTTTCATTCCCACTCTGCTCAGTTGTCCTTTTTCACTTTCTTTGCTAATGTTTGAGCTGGCTGGCTAATATCAGGCATTTTACGTCCCAGTTGCTCACTGCAGACTGCAACTCCAGCTGCCTGGACCTGAAACTCTGGAATTCCCTTCCCTATCTCTTTACCTCACCCATCTCCTTCAAAATGCTACTTCAGTCTTACGCAGCTCAGAGTCAAATCTTGCCCTGGGAACTGCCGTGGGATATTACACAATGCTAAGTGTGCCATATGCGTCCAAGTTGTTGTTACATTTGCTGTTCTGGGCTTTTTATCCGGGAAACATTGAGGTTCTTGGACACGATTTGTCCCTCTCCAATGTCTCTGAAATCCATTCTCCTTTACATCTGCTCAAAACCAACAGCCTTGCATTCTTAATGCAGTAATCCTGAGAGTGGCGAGCTCTGTATTTGGTTGTACGCACTAAGTGAGTATGTCGAACAACATTTGCACATTTTTATGTGTATGCTTATTTTCTGTTGTAATATTGCGAAGTGGAATTTGTGTGTGATTCATAATATATCTACTGTCAATCAGGAACACAAAAAAACATTTCACTTCTGGACCAAGAAGTACAGGCAGAATCTGATCCAATTTATTTGCAAATTATTAATTTTCTCAGTACATTAAAGCTGAACTTTCTGACCTTAATCAGTCTTCCCCACCACCTATTTAACCTACTGCTTGTATATATATTTCACCTTCACCATTCTTTTTAATCCGAAACATGCCCTGTAGGTTAAGACTGTCCTTTTTCAGCTCAATTCCAGAGTTAAAAACTAACATCGAAGTGCACAATAATACATACACAACCTAAACCATGTGTCATACACTCTGATCCCAGTTGGAAGGCCATGGGATCAAGACGCATTGCAAAGATTTGGGCACACTAATCTCGGCTGACACTCCAATGCAATGGTAAACAAATGTCAAACTGTTGGAAACACTATCTTATAGATGTCTCTTTAAGGTCCTATTCCCCACCCCACCCCACTTCTTTGTGTTATTTTGAAGAAATACTGAGAGTTTTAACCCAGTGTCTTTGGGCCACACAGTCATAGAGTCAGACAGATGTACAGCATGGAAACAGACCCTTCGGTCCAACTCGTCCATGCCAACCAGATACCCCAACCCAATCTAGTCCCACCTGTCAGGACCTGGCCCATATCCCTCCAAACCCTTCCTATTCATATACCCATCCAAATGCCTCTTAAATGTTGCAATTGTACCAGCCTCCATCGCTTCTTCTGGCAGCTCATTCCATGCATGCACCACCCTCTGTGTGAAAAAGTTACCCCTTGTCTCTTTTATATCTTTCCTCTCTCACCCTAATTCCTGATTATCACCCTAATTCTCTCTCATTCCTGAAAAGGGCTCATGCCCGAAACGTCAATTCTCCTGTTCCTTGGATGCTGCCTGACCTGCTATGCTTTTCCAGCAACACATTTTTAGCTCTCTCACCCTAAACCCATGCCAGCTAGTTCTGGACTCGCCCATCCCAGGGAAAAGACTTTGTCTATTTTTCCTATCCATTCCCCTCATAATTTTGTAAACCTCTATAAGGTCACCCCTCAGCCTCTGACACTCCTGAGAAAATAGTCCCAGCCTGTTCAGCCTCTCCCCATAGCTCAAATCCTCCAACCCTGGCAACATCCTTGTAAATCTTTTCTGAATCCTTTCAAGTTTTGCAACACCTTTCCTCGAGGAAGGATACCAGAATTGCATACAAAATTCCAACAGTGGCCTAACCAATGTCCTGCACAGCCGCAACATGACCTCCCAACTCCTGTACGCAATACTCTGACCAATAAAGGAAAGCATACCGGCCAATTTTAATCCATCAACCAACAGCATGAAACAGAATTGTTCTAGAAGGTAAAAAAGCAGAACTAATATTTCAGGTCCAGTGACCTTACTTCTGAACATAATTTCCATTTTTGTTTCCAATTTCCAGCAACCGCAATTATTGGGTCATAGAGATATGCAGCACGGAAAAAGGTCCTTCGATCCAACTCGTCTGTGCTGATCAGTCCCATTTGCCAGCATTTGGCCCATATCCCTCTAAACCCTATCTATTCATATATCTATCCAGATGCCTTTTAAATGTTGTAATTGTACCAGCCTCCACCATTTCTTCTGGCAGCTCATTACAGACATGCAGCACTCTCCTCATGAAAATGTTGCCCCTTAGCTCCCTTTTAAGTCTTTTCCCTCTCACCTTAAACCTATGCCCTCTAGTTCAGCTCGTCCCCACCGCAGGGAAAACACCTTGTCTATTTACCCCTATCCACGCCCCTTATGATTTTATGAACCTTTGTAAGGTCAATTCTCTTCTCTGGGTTTGTGTTTGTTCTGTAATGTCATGGATCTGGAGGGGTTAACTTTATATTCCATCGATTCCATCAGTTCTGCTGGGGTTGCATACAGTCATGGGTGGAGACATGAGTTCTACTCTAGATTTTGGAGGGAGCAGATGTATCTGCAACAGCTCCCTAAGGTCCGAGTCATTGTGGCAGTGCAAATGTAATTGCATTTGTTGCTATCATGTACAATAAATGTTGTTATTTAAGAACAGTGACTTTTCTGTCGATATAGTACTGTGGTGTTGCCTTCAGTAGTAGTTACGAGATAGGTTCAGCAAAGTGGAACTGGGGAGGTCTGTTGTTATTGTTATTATTGCTGGAGTATGAGCTTTGAGACTCCATAATGTTCTGGGGGCCTGGGTTCAAATCCTGTCATGGAGTTTGCATTCAAGTATATTTTTAAAAAAAAACTAATTCTTTGGTTCTACTCAACATGCTGACCAGATATCCTAAATTAAACTAGTCCCATTTGCCAGCACTTGGCCCATATCCCTCTAAACCCTTTCTATTCATATACTCATCCAGATGTCCCTTAAATGTTGTAAATGTCCCAGCCTCCACCACTTCCTCTGGTAGGTCATTCCACACATGCACCACCCTCTGGTGAAAAAGTTGTCCCTTTTATATCCTTCCCCTCTCACCCTAAACCTATGCCCTCTAGTTCTGGGCTCCCCCACCCTGGGGAAAAGACTTTATTATGAATAAATTGCGTATTGATTAACATCAAGTAGTTTGACTAACCAAATTGCATCCGGAACACAACACCTTATGCCTACCTTTAAAATAAGAAAATGTTAAGGTCCAGGCTATCTTCTTAGTATATTTTGAGGGGGGTTTGGTCTGGTCCGTAACAGCAGTCACCAGGAGTGTGAGTTGATTAAAATACAAGAGCAAGCCAGGTGAAGAGATGGTGAGTCGAGAGTGTGGTGCTGGAAAAGCACAGCAGGTAAGGCAGCATCCAATAAGCAGCAGAATTGGTACTTCAGACACGAATCCTTCATCCTGATGAAGGGCTTATGCCCGAAACATCGATTGTCCATCTCCTCGGAGGCTGCCTGACCTGCTGTGATTTTCCCACACCACACACTTGACTCTGATCTCCAGCATCTGCAGTCCTCACTTTCTCCTCCGAAGAGCTGATGAGGGCAGGTGACCAGGAGCTTTTTGTTTCATTCTCTCACAAGAGGTGGTCATTGCTCACTGAGGGAGCAGTTATTGTCTGTCCCTATTTGCCTTTGAGAAGGCGGTAGTGACCCAAGATTGGCTGTTCCAAGAGATTGGCTTTAAGAGCTTCTTGAAGAAGTATGGAAGAGTTCAGGGAAGGGGAATTTTTGGGGAGAAGTGGGAATCCCAATTCAAGCATCCATAGAACCAGTCGCCAACCAAGAAGGGATCGGACTCAGGGAAGCATAAGGGACCAGGGTTGACAGAATGCAGACATCCCAGGTGTTGTAGGACAGGGATGACATTACAAAGATGGGGAGGAGGTGACGCCATTTTATCACCAAGTAGGGACTTTTATTAACCAAGCAGAGAGCCTGAGCAGGTACCATTGTCCTTGTCCTAAGACTGAAACGGTTGCCTCTGCTTTCTATTTTATAGCCCTTTTGACACACACTCACTGCCAGCTGCTGCAAGGGGAGGGGGGAAGATTGTGAATTTCCTCTGTGTCACAGACAGGGAAGTTTTGCTTGAGCGCTGACCAACAGTGCAATCCATCACCATCACTGTAAAACATCTTAAACTTTGTCCATCCCCCCAAGACGTTCTGCTGTACCAGAGGAAAAATAAATAACTGTGGGATGTCAAAACCTGCCAGAAGCTTTGATGCAATTCAGAACTCCAGGGATGTCAAATGTAATCACACGTTCATCTTTTAATATCTCTCGCTGAATTCTGACTAGGTTCACTGACAATGAGAAAGCAAACTTCTCTTTTCCTTCTTCATTACATTGCCTCTCACAATTCCCAGAGGTAAAACTAAAACAACACACTTGGAAATGAATGCACTGTTCTGGAGACTGGTCTGAAAACAAATCGGACCAGCGTGCATCCTCTATAACTTTTGCTGGTTTTATTTCCTGGGTTAGATTAGATTCCCTACAGTGTGGAAACAGGCCCTTCGGCCCAACAAGTCCACACCGACCCTCCAAAGACTGACCCACCCAGACCCATTTCCCTCTGACTAATGCACCTAACACTACGGGCAATTTAACACGGCCAATTCACCTGACCGGCACATCTTTGGACTGTGGGAGAAAACCAGAGCAAACCCACACTGACACGGGGAGAACGTGCAAACTCCACACACATACACAGCTGCTAATCACTGAGCCACTGTGCCACCCCAAAGTTCTCAAAGGCACGAAAGAGCTTCCAAAAAACAATTAGAAGCTGCCTCTTCTCTGCCATTTGGTTTCTTCTGCCACAAGACAAACTCCGAGGGAAACAAGAATAGAATCCTACAGCACGGAGACAGGCCCTTTGGCCCAAACTGGTCCATGCCGACCAAAATGTCCATCCATGCTAACTCCATCTCCCCGCACCTGGCCCATATCCTTCTTAAGCACCTTTTTAAAATGTGGTGAGTTTTTGTGCACTGCCTGAAAAGATTGTGGAGACAGATTCAGTAGTAATTTTCAGATGTGAATAGACATTGTAAAGGGAAGCTAGGGTAGATAAGCAGGAGGCTGGAAGAACACAGCAAGCCAGGCAGCATCAGGAAGGTGGAGAAGTCAACGTTTTCGGGTGTAACCCTTCTTCAGTCCTCCTGACGCTGCCTGGCTTGCTGTGTTCTTCCAGCCTCCTGCTTGTCTACCTTGGATTCCAGCATCTGCCATTTTTTTTTATCTCTGTAAACGAGAGCTGACAGGGCTATGGGAGAAAGAGTGAGAGATTTAGCCTCATTGGGAACCCTCCCGTGAGGTGGCATATGCATGATAGGACATATCTCCTGTCATGTATGTGTGTTGAGTTGATGCAGTTTTCCTCTTTAATTCACACTAAAACATCACGTTACATCATCCTTTCCATACCCTGAGTGGGCTCCTCACAAGGGGCTCGGGTTTCAGCCTTCCTCAATCATGACACTCGGAAGTCACTACATTAGGAGATTTCCACTATCTATGCATCCCATTTCCACCCCTCTCGCCTTTGTGATCATCTAAGGGCAACTAGAGACAGGCAAGAAATGCTGGCCCATCTTTCACGAGCTACAATCAGTTTTGAAGAAGGGTCACTGGTATCAAACGTTAATCATGTTTCTTTTCACAATTGCTGACAGACCTGCAGAATTTCTCCAGCAATTTCTGCATTTGTTTTAGATCTTCATTCATTCATATTTCATTGTCTTACTTCGATCTTTCATCCAGATCTCTATGCTCTATTTCATAAACCCGTTCAAAGCCAAGCCTTACTTGCCTCTCATCACTGTCTGGTCTTCATTTTAATTCTTGCATCGCTGCATTTTCTGCCCCAGTTCTGATCCTTTTCTGTGGATAGAAAATAGATACACAGGGCCCTTCCAGTAACGAACCTGGTGCAGTAGTAACAGCAAGGATAATACAGGGTTACCAAAGCAACCACGTCCTTCCCGAGACACATGTCCACTATTCCTTTCATAGATCTGCTGACAGATGTTCAGGCTTTGTTAGTAGCATTGTTGGGACATAATTTTATTTGTTTCATTTTCGAATAACTCATCACTTACAATATCAGTGTGAAAAAGGTGCAAAACTGCTGATTTCACAAATTGTTATGACAACCTTGAGTAGTTAGGAGTGCAGTTTACCTGTGAGAGCTGAAAAGGGAATCTTTCCTGCTTACATCCCTCAAAGGTTTTTGAAAGCCCTTCACGGCAAATGAGTAATTTTGAAATTTCTGCCAATAGTTGGACAAGTATAGCAGCCACTTTGTTTACGATGATGCATCACTAATTAGAAACACATAAATCATAGAATCCCTACACTGGGGAAGCAGTTCATTTGGCCCATCGCATCCATTCTGACCCTCTGTACAGCACCCCATCCAGACCCTAACCCTGTAACCCTGCATTCCCCATGGCTAATCCACCTTGCCTGAAAATCGCTAGACACTATGGGCAATTTAGCATAGGCAAACCACCTAACCTGCTCATTTATTTATTGATGGGATGGTTTGAAAGTGGAATTCTATACAGGAAACAGGGAGAGAAGACCATAAACCATGAGACATAGGAGCAGAAATTAGGCCATTCAGCTCTTTGACTCTGCTCTGCCATTCCATCATGGCTGATAAGTTTCTCAACCCCATTCTCCCTGTAACCTTTGATCCCCTTGATATTCAAAAACATACCTATTTCAGTCTTAAATATGATTAGATTAGATTCCCTACAGTGTGGAAACAGGCCCTTCAGTCCAACACGTCCACCACCGACTCTCCAAAAAGTAACCTACCCAGACCCATTTCCCTCCAACGAATACGACCACACAAAGGGAGGAGAGTTTCCTTCCCTCAAGAATGTTGGAGAATCCCAGATGGATTTTCACAACATTCAGCAAACTATCCTGGTTGCAATTCCCAAAATATTGCACAATTAATGTACTGAAATTCCACCAACAGCTACAGTGGGATTCAAAGCCACGCACCAGAGCATTGGTTCAGGCCGTTGACATGGCAACATTACCCAGAGGGCCACTGCCTCTCCTACAAAGCTCCAAGGAATACAGGCCCAACCTATTCTCATAAGACAAACCCCTCATCCCAGGAATTGGCTGACGGTACCGAGAGAGGCAGAGACTGAGTTGGGAAGAAGGTGAAAGGGAACTTTGAGGCAGTAGACTGAGGTTCGATGTTGTTCCCGCCTGCTGAGGTCTAAGGCCTGAAGGATAATGCGGTGGTGATTCGAGTAAAGCCTCACTGCACCAGAACGTAATTAAGAAGTAAATCATTGAAAATAATTAGAAGGAATTCTGTGCAATAATTGAAAAGGATTCAAACAGTCAATCCGACAAAATCCCTGGGAGTGGAGTATGTTTTCCGGAGCTGGCACTTTTACAGCCATTTTAATTTAAGCCAATGCACCAGTAATAACTTTGAAATCTAATTTATAAAACAATGATGCAGGGTCCCAATAAATTCTCTTATCAGAGTCACGGCCCATGAGACAGGGCTAGAAATTGAGCCCGCATAAAGAAGATTAGAGACAGAGCCACCCATTAACGACAGCTGGAATAACAACCAAGTCCAAAGGACAAAGCAGGAAGGCAGCTCCAAGTCTGGATCTATGGGGCATGCAGTAAAAAGCAGGTGAAGGATCAGAAACAAAAACCTGGAACTAGTGAAAGCGGAATATTCAGTGGATATAAGGGACGGCAGGGAAGACTGAATATTGATATAAGATATTGGTGAGAAACAGCTTGAATATGACAGACCACTCAGAAAGTACTGCTCCCAGCACTAGCTGTAGTACCAGCCAAAATCAATCAGAGGTAGGTCAGTAACTGGACAAGACAAAGGTAAAATGCAAGCCAAGACACTTTAATTAATAAACGCATAAACCCATTTGTTAATCAACATAACATCACCCATGTTCCGCATCATATAAAATGATATCCTTGCCAGCAATAAATCAAAATGACTGCACAGCTGACTGGTAACCTTTGACTTCTGTAATAACCAAGCTTGTGTTGTACCTTCTACACTGGGATGGAATGGTGGAGCCTGTGCACCGTAATAATTATTCTTTCATTATTTTTTTGTACACAGTGCCTGGTCAGAACAATGAACGACTTCAGTGCTAAATTACCCCGAGCTAATATGAGCTACCGAAATGTGTGTTCAGTCTAGGGTATCAGAGTCTGCAGTGAGTGAACTATTACAGCTCATGGGCCAATGACATTCAAAAAAAGACAAGATCGTTGCAGGGATATCATCAGGGAATTGGGAGAATTGTTTGTTTAAATCAGGCAAATGGTTGCAATCTGCTTCCTGTTTTTTTCTCACTTGCTGCACTGTGGGCACTGGCCTGTACTGGACAATGATTGCCCTTCTCACAGGCACTTCTCTCTGGTGAGATCTCATTCCTCTCTGCTTTGAGAAAATTCCACGCTAATCATTCCTTGGAGTGCGACAACAATGTCTATAGATTGTGCTTCACTCACATACTCGTACTTAAGAGCTTTCCCTTCAGGCATCATTCCTCTCTTGAATTTCCAGGATATTGGATGTCTTCACTTGCACTCTTAGAAAGAATACTTTCTTCCTGAGCGGGTACCGCTCCAAATCCCAAACGTATCTCTCAATTGCCCTTAACTTAGAGTCAGACTTTCTGCAATTCTGGTGCGGCTGCTCAGCAGTCAACACTGTTGCCAGACAGCCCCAGGGACTTGGGCTTGATCCCAGCCTCAGGTGACTGTCTGTGTGGAATTTGCACATTCTTCCTGTGCCTGGGTGCTCCTGTTTCCACCCACAGTCCAAAGATATGCAGGTCAGGTGGATTGGCCATGCTAAATTGTCAGCAGTTCTCCAGCTTCCTCATTTCCCCTCCCCCCACCTTATCTCAGTCCCAACCCCCGGATTCAGCACCGCCCTTTGACCTGCAATCTTCTTCCTGACCTCTCCGCCCCCACCCCCTCTCCAGCCTATTACCCTCACCCTCACCTCCTTCCACCTATCATATTCCCAGCACCCCTCCCCCAAATTCCCACCCCCTATCCTTTATCTCAGCCCACTTGGCACACCAGCCTCATTCCTGAAGAAGGGCTTATGCCCGAAACGTCGATTCTCTTGCACCTCGGATGCTGCCTGGCCTGCTGTGTTTTTCCAGCACCACATTTTTCGACTCTGGTCTCCAGCATTTACAGTCCTCACTTTCTCCTAAATTGTCGGCAGTGTCCTGGGATGTGCAGGGTAGGTCGATTAGCTATTGGAAATGCAGGCTTATGGGGATAGGGTAATGGGGATGATCTGGGTGGGATGTTCTTTAGAAGTTGTGTAAACCTGATAGGCCAAATGGCATACAAATCAGTAACGCTGTGCTTTTTTTTCTCTTAAGTCTCCATTACAAGTTTCTTTCTGCTCTGTGCTGTGCTGATGGTAGAATAGTTGTCACTTACATAATAATCACAACCACCTTCACATTCTATTTATACTATGGCATTCTCTCCAGCAGACACTGAAATGTCCTGAGGAATCATCTCCCTGCTCTCCAGTTTCCAGGGCGGCACAGTGGCTAGCACTGCTGCCTCACAGCGCCAGAAATCCAGGTTCAATTCCTTCCTCAGGCGACTGACTGTGTGGAGTTTGCACATTCTCCCCGTGTCTGCGTGGGTTTCCTCCGGGTGCTCCCGTTTCTTCCCACAGTCCAAAGATGTGCAGGTTAGGTAAATTGGCCATGCTAAATTGCCCATAGTGTTAGGTGAAGGGGTAAATGTGGGGGAATGGGTCTGGGTGGCATGCGCTTCGCTGGGTCGGTGTGGACTTGTTGGGCCGAAGGGCCTGTTTCCACACTGTAAGTAATCTAATCTAAAACAGTAAACGCTAAGAGCAGTGAGGTTTAGTGGTGGGGGAATTAGCAGAGCAGCAATCAAAGAGGGAAGTTATTCACAGACACAGTAACAAAGAGATGTCAGCTGATCTCAGTTCAATCTGATGGTAAGGAACCTTCATGGCTAAATAACCAGGTCTTGCGTCTGAACCTTCTGATATGAACCAGCCTGGAGGAGACGATTGGATTTATTTTCAAAGAGAAGAGGGAAAACATGTCAAAGATATTGATCTACGAAGACATGTTTCAGGCATAACAGCATTTTCAGATCCTAAATAATTCTTATGTTCTTATTCCTAATCCACTTCACTCAACAAGCCAATACCTGGTTAATAGTTGCAGCTGAGCATGATTAGAAACTACAAGAAGCTGACATAATGTTTTCTCAAAAGGGTCAATAGGATGTATTTCTTATCTATAAATAGCCAAATATTCTTGTTATAAATTGAACAGAAGCTGCACCTAGAAGAGATTGGATTTTACATTCTATAATTCTCCACAAATTTAAGTTTTAACTTGTTCTGCCCAGTTGCACATTTAAGCAAAGCACAAACATTTGGCAAAGTGTAAAGTACAGCAGGATTACTCTTAGTTATGATGTTTCAGTCAACTGAAACAAAAATAAAAGCTGATGGTTCTGTTGGAATATGTGATTCTGTTTTCTGCCCAGTGTTATCGTTGAATGCCCACTGTTTGCATTGGTATGGCCAGGGTTTACAGCTCTCTTGCTGCCAGCCCATGACATGAATCACAGTTTGGGAAAAACTCCCTTCTGCAGGAGATTTTCAAACTCTTACTCATTTCCCCATTCACTATCTCAACAACCTCCACTGAATATTCCAAGACACCGGAATAGCAGATGGTAATGGTTGCTGCAATCTTATGTTATTCTGCGGTTATGAGACCATAAGTGTGCACTATCTACAAGATGCACGGCAGAAGTTCACTAAAGGTCCTCAGAAAACATCACCTTCCAAATCCATGTCCATCTAGAAGGACAAGGGCAGCAGATACATGGGAACACCAGCACCTTCAAGTTCTTCTCCAAGCCACTCACCATCCTGACTTGGAAATATATCACTGTTCCTTCACTGTGACTGAGTCAAATTCCTGGAATTCCCTCCCTAATATCATTCAAGGTCAGCAGCAGTTCAAGAAAGCAGCTCATCACCACCTACTCAAAGGCAACGAGAGATGTACAATAAATGCTGGCCCAGCTAGCGACACCCACATCCCACAAATGAATAAATAGATGCATTTTTTTAAAAAGACCATAATATATAGGAGCAATGTTCGGCTCATTATGTCTGCTGTGCCATTTGATCATGGCTAGTATGAGAAACATAGGGACATTAGTGAGAAATCAGCCATGATCATATTGAATAGTGGAGCAGGTTCAAAGGGCTGAATGGCCTTTGTCTGGTCCTAGTTCCTATGTTTTTATGGTGACGGGGTTTTTGTTTTGAGATGAAAACTCTGTCACGATATTATTGTTGAGTTAAAAGAAAGCCTTCACACGCAAATTTAGAACAATTGGAATTTAATGCTGTTAAGATATTGCCCCAGTGTATGACAGTGTAATGTAAATATATAGTGGCACAGTGGTGTTGTCCCTACCTCTAGCTATTTGGAATTTAGTAGTAAGCAAATAGTCCTGACTTTGCACAAACTATCCACTATCTTCAAGGTACAATTCCAGGGTGTGATGGAATACTCTCCATTTGTATAAATGGGTGTAGCTCCAACATCCAAGCAGTTCAATGCTATCCAGGACAAAGCAGCCTACCTGACCAATGCTCCATCAACATTCACTCCATTCATACAGCAGCGTGTACCATCTATAAGATGCACAGCAACAATTCACCAAGGTTTTGTAGATAGCACATTGCACAACCACGATCTCTACCATCTTCAAGGCAGGGGCAGCTGATACAAAGGAACACCATCACCATTTTTTTATTCATTCATGGGATGTCACTAACTAGGGCAGCATTTATCACCCATTCCTAATTGTCTAGAGGATAGTTAAGAGTTAACCACATTGGGTCTGCAATCATTTGTAGGCAAGACCAGGTAAGGATGGCAGATTTCCTTCCTTAAAGGACATCAGTGAACCAGATTGGGTTTTCCTGACACTCAAGCCATGGTATTATGGTCATCAATAGACTCTTATTTCTAGATTATTACTGAAGTCAAACTCCACCATCTGCAATGGCAGGATTCAAACCCAGGTCCCCAGATCATTATTGGGGTCTTTGTATTAATATTCCAGTGATAATAACACTAGGCCATTGCCTACCCTCTGCAATGCAGAGTCACTCACTGATTTGGAACTATACTGACACACTTTCAGCGTTGCTGGATCAAAATCCTGGCTCTCGCCTCTTAACGGCAGTGTCGGTGTCCCCACATCACACGGACTGCAGCAGTTGAAGAAGGTGGTTCCCCACCACATTGTCCTTGGCAATGAGGGATGTGGCAATCAAATCTGGCCTCGCAAGTGACACCCTGATCCTGTGAAGGCGTTTTAGAGAAGAGCTGAAATACATACTTCCTTTTAAGGCATAAACTGTTTATTTCAAATGGGTTTGTGGCTTCACTAGGATTCAATGGGCTGAATGTGTTAACCAATCAGGTTGAAGTTATGTACAATTTCCATGACACCAGTGGCTGATAGGATTCAGACCTACTGGATTCAGCTCAACATTGTCCAGGCTCATCAGTCACGTCGTATCCCATGGTGTTCTTTAATTCAGACTATTTCATAGAACCGACTAATGGATTGACTTTATGTCAATTAATCCTTATAATAAATGCCCTGTCTCCCCACTGCTTCCCACTCACATGAGAGCCTAATTCATTGTCTTGCTTCTTACCAATTAGTGGATGATTGTTTTCTCAAGTAACAGGCAGAATCTGGGGCACCAAAAAAAAACAGCGTCACCCTGTGGGCTGAATTCACACTGCAACCCACAGAGAAAAGGCAAGGTGTTTATCCACTGAAACAAAGTAGGTGTTTATAAAGGACAGGGACACATCAGATGAGTTTCATGGTTTCCTATATGTTAGCTCACATAACATATCCTACAAAGAGCAGGAATTTGTATTGAGTCAGATATCTGGAAGTTTATTAGTAACTAGTTATCGTTACTAAAACCACATCTCAAACTTATGCCATGCTTACACAGATTATTAATATAACTAAGAAAGTTGACTTGTTGACTAACAGACTGACTAGTTGATTGGCTGTCTGCTTTCTTAGCTACTAACTGAACATTGACTGGTACACTTACAACATTTAAAAAGGCATCTGCATGGGTATATGAATAGGAAGGGTTTTGAGGGATATGGGCCAAATACTGGCAAATGGGACTAGATGAGGTTGGGATATCTAGTCAGTGAAGATAAGTTGGACCGAAAGGTCTATTTCCGTGCTGTACATCTCTAAGACTCTATGACTGAATGTGAGATGGAAATCTCTTGGAATAGAGATGTGTTGTGATGCCCTCTTACTGTCTTGAAGGAAATGGAGCCTTTCTGTGCGATAATACAACACAATAGTTTTAACATTGGCAACAATGAAGAGATTGGATTTGCTCTCTGGTAAGTGCTACATTGGAAGCAAAATCGTATAAGTGCATCAGTCTCTCCCCTCATCCACAACATCATGGGCTTCCTATTTTTAATTCACTCAAGGACATGGATGTCACTGGCTTAGCTAGCATTTTTCACTGATCCCTAATTGCTAAAGGCGGTTCAGAGTCAACCACATCATTGAGGGTCTATCGTCTCATGTAGTCCAGAGAGTTCAGTCAATGATGGCAGATTTTCTTCCCTAAAGGACAGTAGTGAACCAGGTGGGTTTTTGTAACAATCAGCAACAGATGCCATTGGCCTAGCTTATTATTGAATTCAAATTTCACCATCTGCCACTGTGAGATTTGAACCCATGCCCCCTATAACATTAACTTAAGGGCCTCTGAATTGCTAGTCCAGTGACATCACTACTGCACCTCCAATCACCTGTGGTCTGACACACTTTGGCTGCCATTTGCAGCCCCACCAACGAATGGGCATCCTGGATGCAGGTTTCCATTTGCTTGTTGAGCAGTGAACTCCACGTCAACTCGAACCCTTGAACTTGCTGGGAGGCCCCTATATTTTACCAATGCAACTATCAAGGAGGGGATGGCTGACTGAGATCATCGCTGGACTGGTAATCCAGGGGCCCAGATAATATCCCAGGAACCTGGTTTTAAATCCCTCCATGGCAGAGGCTGGCATTTGAATCTGACTTCTGGAATTAAGGGTCTAATGATGATCATGAATCTGTTGCCGATAGATGGGGAAACACCCGTCCTGTCCTTTCGGGAAGTAGGCTGCCATCCTTTTCCTGGTCTGGCCCAAATGTAACTCCAGAGCACAGAGCAATGCAGTTGTCTCTTAACTGCCCTCTGGGTAATTAGGGATGAGCAGTAAATGAATAAAAAAAGACTTGCTGCACCTTAATCCCTTTCACTGGCGTTACTGCACTACCCTGTATTAGCTAAGTCACCTTACAAAGTAGCCTCCTTTTCTTTAATTATTGTGCCGCGATATACAAGTGCTGCCTCTATGATGAAAGAAGGTTATTGTTACTTCCAGCAATAAAGTCTGCTGAGAGGAGGGTTAGTACCATTGTAATATTAGTGTTGTCGATACAAGAATATTGAATCTGGAATGAGTTGGTTCGGGACCTTTTTGGCACTACCTTCTTAAATGCCTGAGTAAATATTTAACAGGGCAGGCATTGCGCTTTCATTTGTTAGCTTCTCGTTGGTGAGGAAATGCAGTGATTGAGGAGTATTTCATTTATTATATGTACCACGTCTCAACTTAGTGCACACCAGCACAGTGTGAGACTAATGACGATCTTCAGTGGTCTTAATGCCTGCTTTATTGCCTCCTGAACAGGCAGCAGCTTCAGCAGCCCATTGCAGCCATACATGCTCAATGGAGCTGAGTAGCCCCGTCTCACGAGTTCCTAAAGAAAATCAGCTTGGCAGAGAAATTCTAATGGCCCATTTCCATGTTCTTCCATATCCTGTAATTCTCAATTCTAGTTAATGACATTATTACTCCATCTCATTCGGCAACACGTCTGTGGAGATAGGATGGTCGATTATTTTCCCTTTGCTTTTCCTTTCTCTCTCCCTTTATACTCTGCCAATTCAGCCTTGAGCTGTTGGCATTTAATTCTTTCCAACTGCAACAGAATACATGCAATTTAACTTCCTGGCAGCCTGCCCTAGTGTTATGTGCGTACGAATACTCAGCATGCCTCAGTTTGAGTTTTAAGAGTACAGTAATTGTCATTTCTTGCGACAAGTTTCTATGGTAAAGTTGGCTTGAGTGTTGTATTTAATTACCTACCTGACAGCGTAGGCCTCAGGCATTACCCAGCATTTGATGAAGTCCAAATTCACACTGAAAAACGCGGGAGTGCCCATTAAATTAAGTGGCAACAAAAACTTTAAACAGAAGACGATGGATCTTTAGGGTTTCTTCATGTTTCAAAAAGATCAAATTTAAATTAAAACAACAGGTTATTTGCGTGTATTTTCCCCTCTCAAAGGTAAAAGATCCCACGGCAATATCTAGAAGAAGGAAAGTGGAATTACTCTTCTCTGTCCTCGGCCAATATTGAATTCACAACGAACAGATTACCTGGTCAGTATCGCTTTCTGTTTTGGAGCTCGTATTGAATAAATTGTCTTGCACATTGAGTGTCAACATCCTGGAGGTTACCACAGACCAGAAACTGAACTAGGCCAGTCATATAGCTACAAGTACAGGTCAGAGGCTGGGAATTTTGCGGTGGGTAACTCACCTCCTGACTCCCCAAAGTCTGTCCACCATCTTCAAGGCACTAGTCAGGAGTGTGATGGAATACTTCCCACTTGTCTGGATGGATGCAGCCCCAACAATACTCAAGAAGCTTGACACTATCCAGGACAAAGCAGCTGACTTGATTGGCATCACATCCAGAAGCATCCATCCGTCCACCATCGATGCTCAGGAACAGCAGTGTGTACTATCCACAAGACGCACTGCAGAAATTCATCAAAGATCCTTAGATAGCACCTTCCAAGCCCACTACTTCCACCTCGAAGGACAAGTGCAGCAGATACATGGGAACACCACCACCTGCAGATTTCCCTCCAAGCCATTCACTATCCTGACTTGGAAACTACACGGCATCAACATCGACTTCACAAGTTTCCAAATCTCCCCTCCTGCCACCTCATCCCAGATCTAACCCTCCAACTTGACACCACCCTCTTGCCGTGTCCTACCTATCCATATGCATTCCCACCTACCCACTCCACCATCCCCACTGACCTATCACAATTACCCCACAACTGCATCCACCTATTGCCTTCATACCAACCTTCCCTCCCCAGCCCTGACAGTTGCCTGAGGCGGGAATTGAACCCGGGTCTCTGACGCTGTGAGGCAGCAGTGCTAACCACTGTGCCACCGTGCTGCCCCTATCTCTCATCCCCCTTCACATTCCTGATGAAGGGTTCTGCCTGAAATGTCAATTCTCCTGCTTTCAGATGCTGCCTGACCTGCTGTGCTTTTCCAGCGGCACCCTTTTTGACTTGGATATGTGTCCTTCATTGGGTTAAAATCCTGAAACTGTTGGCATTGGTCCATTTACACTAAATGGACTGCAATGGTTAAAGAAGGCAGCTCACCATCACCTCCTTAGTTAGATAAGATTACCTACAGTGTAGAAACAGGCCATTCAGCCCAACTAGTCCATACCAACCCTCCAAAGAGTAACCCACCCAGACCCATTTCCCTCTGACTAATGCACCTAGCACTATGGGCAATTTCACACGACCAATTCACCTGACCTGCACATCTTTGGACTGTGGGAGGAAACCAGAGCACCCGGAGGAAACCCACGCAGACACGGGGAGAATGTGCAAACTCCACACAGACAGTCACCTAAGGCTGGAATCGAACCTGGGTCCCTGGTGCTGTGAGGCAGCAGTGCTAACCATTGAGCCACCGTACTGCCCCTGAAGGGCTGCCAGGGCTGGGTAATAAACATTGGCCTCACCAGCGGCACCTACATTCCATGGAAGAATAAGAAAACAGTGACACAATACTTCAGAATGTGCTTAAATGCCCTGAGATCATGGAAGGAAAGGTAGAAATTTATGTTTGTACTAAAATACCATAAAGTCCTTGTAAATGAATTTTGAGAAGATTTGTAGCTCAGGTTCAGGTTCTGGATATAGGTTTGCTGGCTGAGCTGGAAGGATCATGTTCAGGCGTTTTGTCACCATACCAGGTAACATCATCAGTGAGCCTCCGGACAAAGCTTCGCCTAGAGGCTCACTTATGATGTTACCTCGTATGGTGACAAAACATCTGAAAATGAACCTTCCAGCTCAGCGAACAAACCTACATCCACCCTTGTAAATCTCTGAATATCTTTTGCTGCCAATTCAACAAAGGGATGTTGGTCTGAATTAAGGTACACCTCATTCTAACTACCTCACACCCTCATCCATCCCCAGTGATTGCTTCACATGTCCATTTTTGTACCGTCCTCCTTATCTACGTCCTTTGAGGAAGAAGTAGACAGTTCCCCACAGGGGTGATTCTTGACTTCCAGTTCAAATCAATTCTAATTCACTTTTTGACATCCTAATAAAATCAGACAGTGCTTGAGAAGCTCAGCAGGTCTGACATCATCTGCAGCTAGAGAAACAGAGCTAACATTTTGGTCTGAAACGACACTTCTTCAGAACTGCAGGTCATACCAAACTCAAGCCATTAGCTCTGTTACCCTCTCCACAGATGCTGCCAGACCTACAGTGCTTCCCTAGCACCTTCAGTGCTTATTCTTGATGTCCAGCATCTGCAGTATTCTGCTTTTATTCCAACATTTTAATGACTAGGAAACAAAAGCATGGTATTTTTGCCCTGATGTATTTATCAAGTATTGCTCAAAACAATGTCCTGGGGATAAATTTTAATTCCGAGGCATACCAGGTCAATTCTGAAGCATTGGCAATCCCCTGACAATAGGATTATAAAAGTCTGTTAATTTGTACTGAAAGCACAGTGATTATAAATAAGCGCACTTCTTAAGCCAGAAGAAATGACAGCATTTTTTTCTGCTTTGCAAAATTGCACCAGAAAATTATTTTTTTTCCCCTGACTGGATTGCTGATATTAAAACTTTAGTGGCATCACAATTGGAGTATTCTGGCTACCGCACTAGAGGAAGGATGTGGAGGCTGAGGAGAGGGTACAAAAGAGATTAACCAAGATTTTGCCTGGATTTCAGTGTACTGGTTTTAAGGAGAGCTTGGACAAACTTGGATTGTTTTCATTAGAAAGTCAGGGGCTGAGGGGTGGTCTGATAGAAGTACATAAGATCATGAGAGGCATAGATAGGGTGGATATTTGGATTCTTTTTTCCCCTGAGTGTAAGTGTCACATACTAGAGGCATAGGTTTAAGGTGAGGGCGGGGGAGTTTAAAAGAGATGTGAGTGGAAAGTATTTTACGCAGAGAGTGGTAGGAACCTATTACAGTAGAAGCAGACATGATAGCAATGTTTAAGAGCCATTCAGACAGACACATGAACAGGCAGAGAATAGAGGGATACAGACCATATGCAGGCAGATGGGATTAGTTTAGAATGACATCACAGTCAGCACAGACATGGTGGGCCGAAGCTTCTATGTTCCATTAAGCCCTGACACTGCTGGTTCAAGGCTTTACAATCATTAATAGGCTGCAACAAAATGTAGGTCATTCCATGCACGGTCACATCTGAGGGACTTGGACAGTCGGAGCACAAACCTTTGATGTTTTTCAATGATATCAAGTGTTCTCCGTCACATCTTTTTATTTGTAAACCTAATAACACACTTCACCTTGTTTCCTAATTCAGACTATTTCAGAACACTGAGTAATGCATTGACTTTGTGACAATTTATTTTTATAATAGATGTCCTGTCTCTCCTCTGCTTCCCACTCACATCAATGCCTAATGCCCTGTCTACCTTCCTGTTAATTAGTGGATGCTTCTTTTATCAAGACAGTAGAACTGCTTTGTAAGAAAGCACAGGAAGAATTTGGGGTGTCTTTGCTAGACCTTGATAAATAGGGAAAGGAACTAAGCAAGTTCTTAACAACCAAAATCAAAACAGCCATTACTGCAAAGTGTACTCAGTAAGGTAGGAGGATGTCACACAATAATCACCCCGCTCAATTCTCTCCCCTCTCTGTCGTTCTCCCCTCCCGGCTCTCCTCTCCCAGCCACTCTCCCTTCTCTGCTGCCCCATGCTCCGATTCCTTTCTCAAGTCGCTCCTGGTGATCTCATTACAAGATCAGCCATCTGATGTGACCCAGAAAACTGTCTCAGTGTTGAAAGTGAACTCACGGCGAAGTCCAGTGAGCAGGTACCTTTACGACCAACAGATGAGTATTGTGTACCTGCTGGGGCACTCTCCAGAGTTTTAATGAAGCTCACTCAGCTCCTGTTGGTTTGCCATCCCCCTTTAAATAGCAAGATTCAGAAAAGTGAGAAAGTCATACATGCACCATGAAAACATTTTTCTTAACTGCTCCATGGGATGAGGGCATCGCTTGGTCGGTAACACTTATTGCCCATCCCTAACTGCCCAGAGGGCAGTCTAGAACGAACCGCATTGCTGTGGGTTTGGAGTCACATGTCAGCCGGAGCAGGTTAAGGACAACAGTGTCCTTCCGTCGAGACCATTAGTGAACCAGGTGGGTTTTTCCAACAATGTTTTCATGGTCATCACTAGATTCTTAATCTTTATTGAATTCAAATTCCACCATTTGCCATGGCAGGATTTGAAGCTGGGTCCCCGGAACATTACTTGGGTCTTTAGGTTAACAGGCCAGCGATAACACCACTAGGGCATCACTCCCCACTAACTGTTGAGACATTATTCCAAATGAGAAATTATCATTTGGTCAGAGGAAACAACCACTTCTGGCTACAACAAGCCAAAAACACGCAATGTGATACAGAACTCAGTGGATTGGAGTCAACTACCTGACTGCTCGCCTTCAGTTTCCTCGACTTATCCCCAATCCCTTCCATGTCCAAATTCCAGATCAAAGCTTCTCCCTATCACAACCTGCACCTCACCTCCCCCCAACAGCGTGTCATAGAATTCCTACAGTGTGGAAAGAGGCTGTTGGGCTCACTGACCATCTGATGAGCATTCCACCCAGCCCTCTCTCCCCACCCCACCCCTGTAACCCTGCATTTTTCCCCATGGCTAACCCACCTAGCCTGCACATTATGGGCAACTGAGAGTAGCCAATCCATCCTCATCTGCACACCCGTGGACTGTGGGAGGAAACTAGAGCACCCGGAGGGAACCCACACAGATACAGGGAGATTGTTCAAACTCCACACAGACAGTGACCCAAGGCTAGAATTGAACCTGGTGTCCCTAGCGCTGTGAGACAGCAGTGCTGACAACTGTGCCATCACAAAGCAATTCAAAGGGCTTTGAACTTTAGCCAAATTAAGTGGAAAATGATAAACTGCTTCAAATACAGTGTAGACCAAGTGAAACACTACTAGACTACAAACAAGGTGAAGGTTTGCTGTTGCAGATTCAACATTAACATACAGAGATGCACAATGACAGCTTACTCGACACATGAGATGCAGTTTGTCCTGATAACATCAAAATCATTACAGGAGCTGCCCTGGTGATGATGTGAGACAACCACACAGCTGATGCTGCCTGTATGGAAGAATAAAGTGACTTCTGTTACAAAACACGCTTGGCATTGATTGTCACATCCCAGACGGCAGCCTCCATGAAGTTCAGAGGGTTCCAGCACGTGGAACAGTTCACAATTTACTGACCTGTCAAGATGACAGATCTAAGAGAAAAATCATGTATATTCTCCTGCAAACATATTCCTCTTGTACTCATTTTCAATCAATTATCCTTAGAATTGGAACCTTGCGGGTACAACATTCCAGGAGTCGCATCAATGCAACATAGATTATTATTGAAACTGCCCTACACATGAGGTAGTGGATCAACCTACTATCTCTCTCTGTGAACAGTCCAGATGACATTGAAGACCATGCAGCAGTCTTCAATGAGAAAGGGATTTTCCAATTGTCTTGCCAGGTATTCCCTCAATTAGAACCACCATCTCTACGCTGATTAGTGAGTCATTCATTGTTTAAAAATTCATTCATAGGATGCACATGTCAGTCTATTTATTGCCCATCCATAATTGCCCAGAGGACAGGCAAGAATCTACCATATTGCTGTGTGCCTGGAGTCACATGTAGGTCAGACCAGGTAAGGAGTGCAGTTTCCTTCCCTGAAGGACAGAGGCAGATGTTTTTTTTTCCTGACAACTTGTTTAATGACATGATCATCACCAGACTCTTAATTCCAGATTTTCTTTTTAATTGAATTCAAATTCCACCATCTGCTGTGGCGGGATTTGAACACTGGATCTTGTTGGATGCTGCCTGAACTGCTGTGCTCTTCCAGCACCACTGATCCAGAACCCAGAGCATTACGCAGTCTTTGGAGTAATAGTCTAGAGGTAATACAGGTAGGTCATCGCTTACAACTGCTTTTCATGGGATGGTACCCCACACGTATTAGATGGTACATTAGTATAATTATTCCTGCACTGTGCAATGCCCTTGAATCTTTTTGCTGGTGTTTCAGCAAGGTGTGAGAAGGTGCAGGCCATACAAATGCACTATCATGCTCACAGAATTAGCTGCTGTCTTTCTTAACTGTCATTATCCCAGGGTTCCTGGCTGTGCCATTTAGAACTTTTTGGAAGAGCCAGAAAGGTTCATTAAGCCTCCATCTTTAAAAGCTCACCAATTTTCCTTAACGTCCCCGGGGGGGGCGAGCCTTCCCTCTGGGCACCCTGGGAAAAGTCACACAAGACAAATACTTTGCAGGCTTCTGGCACATATGGTGGTGGTGGGGGGAGGGGGAGGTGATCCGAGGAGGTTGGCAGGTGGGTTTGCTTCAGAACATGACAATGAAACCACTACACCCAGTGTTCCACAATGGCCTCTCTTGGCATGGGATTGTGGAGCACTTGGAACCATATTGCCCCCAGCAGCACCCATAGTTATCTTCAGACAATGATAGCAAAAGTAACACGTTGGAAGGGAAATCTAAACATCGTTCATGGTGTTTGGCATTGAGCAGCTAAGGGCCGACAGGGAATTTGCTACATATGTGAAGAGGGACCAATTTATTGGGCCATAATGAGGGAGCAGTCAAAGGGAGATTGATTAGTTATTTGTTCCAGAGCCTGCACCACAATGATGGACCAAGTGGTCTCATTTATGCTGTATGATTCAACGATTATAGAGTGAATGTTCAAAGCACTTTCTACATCAATAGTTATGCACTGTTTATTCTTTAATCTTCTTTGCATATTGGGCCGAGCCCAACATTAGGCAGATTTGTCATTAGCAGTTAGCTCTGAGTGGCAATTCTTTAATTTGCATTAGTGCGGTACTCAATCTGTAGTCATGTTCTCAATGAAATCACTAAAAGCTAATTTTGAATTGTACAATTATCACTCAAAAAGGAGAGATGGTTTCCTACTGTGCTTATATGTCGAAAACATTTGAAAGAGTGGTAGAAGCCTGGATCACACAGCCAGAAGAGGTGGTGGAAGCAGGCACATTGGTGACATTGAAGAGGCATCTGGATGTTACATAATCAGACAGAACAGACGGATATGGACCGAGTAAGGGCAGAAGGTTTGTTCTTTAGTTTAGTTAGGGCATGATAATCCGCATAGGCTTGAAGGGCCAAACGGCCTGTTCCTGTGCTATACTTCCCTTTTGTTCTTTTGAAAAGGTGTTTGTCTATTCTCTAGCTGGACTGGAGAGACAAGTTCTCGAACAAAGTATCTGCAAGGTGCAATGGACAGCAGATAAATCCAAGTTACCCCAGTATCATTGTGGTAATGCCACACTAGACCTGTAACCTTACAGCACAGGCACAGGCCCTCCGGCCCTCCAAGTCTGCGCTGATGCAGATCCTCTATCTAAACCTGTCGCCTATTTTCTAAGGATCTGTATCCCTTTGCTCCCTGCCCATTCATGTATCTGTCTAGATACATCTTAATTGATGCTATCGTGCCCACCTTTACCACCTCCACTGGCAACACGTTTCAGGCACCCACCACCCTCTGCGTAAAGACCTTTCTGCGCATATCTCCCTTAAACTTTTCCCTTCTCACTTTGAACTCGTGATCCCTAGTAATTGAATCCCCCACTCTGGGAAAAAGCTACTTGCTATCTATACCTCTCATGATTTTGTAGACCTCAATCAGGTTCCCCCTCAACCTCTGTCCTCCGAATGAAAATAATCCTAATCTACTCAACCTCTCTTCATAGTTAGCGCCCTCCATACCAGGCAACATCCTGGTGAACCTCCTCTGCACCCTCTCCAAAGCATCCACATCCTTTTGGTAATGTGGTGACCAGAACTGTACCCAGTATTCCAAATGTGGCTGAACCAAAGTCCTATATAACTGTACATGACCTGCCAACTCTTATACTCAACACCCTGTTCAACGAAGGAAAGTATGCCATCTGCCTTCTTGACCACTCTATTGACCTGCATTGTAATATCTAGAATATAAAGCTAACGATGTTTACCATGGCAATTGTTATTGAGTGTAGAAACATGTCTTGTTCATCTGTGTCCTTGAGGGAAGAAAAACTGCCATCCTTACCTGGTCAAGCCTACATATTATACCAGCCCCGCTGAAAGGATCTCGTAAGCCACTCAGTCCAAGAGCAGCAAAGAGATGGGCAGCAAATACTGACCCTTGCCAGTGATGTCCACATCGTATGGCGTAATAAAAAATAATCTCCAATTGCTTACACGGACTTGTATTGAACTTCTGTGACTTTGTAAAATTGGCCCAGCTTTAAAGCAGGGAGTAGCCTGACAGTAACATTTGCTTTTAAGAAGAAGAGGCGAAAACTAAGAAGGCTAGCCATGGGGTGGCACGGTGGTTCAGTGGTTAGCACTGCTCCCTCACAGTGCCAGGGACCCAGGTTCGATTCTAGCCTTGGGTGACTGTCATTGTGAAGCTTGCACATTCGCCCCTTGTCTATGTTGGCCCTTTCTGGTTTCCTCCCACAGTCCAAAGATGTGCAGGTTAGGGTGAATTGGCTGTGTTAAATTGCCCAGGGATGTGTAGGCATGGGGAATTGGATGGGATACTCTTCAGAGGACTGGCATGGACTCAATGGATCGAATGGTCTGCTTCCACGCTGTAGGGATTCTATGAAATGAGCTTACAGGGACAGACTAGGTCATATTGAATAGCAGAGCAGGTTGAAGGGTCTACTCTGGCTCCTATTTTCTATGTTTCGCTTATGCATGTGGACAACAATAACCTCTTGCATTTGTACAGCACCTTTAATCAGAAAACATCCCCAGACAGGATACATAATCAAACGGAAATTGACACTGGGCCTTTGTCAGAGGATATCCGGAGATGTGCCCAAAAGCTTTATCACTGCATTGGGTTTTTAGGGGGCATTTTAAGGGAGCACAGAGAGAGGGAGGGAGGGGGAAATTGATAGTTCCATTGAGAGAATTACAGAGATTTAGTCCAGGTAGATGGATGGACAGGTTTTGGGTTAGCAACCAAAAGAAAGGTGTGCATTTAGAAAGCACCCATTTGCAGCCTTAGGACAGCTGACAGTGCTTCCCAACTGATGAACCTTTGAAGTATTGCTGTTCCTACAAATGCAGGAAACAGAGCACAACATACCTTTCCTCATTGCGAGAGCTCCTCTGAAGATTTTCTCGAGGGTTATATTTTCATTTTCAGGGGTTACTTTTTTTTGGTTTTCAGGGGATCCTTATCCATTCTCACTATCTCAGTTATTGGGCAATGCTGTGGAGGTGGCAGCACCTTCTGTATTTGTGTTGACCTACATAATATTTGACTCACATATATAGGGGGAGTGGTATTATCGCTGGACTGTTAAGCCAGAGACCCAGGTAATGTTCTGGGGAACCATATCCACTGCAGATGGTGGAATTAGAATTCAACAAAAAAAAACTAGAAATCGGAGTCTAATGTTGGCCATGAACCTATTGTTGATTAGTGGAAAAACCCATCTGGTTCTCGAATGCCCTTTAGGGAAGGAAACTGCCATCCTTACCTGGTCTGACCTACATGTGACTCCAGACCCACAGCAATGTGGTTGACTCTTAACTACCCTCTGGGCAATTAGGGATGGGCAATAAATGCTGGCTGAGCCAGCGTTGCCCTCATCCTGTGAATGACTTTTTTTTTTAAAAAAAAGAAGCTCCCATAAATAGCAATGTGATAATGGCCAAATGATTCTCTTATTCAGGGATGTGAAATGAAGAATAAAAAATTGGCAAAACGTTTCAGGTAGAATTCTGCTGTTTTTTCTCCAAATCAAAGTGGGTGCGGCAGAATCAGATTGGCATGGCCCACACATGATTGAATTGGGTTGATGAACTGAACATGGAGTCATAGAGATGTACCGCACGGAAACAGACCCTTTGGTCCAATATGTGCATGCCGACCAGATATCCCAACCCAATCTATTTTCACTTGCCAGCACCCAGCCCATATCCTTCTAAATCCTACCCATCCAGATGCCTTTTAAAATGCTGTAATTGTACCAGCCTCCACCACTTCCTCTGGCAGCTCATTCCATTCATGCACCACCTCTGCGGTTCATTTTCCAAGCTTTCTGGTCCCGTTAACGAAGTAGAAAATTGATGTTCTGCGCTCTCTCTCTCTTTCTGGCATCATTCATCAACAGGTGATCATTTGTGATCTTTAATTTCTGTCAAATTTTCTGTCATTTGTGACAAGAATTCACTGATCTTTTCCTCTCCTTAACCTGCTTGATCTCACAGAAAGGGGAAGAAAAGCTCCCTGGTGACTGAATGAATCCAACCAGGCTCTTGTTTTTTGCAATTTGCATGAAAAATCCATGTTAAACACCTCCCTGGTGTTTTATCCATCACTGATTGTCTCCAGGAATAATTCCTGCTCTCTACAGTCATCCTTACCTGGGGAATACTCCCTGTGGCATATCAAAAAGAGATTGTTGTCATAACCTTGAATGTTCTCCCCTGTTCATACTCCATCGTTGTGTTAACTTTCACATAGAATATTGTGCATTTGATTCATTTAGTCATGTACAGACTTTATTGAATTTCTAATCCACCAAATGCAATCATAACATGAACTATTGCCCTCCTGAATTACTATAGATTAAATCTATCACAGCGATTGACTTAAGTTATTTACTTTTAGATATACCATGAAAGAAATGAAATATTGTTGCATGCATTTCTATGTATTTTAAAAATAGAATAATGTATTTTGTTTTTTAATGCATATCGTAGTTTATAAATAAATGGGAAATGCATATTAAACAAAATACATACATAAAAGATCATGAGAGGCAGAAACAGAGTAGATTGTGTGAATTTTTTTCCCCATACCAGACGTGTTTAAAGGCAGAGGGTATAAGTTTAAATTGAGGATGTGGAGGTGCCGGTGTTGGACTGGGGTGGACAAGGTCAGAAGTCACACGACACCAGGTTATAGTCCAACAGGTTTATTTGAAATCACAAGCTTTCGGAGCGCTGCTCCTTTGTCAGGTGAAGTTTGGACACCTTCACTTCAGCTCTGATGAAGAGTCAGCTATACTCGAAACGTTCGCCAGCTTTCTCGCTACGGATGCTGCCTGACCCGCTGTGATCTCCAGCATTTTTTGTTTTCAGGAGTCAGGATTCTACCTGTCGAAGGAGCAGCGCTCCAAAAGCTTGTGATGCATATGTCAGCTTCATATGTCAGTCCTGCCATTCCAGGTCCTTTCACATTTGGCCGTAGTCCTTTAAAGATCCTATAGCAGTATTTAGAAGAGGAGCAGACAATATGTCTCCCGTTGTCCTGGTCTAATACTTATCATTCCAAACAATATCAATGAAATCGACTATCCAGTCATTTTCACATTGCTATGTGTGGGGTCATGCTGTGAACAATTTGACTTCCCTGTTCCTGACATCAAAACACTTACTGAGCTTCAAAGTTAATGTATTGGATGCAAAGTGCTTTGGGATACCTTGAGCTCATTGGAATGTCAATAACTTTGTTAAGATACAGAGGTAAATGCTATTATTTATGGTGGCTCAGTGGACCCAGCACAGGGGACCCAGCTTCGATTCCAACTTCAGGTGACTGTCTGTGTGGAGTTTGCATGTTCTCCCTGTGTCTACTTGGGTTTCCTCTGGGTGCTCTGGTTTCCTCTCACAGTGTTCAGTTTAGGTGGATTTAGGCCCTGCTAAATTGTCCATGTAGGCTAGGTGGGTTAGCCATGTGAAGTACAGGGGTACAGGGATAGGGTTGGGGGAATGGGGATGGGTCTGGGTGGGGTACTCTTCAGAGGGTCGGTGTGAGCTCAATGGCCCGAATGGCCTGCTTCCATGCTGTATGGCTCTATGGAGTATTGACAGAATTTATGAAAAGAGACAGTCAGGCCACTGGCCTCAATACACTGGAAGCAGACATATATGATTCTACATTCTGTGAATAAGCCAATTATCACGAAAAGTGTTAGTGTCTAGCTTTTTCCAGTATAATAATGATGGTCGCAATATTAAAGCAAGTATAGTACACCGTTTCTTCAGCACGAACAGTCAGACAATTGGAAAATCTTCCTCCTGCCTTTGAGACTAAGTGTCACCATTCTCAGCACTGCCCCGAGTGGATGAAGTCACTTCAGTCGACGGAGTAATTGAGCTCTGACATCATCAAACAACAAAATGGCAAACAGGAGGCAATTTCTCTTCCCACTGCGAACAAACCACACAATCCACCAGTTCCAAAGGTTCACCTGCTGCACCATAATTCTGCGTACATAAAACCTGCACAGTTCCATCGGTGATAGCCACACAGTACACTGGCAGTTATCTGGTCACTGCACTAACCTGCAGAGGCAACCATTTATGTTTCGTCATACCTACAAATGGAAAAAGAAACCATCATGGCTAATTTGGTGAATACACTGCCTATCAAGAGTGTGGTGTTGGAAAAGCACAGCCGGTCAGGAGAATCGATGTTTTGGGCATAAGCCCTTCATCAGGAATATACTGCCTGGTTTGGTTCTGACTTGTAAGAACTAAGGTTCAACCTGATCAAGTCCTCATATTGCCTCATTTCCAAGATTTTTTTATTTCAAGAATTCATTAAAAATATTTTTGTATATATACGCAGTCACAAACACAGTTCTGTTCTGTATGGTAGCCTATTAGGAAACAAACTAACATTAGAGTTTGACTCTACCCAGGCAAACAAGACCTTGCTTACATATACAAAACTGCATTTACATGGTTTTCTAGATTAGATTCCCTACAGTATGGAAACAGGCCCTTTGGCCCAACAAGTCCACACTGACCCTCCAAAGAGTAACCCACCCAGACCCACTCCCCGTCCCAACATTTACCCCTGACTAACGAACCTAACATTATCGGCAATTTAGCATGGCCAATTTATCTGACCAGCACATCTTTGGATTATGAGAGGAAACCCACACAGACACAGGGAGAATATGCAAGCTCTACACAGTCACCTAATGCGGGAATTGAACTTGGGTCCTAGGTGCTGTGAGGCAGCAGTGCTAACCACTGAGCCACCGTGCCACCCCAAATTTGAGTCACTGGGAGTGTAGCTGAATGGACCTCCAAATAACTGCAGCACGAAGACATCAGGGGTCTTTCCCGACTGCACCTTGACAGATGCGCCCCAAGCATTAGTGCGTCCCTCAGCACGTGGTCCTGTGCCAGTCTGCAACACCCAGTCTAGGTCAAGTCCTTGTTCTAATAAGCCCCCTGTGATGCACAGCAAAGGGTTACACCTCAAGAACATCTATTGCATTGAGGTGCAGGCAGTGGAACATTGCAGAAAGTCAGTGCAGGTTCACCTGGAGTCTTCAAGAATTAAAAATGAATCCCTGAGAAACACTTCTTTTTAGCATCTGAATTTATGGGGCATTAAAGTATTTCAGATGGGAGGGAAGCAGGGCTGTTTGGCTGAGCGGTGCATGTGGGAGTGGTGAAGGCGGAAGGTTAGAAATTATAAACAGTCTCTCATTATCACTTGCAGCAATACACTCTGCTCTGAAGCAGGGCTGCATGTCACAAGATAAAAACAACGCTGGATATGAGCAAACGAGAACAAGCTGACTCTGCATATACAGCCTGAAACCATTGCCTTGAGTGTCAGTCACCATTTGTTTTGACAAACTCCTGCTCGCTGTGGTTCACAAGCCAGACGGACCCAACGGGTCAGCTGAATACAAGCTGATTTTATTTCTTCTTGTCATAATTCATGAGGTGGGGGCACCTAGCATTTCTTGTCCATGCCTGCCTTCCCTTGAGAAGGTGGCACATCGCTGCTTTCTCGAACGGTTGCCGATTGCTGGTAAGCCCTGTTCGAGTGTTAGTCCCGCAGATTTTGACCCAGTGACAGTGGGTCACAGAGTCATAAAGATATAAAGTATAGAAACAGATCCTTCGGTCCAACTCGTCTACGCCGACCAGAAATCCTAAATTACTCAAGTCCCATTTGTCAGCGTTTGGCCATATCCTTCTAAACCCTTCCTACTCATATACCCATCCAGATGCCTTTTAAATGTTGTAATTGCATCACTCTCCATCACTTCATCTGGTAGCTCATTCCATAGATGTATCATCTCCTGCCTGAAAAAAATTCCCCTTAGGTCCTTTTATATCTTTCCCATCTCACCTTAAACCTGTGCCCTCCCCTACCTTAGGAAAAAAGACATTGTCCGTTTACTCTATCCATGCCCCTCATGATTTTATAAACTTCACCCCACAGCCTCTGACACTCCAGGGAAAACAGGCCCGGCATGTTCAGCCTCTCCCTCCAGCTCAAACCCTCCTACCCCAGCAACATCCTTGTAAATCTTATATGGTTCCAAAGGCCATATGATTCCAATATCCCTATCCATGCCCCTCATGATTTTATAAACTTCACCCCACAGCCTATGACACTCCTGGGAAAACAGGCCGGCCTGTTCAGCCTCTCCCTCCAGCTCAAACCCTCCTACCCCAGCAACATCCTTGTAAATCTTATATGGTTCCAAAGGCCATATGATTCCAATATGGTTCTTAGCCAGAATGGTTCATGGCTTGGAGGAAAATGGGCAGCTAGTGGTGTTCCCACATTCCTGCTCCTTTCCTCTACCACAGAAACACAGCGCAGAAGGGGACATTTGTGTCTGCATTCATTCTATTATCTAGTCTCAATCTCCTGTCATTTTCTTGTACCCTCATCCACCATCTCTATCCAAATAACCATCCACACCTTCCTGAATGCCTCCGTTGAACCTGTCTCCCCAACATTTTCAGATCGTGCTTTCCATTGCCTAATGACTCAATGAGAATCATAGAATCCCAACAGAATGGATACAGGCCCTTCGGCCCAACAGGTCCACACTGACGCTCCGAAGAGTAGCCCATCCAGACCCATTCTCCAACCCTGTTATCCTATACTTTCCCCTGACCTACACATCCCTGAACACTATGGGCAATTTAGCATGCCAATTCTCCTGCACATCTTTGGATTGTGGGAGGAAACCGGAGCACCCAGAGGAAAGCCACTCAGACGTGGGGAGAACATGCAAACCACACAAGCAGTCACCCGTGGCAGGAATCAAACCTGGGTCCCTAGTGCTGTGAGGCAGCCGAGCTAACCACTGAGCCACCATGACACCCCAAGTAAAAAAGCCTCTTCTCAAATCACCCTTTTGTTTCATTCACATATCATTTTAAATCTATCCCCTCTTGCTCTTTTCCCTTTTAAATCCAGGTACAGCTTCTCCCTATCTACCTTGACCAGCCTGCTCATAATTTGGAAAGCCTCTGTCAAATCTCCTCTCGGTTCTCCTGTCTCCGAGGAGAAGGTGGTTGAATGTAGAGGCCACAGATTTCGAAGCTGGAAGAAGCGTTGGTGGGTTGCATCAGTGCATCCAGATTGTGGTGCACACGGCTGCCAATCTGCATTGCTGCTGGAGTGAGTGAATGCTCAAGAGAGTTTACTGCTGTGACCATCTACTCCACACTGTAGCTATGGGACAAAGGTACCTGCTCATGTAAGGACAGAGCTCCTCCAGGAGAACATCTCACCAGCCTTCTGATTACTTTACAAAACTGAATACACTCTGAAAGCACTTCCGTTGGTAATAAAATACTTGATGTCATTGCGACAGACAAAACAAACATCAATTCTTGCTTTTACAATGCAAAGAATTCGGAGGAACTAAGAAAGTCACCAAGCCTGCCTTTCGCCCCACATTATGTATTTCTTTCTCTTTTCAGTAACCACGGGGGTTGAGGGTCAGTGCTTGTCTGGGAGATCGTCAAATTCTGTGATGGAGTCATTTGGCAAAATGAGCAGATTTGCTACTCAAAGCAAAAACAATGGTTTCAGGCTCCATTTGTGCAGCCAGCTTGCTCTCCTTTGCTAACATGAGCAATCATTTTTATCTGGTGTCAAGCAAATCACAGCAAGCAATGATGTCAATTCTAGCGTTGTCAGATCTCCGGTATCACTCTGGAGTATGGAGGCATTGGAGATTAATCTCCAACATTTTGTAAAATCCACTAAAGAAATCATTCGGGATGATCCTGTCTTCTCTCTTTTGCTTGGGGCATCCGTTCTTATCAGTGAATGTAAAAAATAGTCCAACAATCAAAAATTAGCCAAGATCGACTCTGTTTTCCCCCTGGGTGTTGGGAGGAATTGCACAAGGTGACTGGGAATGGGAGTATGGGGCAGGATAATTGGAGGCAGGATATCATGTGTTGAAACCTCCAGGAACACAGACAACAACAGTTGGTCACCCATTTATTGGGAACCTGTGTTCTTATGCTATGTGCTTACTTCTCCAGATTCGCATGAAGAGACTGTTCATTATTTTTGGACAGATTAAATGAAATAGATGCTCATTCTCTCTTCAGTCTCATTATAAAATCTCTTCCAATCACCCTGCTCAGCAATGGTATTACACACGCCTCTGGAACAGGTCGGACTTGAACCTGGGTCTCTTGGAGGAGGGGTAGGGACACAACTGTGCCACAAGAACCCTTAAAATAGGGAGGCGCTTCGTCCTGGGATGGTTTTGAACCATCTCTGTCTCATTACAATGGCCACATTAACTGTCTTTTATTTCTTCCAAGGATGTGGGTGCTGCTGGTAAGGCCAGGATTTGCTGCCCATCAATAATTGTCCTTGAGGTGAGTGGCTTGCCAGGCCACTTTCAGAGGGCAACTAAGAGTCAACCACATTGCAGTGGGCCTGGAGTCACCTGTAGGGCAGACCAGGTAAGATTAAAATACAATTCTTAGAGCTATTGTATGGTGACACATGGGAGACAGGAAGAAACCTTTTCCACTTCACAGAGGGATCAGTGACCAGGAGGCACAGATTTAAAGTAAGGGGTAGGAGGTTTAAGAGGGGATGTGAGGAAAAGCCTTTGGACCCAGAGGTTGGTGGGAATCTGGAAGTAAATCTGTAAGGGTGGGAGAGACAGAAATCCTGAGAACAAAGAAGTATTGAAATATGCACTTGTGATACCAAGGCTACAAGGCTATGGGCCAAATGCTGGAAAATGGGATTTGAATTGCTGGTTTTGACCGGTGTGGGCACAATGAGTTGAAGGGCCATTTTCTATGATCTCAATAACTCAGTATTTTCCTCAAACTGCGGAGAATATTGCTCTGAATGTATATAGTCCTCTTAACATACTGACAGTGCTGCAGTAATTGTACTGAAGCTGTTGCTGTGACCCATTCGATTGATTTGGGTTCTACTCAGAGTGCATCACAACTGGAGTGAAATTATTGTAACAAACCAAAAAAGGGACACAAAGTGGAAATCGATGTTATTGGTGTCTGGAGTGCAATTGCTTCAATATACCTGGTGTAACCTTTCGCTGAGAAATTAAAACGTGTTTGTCCTCATAGAAAGGAATTGAGCCTTTTCAATTGCACAATAAATAAAAGGTGAGAGCACGGTGTGAAACTGACTTTGAGATGAAACGAAAATCAACTAAAACTTACAAATAAACGAACCATGACTGACAGTAACCAGCATTGTGTATTGGGACAATAACCAACTGTGCAAGAGGGAGGTATCATATCTGACACATTATTTAGATTAGATTATTTACAGTGTGGAAACAGGCCCTTCGGCCCAACAAGTCCACACCGACCCGCCAAAGCACAACCCACCCAGACCCATTCCCCTACATTTACCCCTGCCCCGAACACTACGGGCAATTTAGCGTGGCCAATTCACCTGGCCTGCACATCTTTGGACTGTGGGAGGAAACCGGAGCACCCGGAGGAAACCCACGCAGACACGGGGAGAATGTGCAAACTCCACACAGTCAGTCGCCTGAGGCGGGAATTGAACCCAGGTCTCTGGTGCTGTGAGGCAGCAGTGCTAACCACAGTGCCACCATGCCACCCACAAATTTAGGTCAGATTTTGATTGGAAACTCTGTAATTCTGCATGGAGAGAAGGGACTGTTTCAGTGGGTATCCGAGTCATACAGCATGGATGCAGACCATTTGTTCCAACTAGCCCAAGCCTACAATATTCCCAAACTAAACTATTCCCACCTGTCTGCATTTGGCCCACATCCCTCCAAGCCTTTCCTTTCATGCACTTATCCAAATGTCTTTTAAATGTTGTAACTGTGTCCACCATTTCCTCTGAAGTTCATTCCACACACTAACCACTCTCTGTATAAAGAATTTGTTCATGTCCTTTTTAAATTTTTCTCCTCTCACCTTAAAGATGTGCCCCCTAGTTTTGAATTCCTACACCCTAGGGAAAGGACCCTTACTGTTTATCTTATTTGTGCCCCTCATGATTATTTAAACCCCAATTAGGTCATCTATTGGGACATAATTTTTAACCGTTTCACCACATTCCACTGCTTGGAATTTTACACCACATCATCCCTCAACCTCCTACTCTCCAGTGAAAAAAGTCTGAGTCTATCCAACCCTATTTTTAAATCTCAAACCCATAATTCCTGGCAACATCCTGATAAATCTTTTTTTTCTTCTGAACCTTCTCCAGCTTAATAATCTCCTTCCTACAACAGGGTGACCAGAAATGGGCACAGTACTTCAGAAGAGGTCTCACCAATGTCCTGTACAACCTCAATATGATGTCCCAACTCCTATACTCAAAGGTCTGAGCAATGAAGGCAAGCATGCTAAACATCCCCTTAACCACCCTGTCTACCTCTGACACAAATTTCAAAGGGTGTGTACCAGAACTCCGAGGTCCCTCTACAACATTATCCAGGGCCCAACCACTAATTGCATAAGTCAAGCCTTTGTCTGTTTTGCCAAAGTGCAATTCTTTGTATTTATCCAAATTAAACTCCGTCTGCTGCTCCTCAGCCCATTGACCCAGTTGATTAAGATTCCATTATGATCTTCATCAATGTCCACCAGGACACCAATTTTGGTGTCATCCATAAACTTATTGACCATGCCTTCTAAATTCTCATCCAAATCATTTATATAAATGACAAACAAAAGTGGACCCAATACCGATCTCTGTAGAACACTGCTGGTCACGGGCCTTCAGATCGAGAAATGGTCCTCCATCACTACCCTCTGTCTCTTACCATCAAGCCAATTTTGTATCCAAGACAAGCTCACCATGAATTCCATGTGATCTTACTTTACTAATTAGTCTACCAGGCAGAACCTTGTCAAAGGCTGAACCTTGTCAAAGGCTTTACGAAAGTCCAAGTAAACAACATCTAACACTTTACCCTTATCAATCTTTTTGGTTATTTCTTAAAAAAACTCAAATTTATGAGGCATGGTTTCCCTCACACAAAACCATGCTGACTATGCCTAACCACTGACCTGCTGTGCTTTTCCAACACCACTCTAATCCAAACTTCCTATTCCTAATCATTCCCTGCTCTCTAAATACATGTAAGTCCTATCTTTCAGAATCACCTCCAATAACGTACCCAACACCGACGTCAGAGGCTTCTCCTCACAGCCTTTACAACCCTTCTTCTTCCAACACATCACCAATTATTACAAATGACACAAATATCTCTCCACACTTCAGGCTCACTGCCTTTATTCCTGATGAAGGGCTTTTGCCCGAAACGTCGATTTCGAAGCTCCTTGGATGCTGCCTGAACTGCTGTGCTCTTCCAGCACCACTAATACAAATATTTCTGCCAGGGTCCCCACAATTTCTTCCCCAGCTTTCTACTATGTCCTGAGATACACCTGATCAGTTCCGGGCGATTTATCCACCTTTATATTTTCTAAGATCTCCAGCACTTCCTCTTCTGAAGTGTGAACTATTTTCAAAACATTAATATTACCACTAATACAAATATTTCTGCCAGGGTCCCCACAATTTCCTCCCCAGCTTTCTACTATGTCCTGAGATACACCTGATCAGGTCCGGGAGATTTATCCACTTTTATATTTTCTAAGATCTCCAGCACTTCCTCTTCTGAAGTGTGAACTATTTTCAAAACATTAATATTTATTTCCCTCTGTTCTCTAGCCTCCATATCTTTCTCCACTGTAAAAGCTGGCATGAAATATTCCATTCAATATCTCTCCCAACACCTGAGGTTCAACAGAAAGATGACCTATTTAATCTTTAAAGGATCCTACTCTCTCATTAGTTGCTCTTTTTCTCTCAATATACTTGTAAAATCTCTTTGGATTATCCATAACCTCATCCACCAAGGCGATTTCATATCCCCTTGGTTAGGATTGTAATTATTGAAAGTTAGAAGAATGAGGGAGGGGTTTCATACAAACTTATAAAAATTCTGATAGGATTGACAGAGTAAACGCAGAAATGATATTCCTGAAGACTGGGGAGTTCAGAACCAGAGATCACAATCAAAGGATATGGGGTTGGCCATTCAGGACTGAGCTGAGGAGAAACTTCTTCACCCAGAGAGCAATGACCCAATGGAAACAGAACGTAGTTGACGTCAAAACATGGAATTTTTCAGAAATGATTCAGATATAGCTCTCAGGGATAAAGGGATGAAAGAGTATGAGGAGAAAGCTGGAACAGGGGTCTGAGTTGGATGATTAGCCAGGATCATTTGAATGGGAAAGCAGGTCAAAGGGTAGAATGGCTTCCATTTTCCAAATTTCATTCTCAGATATATTTCAGGATGAGACTCAAAACATCATAGAGAACAATCAAAGAGCAGAGCCTGGCTGTGGTTGACGGATCGAGTCATAAAGATGTACAGCATGGAAACAAACCCTTTGGTCCAACTTGTCCATGCCAGCCAGATATCTTAAATTAATCTAGTCCCATTTGCCAGCATTTAACCCTTATCCCTCTAAACCCTTCCTATTCATGTATCCACCCAGATGCCTTTTAAATGTTGTAATTGTACCAGCCTCCACCACTTCCTCTGGCAGCTCATTCCATACACACACTACCCTCTGTGCGAAAAGGTTGCCCCTTAGGTCCCTTTTAAATCTTTTCCCTCTCATCCTAAACCTAAGCCCTCTAGCTTTGGACTCCCCCATCCTGGGGAAAAGACCTTGCTATTCCTCATATCCATGCCCCTCATAATTTTATAAACCTCTATCAGGTCACCCCTCAGCCTCCGACGTTCCAGGGAAAACAGCCCCAGCCTGTTCAGCCTCTCGCTACAGCACAAACTCCCCAACCCTGGCAACATCCTTGCAAATCTTTTCTGAACCCTTTCAAGTTTCACAACATCCTTCCGATAGCAGGGAGACCAGAACTGAATGCAATATTCCAGAAGTGGTAAAAACAATGGCTGCAGATGCTGGAAACCAGATTCTGGATTAGTGGTGCTGGAAGAGCACAGCAGTTCAGGCAGCATCCAAGGAGCTTCGAAATCGACGTTTCGGGCAAAAGCCCTTCATCAGATATTCCAGAAGTGGCCTAACTAATGTCCTGTATAGCTGCAACATGACCTCCCAACTTTGAAACTCAATGCCCTGATATAGTGAAGGAGATTTGGGTCCTTGCTAGTGGAATATAATGAGCTTTCAATCATGCGGAAAAACTGGGGTGACCTGGAGCAGAGTTGATGGTCAATAAAGAGACAAGAAATGTATCTGTCTAAACTATTCCTTGTAGTAGCAAGTTCCCTACTCTAACTGACTTTTCTTCTGAATTCCCCATTGGACTGGGTCATGGAAACCTTCTCTCCACAGCCCCTGATTTTGGTTTACTCCATGAGTGAAAATATTTTCCCTGCACATACTCTCTCCAACCCCATCTTGATGTTAACATCAGGTCAGCCTTCAGCCTTCTGTTTTCTAGAGAGAATTGAGAAAAAGCTCTAGACTATTCAACCTTTTCTGATCATTTCATCCATTCAGCGCTGACAGGGTCAAAGAAAATTGGAGCAGGAATTATTTTTTATTCATTCATGGGATGAGGGCATCGCTGGCTAGGCCAGCACTTATTGCCCATGCCTAATTGCCCAGAGGGCAGTTAAGAGTCAACCACATTACTATGGGTCTGGAGTCACATGTAGGCCAGACTGGGTAAGGATGGCAGTTTCCTTCCCTGAAGGACATTAGTGAACCAGGTGGGTTTTTCCAACAATTGACAATGGATTCATGATCATCGTTATATTCTTAATTCCAGATTTTTTTGCTGAATTAAAATTCCACCATCTGCCGTGATGGGATTCGAACTCAGGGTTAGAGAATTCCAAAGTTCCCCACACTCCAAGTGGAGAGATTCCTTCTCATCCCAGTCCTGAATGGCCTAAGCCTTATTTTAGAGTCCCCTGACTCTAAAAGCCCCAATCCTCCACAACTGGGGGAGAAATATCCTTCCTGCAATCATTTGATCAAGCCCAATAAGAACTTCAACAAAATGACCTCCCATTCTTCTGAACTCTCGGGAGTACACGTTCAGTCTCCTCAATCTCTCTCCATCACAGGACAGTCCCATTTCCAGGGGTCAGTCTGGATAACACATGCTGCTCTTCCTCTACGACAAGTACATCCTTCATGAGCAAGCAGACCAGAACTGTACACAATACTCCAGGGATGGTCCCACCAAGGTACTATACAAATGCAGACTTGATTAAGTGTGGCACTGAGAAAAAGCACAGCAGGTCAGGCAGCATCTGAGGAGCAGAAGAGTTGATGTTTTGGGCACAAGCCCTTCATCAGGCGGGTCCTGCCTGGTACATCAACTCTCTTGCTCCTCAGATGCTGCCTGACCCCCGTGCTTTTTCCAGCACTGTACTTTATCGACCTTTGACTCCAGCATCTGCAGTCCTCACTATCGCCTGCTATACAAATGCAGCAAATCATACTGACAACGGTACTCCAATCCGCTTGCAGTAAAGGCCAAAATGCCATTAACATTCCATCTGCCTGGTGTATCTGACTGACTCATGACCATGGATTATCAAGTCCCTACGCACAGCAATGTCTCTCTCACCATTTAAGAAATATTCTATTTCTGTTTTTCCAGCCAATGTGCATAACTTCACATTTTTCCACATCATATGCCATATTCTTGCCCACTCACATAGCCTCTCGAAACCCCCTTGAAGTCAAACTCCTCACATCACATAATCCCATTCAGTTTTCTGTCATCAGCAAATTTGGAAACATCACATTTGGCCCATACATCCTGATATATTCCCTTACAACCTGCTCAGAGATGCTCTGGAACAGGTGGGACTTGAATCTGGACCTCCTGGCTCAGAGATAGGGACAATACCACCACACAACTGGACCTTCCAAGACCCCAAATCCATCTCATTTCTGAACTGCCTATCTTGGTTCTAGACTTCCTAAACAGGGGAAACATCTTACTTGCATATCCCTTTCAATATTTTGTAGATATTTTAAAATCAGATGTTCAGATGTGTTTTGACACATTCCTGGAGCAGGGAGAATTTGAACCCAGGTCTTTCTGCTCAGAGATAGAGACACTAGAACAAGAACTCTTTTTAATGTATTTTGTGCCATGCAATTTGGGGAAATATGGAGGAATCACAGGTAGATAATTTCTAATCAACCTGTTCAGTGATATTGTTACACCCCTCTGGAACAGGTAGGACTTGAACTCAGAACCCCCTTGTTCAGAGATAGGGTCACTACCAACGTGCTACTAGATCTCTAGCCCCAGGGCCAGGATATTTCTGAATGAACCCGTTCAGAGGTGTTACAGCACACTCCTGGAGCAGGTAGGACTTGAACCCAGACCTTCTGGCTTAGAGACAGGAACCCTAGCCCCAGAGCTGGAATATTTCTGAATGAACTTGTTCAGAGATGTTACGGCATACTTCTGGAGTAGGTGGGACTTGAACCCAGACCTCCTTGCTCAGAGACAGGAGCACTACCACCATGTTACAAGAACACTAGCCCCGGAGCTGGAATATTCCTGAATGAACCTGTTTAGAGGTGTTACTGCACACCTCTGGACTAGGTGGGACTTGAACCCAGACCTCCTTGCTCAGAGATAGGGATATGACCAGTGTGCCACAAGGACACTCGGCCTGTATCCAAATTGTTGTGATTAGCTGGGGTGCAATAACCGGCCTTTGCTGATCGACCACTTAAAACAAAACTACAGAGCCTCACAAAACCCAGTTAGCAAAGGGTATTACACTCTCTTCAGGCTGCACGCTTCATGCTGGGCTGCACAGAATGCTTGCAGCTCTTTGCTTATCCCTCTCCCCTCTCACTCGCGTCCTGAGTTATCTGCCACTCTCTTGCTGGTGCAAAGGGGAAGATGCAATGCGGCGGCTGTTCTGCGGAGCCCTCTTCCAGTTGAGTGAGCTGAGAATTGGCCATTTACGCTTTCATCCAGCAACACCAGTTCTCCTCTCTCTCTCTCTCTCTCTCCTCTCACAGCTACCCTCAAGATATTCCCTGGAGCTTCCTTGCTGCACAATCAATTTCTCCGCTGATCTGTGACAGCGGTCCTTTTGATCATGATTGTTCCGAGCCATTCAGTTGAAAGCCGGCCGACACTTGCCTCTCACAATGGCCATGTGCTAACGGGCGCAGGCAGGTTCTTATTAACCGCGGTGAGGAAACCATTTCCATGGCACGCAATTAACTGCTGACAGGGAGGCTGCTGCTTCTCTGTGCCGAACTGTTCGGGAGCGAGGATGGAAAGCAACATTGATGTTGTTATTTTAAAGGAATCAGCAGAAAACGCTTGTGCCTGCCTGCCTTTTGATGGCATGGCATTGCATTCTCCAGGGCAGAGGGAATAGTGAGTCTTTGAAATACGCGGGAGATTCAGCGTTAGCGGAATCGCAGTCGGAATGCTTTCACATCCCCACTCTGAAAATCGCTGCGACTTTTCTTTTGTTGCATTTAGAAGGAGGAGGGTATGTGCTCATTGTATTATCGCTGGACTATTAATCCAGGCAACCAGTTATTGTTCTGGGAATCTCGATTCAAATCCCATCCTGGCAGAATATTACAAAATAAAATTGCAATCAGGTGTCTAATGATGATTGTTGGAAGAACCCATCTGGTTCAGTAATGTCCTTGAGGGATGGAAACTGCCATCCTTACCTGGCCTGGCTTACAGACCCAAAGCAATGTGGTTGACTCTCAACTGCTTTCTGGGCAATTAGGGATGGGTAATAAATGCTGCCTGGACAGCAACACCCACACTCCATGAATGAATAACAAAAAACTAACCACCAGTCATAAAAATACTCGTAGCCTATTCAATATTTGTAAGCAAAGCCTATTAAGGGAAATGTGAGCCATCAAAAGTGAGTGGGAGGTATGGAGAGCAGGAAGGGACAAAATGTAAATGGAGTTGGAGGGAGAGATAAAGCATTGTATCCCCTGCGGTGCCCACCTCTCTTGATAAGGGTATCAAACGCACTAATGTACACCATGCACTCCCTCTCCAAAGTCTGCCAGGCTCACATGTAACCATGGAAGAGGGATGGTTGGCATTTATAACTAAATTCTGAGCTTTTGAGTGGTGCCTGTACCCAGGTGTTTGATGCAGCAGCATGACAGTCCTTTATCAGTTACTGAAAGACAGATATTGGTCATGGAATACTTGGCACAGGAGGAGGCCATTCAGCCCCACATGGCTCTGACTGTAGCTTTGAAAGAGCTATCAAATTAGTTCCTCCCCCCACTGCCTCCTACCCAGCTCTTGCCCCACAGCCCTGCAATATTTTCCCTTTTCATGAATATATCCTTTTGCAAGTTACCACTGCCTCTGATTTCCTTGACCCTTTTAGAACATAGAACATAGAAGAATACAGCGCAGTACAGGCCCTTTGGCCCTCGATGTTGCGCCGATCCAAGCCCACCTAACCTATACTAACCCACTATCCTCCATATACCTATCCAATGCCCGCTTAAATGCCCATAAAGAGGGAGAGTCCACCACTGCTACTGGCAGGGCATTCCATGAACTTACGACTCGCTGAGTGAAGAACCTACCCCTAACTTCAGTCCTATATCTACCCCCCCTTAATTTAAAGCTATGCCCCCTTGTAATACCCGACTCCATACGCGGGAAAAGGTTCACACTGTCAACCCTATCTAACCCCCTAATCATCTTGTACACCTCAATCAAGTCACCCCTAAACCTTCTTTTCTCTAATGAAAACAGCCCCAAGTGTCTCAGTCTTTCCTCATACGATCTTCCTTCCATACCAGGCAACATCCTGGTAAACCTCCTCTGCACCCGTTCCAGTGCCTCCACGTCCTTCCTATAGTATGGCGACCAAAACTGCACACAATACTCCAGATGCGGCCGCACCAGAGTCTTATACAACTGCATCATGACCTCAGGACTCCGGAACTCAATTCCTCTACCAATAAAAGCCAGTACGCCATATGCCTTCCTCACCGCACTATTTACCTGGGTGGCAACTTTCAGAGATCTGTGTACATGGACACCAAGATCCCTCTGATCATCCACACTACCAAGTATCCGACCTCAAGGACACTTTCCAGGACACTTTTTAACAATTCCATGCTTTTGGAGAGGCAAGGATTAAGGATAGTCAGGATACGTTTTGTGCGAGGGAAATCATGTCTCACAAACGTGACTGAGTTTTTTGGGGAAGTAACCAAGAAGATTGATGAGGCCAGAGCGATAGACGTTGTTTACTTGGACTTGAGTAAAGGCTTTGACAAGGTTCCACATGTTAAGCCAATTAGCAAGATGGGATTCAGACAGAGCTTGCCAATTCGATACAAAAATGGCTTAATGGTAGAAAACAGAGGATGATGGTGGAGGGTTGTTTCTCAGTCTACAGGCCTGTTACAATGTGTTCCACAGGGATTGGTGCTGGGTCCACTTTTGTTTGTCATTTACATAAACAACTTAGATGAGAGTATAGGAGGCATGGTCAGTAAGTTTCTGGATGACACCAAAATTGGTGGTACATTGCACAGTGAAGAAGGTTATCTATGATTACAGAGAGATCTTGATCAATTGGGTCAATGGGCTAAGGAGTGGCAAATGGATAAATGTGAGATGTTGCATTTTGGTAAAACAAACAAGGGCAAAACTTGTACAATTAATGGTGGGGCGCTGGGTAGTGTTGTAGACCAGAGACCGAAGGATTCAGATGCATAATTCGTTGAAATTTGTGACATATATCAACAGGATGGTTAAGAAGGCAATTAGCATGCTTGCCTTCTTTACTCAGACCTTGGAGTATAAAGTTGGGATGTCATTTTGAGGTTGCACAGAATGCTGTTAAGGCCTTTTCTGGAGTACTGTGTATCGTTCTGATTGGCCCGCGATAGGAAGGATGTTATTAAATTGGAGAAGGTTCAGGAAAGATTTACCAGCATGTTGCCAGGAATTGACAGGGGTTTGAGTTATAAGGCAGGCCACTGATCAACACATTCGGGGGAACAATGCATGCAACAGGGTCAATGGATGGGAGGTAGTGGTGGAGTGGTAATGGCATTGACTTAGTAAGTAGGAGTCTAGGCCAATGCTCTGAGGGAATGGGTTCAAAATCCAGCATATAAGATGATGGAAGTTAAGACTCAACCAATGTATCTGGAACATCAGGGGTGCCCCTCTGATGCAGCGCAGGGTTCAAGTCCCACCTGCTCAAGACATGTGTTAATGACATCTCTGAACAGGCTGATTAGGAAAATACATATTTCTGGAATATAAGGTTCATTTCAGTCTTAGCTATCATCAATTACCATTCTAAAGTCCACCTGGTTTGCTAGTATCAGTTTCTTCAGTATAGGAAATCTGCCATACTTATCTGGACTGGCCTTCAACTGAGCACAATGTGCTTAAATGGGAAAGCTACAGGGCCAATGAGAGATGGTAACAATTGTTGGCCATGCCACTGATGCTCACATCCCATGCAAAGAATCAAGAAAAATGACTACAAATCAGGCATGGAGGTTGTTATATGCACTACAATCAGTGCTTTCTTGGTTTAGCATCCTCAAGGGCCTACATAGATTAGCATAGTCAGATTCTCATCTCCCTGAAGAATCACTTGTATTAAACAAGGTAAAGGTTACTACATCTCTGGAACTATTTGCAAGTTACAATTGGACTGTAGATCCTTACAGAGACTGTTAAGAGCACTTGGTTTTAGTTTGAGACTCTTTCGCGATCCTTAATTCTTCTCATCACCAGACCTTATGACATAATTTCAGTCAATGATACTTAAGGCATTGAATTACTCTTAACCCTTTCAAAGAAACAAAGAAAATTTACAGCCCAGGAACAGGCCCTACGGCCCTCCAAACCTGAGCCGATCCAAATCTACTGTCTAAATCTGTCGCCCAATTCCTAAGTACCTGTATCCCTCTGCTCCCCACCTACTCATGCATCTGTCCAGACGCATCTTAAATGAACCTATTGTGCCTGCCTCTACCACCTCTGCTGGCAACGTGTTCCAGACACCCACCACCCTCTGTGTAAAGTACTTGCCATGTGTATGCCTCTTAAATTTTTCACCTCTCACCTTGAAAGGCCCACACTTAACATAGGTAAGGCCTCTTCTGGAGGACTGCATATAGTTCTGATGGTCCCACTATACGAAGGATGTTATTAAATTGGAGACGGTTCACAAAAGATTTACCATGATGTTGCCAGGAATGAACGTGGGTTTGAGTTATAAAGATAGGCCACTGATCAACACATTCAGGGGGATTACCTGGGGGTTGTCCTCGGCTTCATGTTGTAAGATGGGACCTCACCTTCGTCCTCTTACATTAGGTAAGATTTCTGATTCATTTGTGCTGGGTGAAAACTGTTAAAACTTTTTCGAAAGGGCATTAAAGCAGAAAAAGACTGCAACAGAAAGGAAATAATGTCACCTGGGAAAACAAGTAGAGGGAGGAGGCAGAAAATGGAGTTTGTCAACATGCGGTGATTGATGGCTACTCACAGAGAGGTGCCACAACATGAGGTGGATGTGAAATTGCCACAGAATATGCTTTCTCCTGGAGCACCAATGTGCAGGCTGCCTCGCAGGAAGTGACACTCTGGGGTTAATGCTGTTTAGAATCCCGTGGAACCTAGCGGCAGATGGAGGTGAATCCGGCATAGCTGAAAGAGGCTGCCAAAACAAGGCTGCAGAAAAAAGACCTGGCTCCTCACAAGCAGAGGCTGTCTCAAAGGAGAAAGTGAGGACTGCAGATGCTGGAGATCAGAGCTGAAAATGTGTTGCTGGAAAAGTGCAGCAGGTCAGGCAGCATCCAAGGAACAGGAGAATCGACATTTCAGACATGAGCCCTTCTTCAGGAATGAGGAAAGTGTGCCAAGCAGGCTAAGATAAAAGGTAGGGAGGAGGGACTTGGGGGAGGGACGTTGGAAATGCGATAGGTGGAAGGAGGTTAAGGTGAGGGTGATAAGGTGAGGGTGATAAGGTGAGGGTGATAGGCCGGAGTGAGGGTGTGGGTGGATAGGTCAGGAAGAAGATTGCAGGTTAGGAAGGTGGTGCTGAGTTCGAGGGTTGGGACTGAGACAAGATGGAGGGAGGGGAAATGAGGAAACTGGAGAAAT
>NC_057719.1:9256878-9270624 GCF_004010195.1 Chiloscyllium plagiosum
CGCAAGTTTTGCATTTCTTGCGGTTGCATGGGAAGGTGCCGGGAGTGGAGGTTGGGTTGGTGGGGGCTGTGGACCTGACGAGGGAGTCACGGAGGGAGTGGTCTTTTCGGAACGCTGATAGGGGAGGGGAGAACTGTTAGAGGTGTAGTCACTGGAACAATGTAGGAAACTACAGGAACAGAGCCACATAGCAACTCGGTGGAACCATTGGTGACCTGGCAACCTCTTCTGTATTTACCACCAACCTATGTCAAGTTGTTACATGTCCACTGCTTACAATGCACATCCACTGACTTATGTTGAAACTGCACCTTGCAATGGCCCCCTTGTCCTCACATTTCTTTAACTTTCACACTGAGGGGATCACTAGCTATTTGTTCCCAGCCCTACTTTCCATGGTGAAAGTGCTACCTGATTGAACCCATGTAAATCCACTCTGACAGAGACACACCCAAATGGGTAGTTGACCCAGCGATACTGAAGGGACAGTGGTATCATTCTGAGTCAGGGTGGTGTGTGGCTTGGAAGAAAACTCGCCAGCCGCAATGCTCCCATGCCTCTGTCACCCTCGTCTGTTAAGTGCTGCAGGTCACAGGTTGGAAGTTACAGTTGTAAAAGGATTGGCAAATTGCTCGAGTGAATCACGTAGATGGCACATACCAAAGGTGGAGGAGAGCACGTGGGTGTCAGTGGTTAGGGTGACTATCAAGCGAGCTGCTTCATCCTGGGTGATGTTGAGCTTGATTACATTAGATTAGATCCCCTACATTATGGAAACAGGCCCTTCAACCCAACAAGTCCATATCGACCCTCTGAAGAGTAACCCACCCGGACCCATTCTCCATATTCACCCCTGACTATAGGCAATTTACCATGACCAATTCACCTAACATGCACATCTTCTGGGTTGTGGGAGGACACCAGAGTACCCGGAAGAAACCCACACAGACACGGGGAGAATATGCAAACTCCACACAGTCATCCGAGGCGGGTGTGGAGGCAGTAGTGCTAACCACTGAGCCACCGTGCTGCCCAAAATCTTGATTGTTTGAGAAACTGCATGGATCTAGGCAAGTGAGAAATATTGCTGAAAAATGTGTTGCTGGAAAAGTGCAGCAGGTCAGGCAGCATCCAAGGAGCAGGGGAATCGACGTTTCGGGCATAAGCCCTTCTTCAGGAATGAGGATCCACAGTTTGCACAGATGCACACTAACCCAGAGTCCATGAACTAGGCTTTGATCCAGTATTTAAATAAAGTCATGGCCCCTTTTTTTACGACAAGACTAATTCTCGGCTGTTTGTGCTGGGGAGGTCAAGTTGCCCAGATCTGATTATATGGATTTGAGATTGATTTCCTGAGCTCATCCACCCCAGACCTTCCCTATTGCCTGTCCCACTTGTAAGCCACTAAACTTGGCAAATGGAAAATAGGCTCCTGTGTAAGAACAATGGAAGCCAATTCATTAAAGCTGTCAAAAGGGAACTGGATACATACTTGAGAGGAGAAATTTGCAGGGCGACAGGGAGAAAGTGGAGGTAGTCAGGCTAATTGGACAGTACTTGAACAGAGTTGACATAGCCATGATAGTTCAAACAGACTCCTTATGTGGTGTATTCGTCTGAGCCTTAACATAACATACTCTCATCTATCTCACATTAAACCATAATGGAGTTGCGATGGGAAAGCTGCCACTGGAGCACAGTAGCTACTGCCCAGAGTCCTAGATTAGTGCAGGTTATTCAGCGCTGACAATGAGGAACCCCTGGCTGAAACTGAAGTCCCAACAACCAACAGGAGTGCATTGCTCACCTAAAGAAGCACTCCAAGTGAGGATGCAAGACAGTGTGTTGCAATTGCTCCTGCTATTCTTATTTAAATAAAAGTTTACACCATTTCCAACTCAAATGCCTTTCTATCTCTTGCTTGCCTTGTATTGAACACCTCTGGGTTTCACTGCTAAAACATCTTTTGAGAGCTTCTAAATTTTGTTTCATGGGGTGTGGCAAGTCTTATTGGACATCCCTAATTATTATTGATCTGTGTTGACAGGGCCTTTGCTGAGGGCAGTTAAGAGTCGAGCACATTGCTGTGGGTCTGGAGTCATGTGTAGGCCAGACTGGGTGACGATTGCAGATTTCTTTAAGGTCGTTAGTGAACCAGATGGGCTTTTGTGACCTTTAAGAATGGCGCCATTACTCAATCATGCATTAAATTTCATACTTACTCTTAATTAATTGTATTTATTAATTAATTGAATTTAAATGGCACGATCGAAGTGGTGGGATTTGAGCATGCATCCCGAGAGCACTAAGTCTGGGTTTCCAAATTACTAGCCCAGTGTTGCACCAAGATCTCCCCCATGTGACATAAATTTGTTGCAAATTGAAGCCAAATTAGAACCTTTAAAAGTGGGATTGCCATGGGCCATTTTGCATTGCTAATTTGGTTCTAATAAGGAAGTGATAGATTGAAATGTCACTGAGCACTATCGGCTACACTGGGTCACAGCACTCACTGCTGGCTTTAAAGTGGAAAATGCCTGTCACTGATTCATTTATTTCACACATATACTAATATATTTCTCATATCATCCTGTGCGTCATCACTAATCAGAAACTGAACTGGACTAGCCATATAAATACTGCAACTGCAACAGCAAGTCAAGAGGCTGGGAATTCTGCAGCGAGTAACTCACCTCCTGACTCCCAAAAACCTGTCCCCACTATCTAAAAGGCACAAGCCAGAATTGTGATGGAATACTCCCCACTTGCCTGGATGGGTGCAACTCTAACAACACTAAAGAAGCTTGACATCATTCAGGACAAAGCAGCCCACTTGATTGGCACCACGTCCCATTTTCAGCATTCACTTCCTTCATCGGCTGCCCACATTGGCAGCAGTGTGTACCATCTACAAGATGCACTGTAGCAACTTGGTAAGGCTCTCCAGACAGGGTCAGGACCAGAGATCATAGCCCAAGATCACCTCTGGATCTAGTCAGAAGTCACACAACGCTGGGTTATAAATCAACAAGTTTATTTGAAATCACAAGCTTTTGGAGAGCTGATGAACAAGCAGTGCTCCGGAAGCTTCTGATTTCAAATAAACCTGTTGGATTATAACCTGGTGAAAGTGAGGACTGCAGCTGCTGGAGATCAGAGTCGAGAGTGTGGTGCTGGAAAAGCACAGCAGGTTGGGAAGCATCTGAGGAGCAGGAGAGGACTATAACTGGTGTTATGTGACTTCTAACCTTCTCCACCCCTATCCAACACTGGCACCTCCACATCATACCGATGGATATACTGAACGTGTATGTGTGGGTGTGTCTGTACATGTGTGTGTGCATCTGTGTGTCTGTGTATGTGCGCGTATCTGTGTACGTGTATGTGTCTCTGCGTGTGTGCGTGTATCTGTGCATGTGCATGTCTGTATGTGTGAGTCTTTGCATGTGCATGTCTGTGCGTTTGCGTATGTCTGTGCGTGTGTGTATGTGAGTGTGTGTGTCTGTGTGTGTATGCATGTCTGTGCGTATGGTTGTGTCTGTGTGTGCATGCGTGTGTGTCTGTGTGTGTGTATCTGTGCATGTGTGTGACTGTGCCGGTGCATATGAATGTGTGTGTGTGTGTATCTATGCATGTCTGTGTCTGTCTGTCTATGTGTGTCAATGCATGTGTGCGTGTGTCGGTGTGTGTGTGTGTGTGTTGGAGGGGGTCTATGCGTGTGTCAGTGTGTGTGTTATGTGTGTGCGTGTGTGTATGGGATGTGGAGTCCTAGATGCTGTAAAATGCTGAAGTGGTAAATGAGATTTGACCCTTGAACTTGCATCCAGCTACATTGGAATACAGCAGCACACTCTTGACAGAAATGTCAACATGGGAGCAAGATGCTTGATTGAAAATGGCAAGCAACTGGTTTTGTTATTATCCTCAAGTTACTGTCATTGAAAAATCCTGGAACTCCCTCCCTGACAGCACTGTAGATATCCCTCATCCCATGGACTGCAGTGATTCAAATGGTCAGCTCATTACCACCTTCTCATGGGTAACTTGGGATGTGCAATAAATGCTGACCCAGCCAATGGCACCCACGTCCCATGAATGAATGTAAAGAAATGGCTTGGCTAACACAGTAACTTCAGCAACCCCCCAACTCCCTGACCTCGAAGCAATGACTCAAAATTAAATTCATTAACAAAACAAAATATAAAATGTCATGACTGTGGAATATTAAGGTTCATCTTGTGCTTTGTTTGAAAAAAGCTTCACAGTTAATTGTGGAACTGCACTTTAATTCAGAAAAAATAATATTGCAACAAATCCTGAAGGTCTTCCAATAAATCCCAGGAGTATTACTAATGTGTTGAGGCTGGCAAAGCTCCAAAGGTGATTGGAGCAAAGAATGCCATTGTTAAAAGGCACTTGTACAGGCAAAAGAGTTTTTTAAAAAATCACATTATCATCAGCAGTTGAACTATTCAACAATTCACCAATTCCTAGAAGCAAATGATAATAGCCAGGCTGTGAAATCGATACTGAAGCTGAAGGGGTCCTATTCCACTCTGCAATGTTACTGAATAAAGATTAATTACTCTTGAGGTTCCCTTAAAAGTAAAGAGGCACTGTCAGCGGGGTACCGTGGTTTCTGTCCGGTCTCTATGTACACAATGATGACAGTCATGTAACAAATTCAAGGTGAGCACATTTGGGCTTTCCTCAACCCCCTCCTCCTGGCTGTTTCATGCTCCTTGAAAGTGGAGTCGCAGGTAGATAGGATAGTGAAGAAGGCATTTGGTATGCTTTCCTTTATTGGTCAGAATATTGAGTACAGGAGTTGGGAGGTCATGTTGTGGATGTACAGGACATTGGTTAGGCCACTGTTCGAATATTGCGTACAATTCTGGTCTCCTTTCTATCAGAAAGATGTAGTGAAACTTGAAAGGATGTTGTCAGGGTTGGAGGATTTGAGCTTAGGGAGCGGCTGAACAGGCTGGGGCTGTTTTCCCTGGAGCGTCGGGCGCTGAGGGGTGACCTCATAGAGGTTTACAGCGCAACATCGAGGGCCGAAGGACCTGTACTGCGCTGTATTCTTCTATGTTCTATGTTCTAAATAGACAAAGTCTTTTCCCGGGGTCAGGGAGTCCAGAACTAGAGGGCATAGGTTTAGGGTGAGAGGGGAAAGATATAAAAGAGACATAATGGGCAACTTTTTAATGCAGAGGGTGGTACGTGTATGGAATGAGCTGCCAGAGGAAGTGGTGGAGGCTGGTACAATTGCAATATTTAAAAGGCATTTGGATGGGGTATATGAATAGGAAGGGTTTGGATGGATACGGGCCAGGTGCTGGCAGGTTGGACTAGATTGGGTTGGGATATCTAGTTGGCATGGACAGGTTGGACTGAAGGGTCTGTTTCCATGCTGTACATCTCTATGACTCTATGATTGCAGTCCTTAAAACCCTTCACTTCATGGAAGCCTATGGAGTGAATCTTAACAGGAGCCTCCTGATCCTAGCACTGGTTGAGGGACAATTCCAGATCAGGAACCCAGAAGTTGTTATGTCCAAATGTTGAACTTGAATGGTTGTGGGGGGGGGGGGGTGGTGGCTAATCGGCAAACTGACACCAATTTAAGACTGAGACGAGAGGGAATTTCTTCTCTCAGAGGGTTGTGAGTCTTTGGAAGTCCTTGTGTATATTTAAGACTGGGATCGACAGATTCTTGGTTAGTCAACGAATCAAGGATCACGGGTAAAGGTCAGGAAAGTGGACGTAAGAAATGTTGGATCAGTCATGATCCTGCTGAATGGCAGAGCAGGCTGGAGGGGATGAACGGCCTACTTTACTGTCTTATTAATGATGTAATATTTTAGCAAGAAGGTATTATCTGCTTCGATTGATCCATCTAACTCACCCAACTTTGCCCCGAAAGGGCCAAAGAAAAACTTGAATTCTGACAAGGCTGTCTCTAAACCCTTTATAGTCAATGTAATAACCATGAGGTGTATCCACTTCTGTAATGCTTACCTTGACCCTCCCTGCCTTCCATGAGCAGTAATTGGTGTCTCCACCACACTCAAGTGGATACAGAGGAAGGCAGTTTTCTGTTGATAATTTAATGGTGGACATTGGTGGGGCCGGGGCGGGGAATGTAGGATGGTGGCAGCATCAACCACAGACCCCAATCCCATTCTCCCTCCCTGCTATCAAAGGGGTACATGTCCTGATGGAGAAATTCAGCAGGTCTGGCAGCATCTGCAGAGGGCGGGGGGAGAGAGAGAGAGAGAGAGAGAAGTAGAGTTGATGTGTTGAGCACAAAATATGTTTTCTCTTTGGAACTACCTACAGTGATTTACACTGTGCCGCACCTACTTTACACTATTGGCAGAGGCAAAAGGGGCTAGATAAATGCAACATGTTGTTATTACTGAGCCACAATTCGGAGGGGAAGCTTGGTTGCTTTTCCCCACTCCCTAACCGACATTGATTGTACAAACCGCTTGCCTACTGTCTTTGCCAAATTTAACACAGAATTCCGCTTCTGCACCGATTGATCTATGTGCCTCTTTGCAGAGAGGAAGAAATAATGTCGCACACAGGTCCTGTTTGTCCACCTCTCCTGTGCTCAAATTGCATTGCATTAACCGCATCATTGTTCTTATGCTGTCCCCACACAAGGTGACCCGCATAGCTAGCTCTGAGCCAAACAATTCCCTTTCCTCCCGAGAGATTTTAACGCTCCAAGTTCACCCAAGATGTGAACTACCTCGCTTGCATTTCTCATTTATTCAAGGACATCATCTGTTCAGGGTTAATGGACATTGTCCTGGGTCAGTGATCTGATGGTCCCTGAGAAATGTCTGAGCTTGCTTGAGAGAACTGAGGTCATGTCTGCTCAGTTACGTGATGCTGTGGTGCCTCAAGAGGCACAACACACTGAGACTCAAGTGATAAGATCAAGAGAGATAAATAGAATCCCCACTGTGCTGAAGCAGGCCATTCGGCCCATTGAGTTCACAACGACCCTCTGAAGAACATCCCACCCAGACCCAGATTAGCATGGCCAATCTGCATATCTTTGATCTGTGGGAAGGAACCCACATAGACATGGGGAGAATGTGCAAACTCCACACAGAGAGTCACCCAAGGGTGGATTCAAAGCCAGATCCCTGGTGCTGTGAGGCAACAGTGCTAACCACTGAGCCACCGTGCTATTCCAAAGTGTGATCAAGTGTATCCAGGCCTAGGAATCAAGATAGAGAGCTTTGATTTGACAGCAATGTTACTCAATTGTGTTCTGTCACACATGAGGGAGGTGATGGCCAAGTGGTATTTTAGCTGGACTGTTAATCCAGGGAGCCAGACAATGTCCTGGGGGATGTGGGTTCAGATGGCGGAATTTGAAGTTAATAAAAAAAAAATCTGGAATTAAGAGGTGAATGCTGACCCTCAAGCAAAAAACCCATCTAATTCACTTATGGCCTTTAGGGAAGGAAACCATGGTGCTTACCTGGCCTACATGTGAGTTTAGACCCACAGTAATGTAGTCGACTCTTAATTGCTCTTTAGGCAATTAGGGATGGGTAATAAATGCTGGCTCAGTCAGTGATGCCCACATCTCATGAGTGAATAAAAAAACATCCTCCATCCAGGCCCAACATCACAGAATTGCTGCGACACAGGAGGAAGCCATTCAGTCCAATGCACTCATGACATCACCTACTGAGTGTCTTACTTCGGCCATTCTCCTGTCTTCGCCCTGTACAGTCTTCCTTTTCAAACTTATAAAAATTTTTATTTGTTCCCAGGATGTGGCTATCGCTGGCCATGCCAGCATTGATTCCCTGTCCCTTATTGCCCAGAGGGTAGGTCAGTGGAGGTGTAGCCTTTTGGGGCCAATCAGGCAAAACCAGGTGAGGAAGGTGGTGAGGTGGGGGTGGTGGACAAAGGGAAGGGAATGTGTCCATCATGAGAACGAAGGTTGATGGTCGAAGCTGTCTTCCAGCAGAGACAGTCTTGTTGCTGGGTTGTGCCCCATCACCCTCAAACCTTGGGGTGAGGGTTGGGTGCAGAGACGTCAGTCTCTCCTGAGTCTCTCGTCTTTTTTTTAGGATTAGAGTGGTGCTGGAAAAGCACAGCAGGTCAGGCAGCATCTGAGGAGCAGGAAAATCGACGTTTTGGGCAAAAGTCCGTCATCGGGAGTCAGGCATTTGCCCGAAACGTCGATTTTCCTGCTCCTCGGATGCTGCCTGACCTGCTGTGCTTTTCCAGCACCACTCTCATCTAAGCTTTGGTTTCCAGCATCTGCAGTCCTCATCTTTGCCTCTCTTGTCTTTCTGCCTGGCCTTTCTGCTGCAGTTAATAATATCATGAAATGGTTGCTAAGAGCCTCAACTGGCCGAAGGAGAACTGCTCTGCCTACCCTGACCATGCGAAATGGCCAGTGGTTGCAAGAAGACAAGAAGCTCTGCAGAGAGTTCCATCATTGTCCTCAGTGAATACTTCACCCTCAAGCCTTGCTGTACAAAATAAAGACAGGAACTAGTCATTCAACATCTTGCTATCAGTTTGATTTTGTCATGTCCAAAATAACTGCTGTGCTCTCTGAGATAGCGAACATGACTGCATTTTAGACAGTGATTCAGTGAACATGTTGTGTTTTAGGACATTGCCAAAAAGATGTGACAAGGAGCTGTTTCAATGCTAATGCTTTCCTTGGTTAGTGACAAAAAAAACCTGCCGATGCTGGAATCCAAAACAGACAGGCAGGAGGCTGGAAGAACACAGCAAGCCAGGCAGCATCAGGAGGTGGAGAAGTCAGTGTTTTGAGGGTACTCCTTCTTCAGGACGGCTTTCGAATGCTTTCCTTGAGCATTTTAAAGATTTGGACCATGCCCCCTACGTTCCTCGGCGGAGATTCTAAAAGGACATTGGCATACAACAACAACTTGCATTCATGCAGCTCCGCCAGTGTAAAGAAATTATAAAGCTTCACAGAAGCGTTATAAAGCAGACTTTGGCATCACTTCATGGGATATCACGACAGGCTGCCCAAGGCTTGGTCAAAAGAGAAAGTGATGTTAGAGATCAGTGTCAAAAAGTGTGGTGCTTGAAAAGCACAGCCAGTCAGGCAGCATCCGAGGAGCAGGAGAGTCGACGTTTCGGAAATAAGCCCTTCATCAGAACATGCTTGATGACGAGCTTATGCCTGAAACATCGACTCTCCTGCTTCTTGGATACTGCTTGACCTGCTGTTTTCTTTCCAGTGCCTCACTTTTTGACCAAGGTTTGGTCAAAGCTGAGAAAATAAATGAGAACTCAGACCCCACGTAGCTGAGACAGTGAGTGACTAAAACTGGTGATGTTGAAAGGGCCAGAACTGAAGGAGGGCAGAGATCGCCAAGGGTTATAGAGTTGGAGGCAATTTCAGAAAGAGAGAGGAGTGAGGATAAGCAGGGGTTTGGAAACAAGAAGGAGAATTTTATTTTAAAAATCAAAATGTTGGCCTTTCTTTATTCATTCATGAGATGTGGGCTAGGTCAGCATTTATTGCCCATCCCTAATTACCCAGAGGGCAGTTAAGGGTCAACCACATTGCTGTAGGTCTGGAGTCACATGTAGACCTAACCAGGTAAGGATGGCAGTTAAGGGTCAACCACATTGCTGTAGGTCTGGAGTCACATGTAGACCAACCAGGTAAGGATGGCAGTTTCCTTCCCTAAAAGCATTTGTGAACCAGATGGGTTTTTCCACTAACAATCAACAACAGATTCATGGTAATTAATTCCAGATTTTTATATTGAATTCAAATTGTACCATCTGCCATGATGGGATTTGAACCTAGGTCTCCAGAACATTACCGGGGGCTCCAGGTTAAAAGTGCAGTGATAATACCATTAGGTCATTGTCTCCCCTCGTCCATGAAACAATAGACCAGCAAAAAGCAGCATCTGTAGTAAAAACAGGAGAGCCCTTTTCATTGCTTTGCCCATGGTAGTTCAGATGACATATGTAATGGACAAAGTTTTATGCTTGCTGTGGAATTGGGGTTTTGTACAAAGGCATCTCCATTCTGTTGCAACCTAATTGCTCATTTGAAAGAGTTTGCAGCCTTACCAGTACTGACCATTCCTCAGTTCGAGGTGAGAAAGTTCCAGCAAAAAATCCTTTCTCTTTGAAGTCTTCTGAAGTAATACAAGCTGATCTTGATGACAGACATTTATAGGAATAATTATAACCAGATGTAGATAGAGATCTAATGAGCAGGAGAGTTATCCCCAGGGATCTGAGCAATATGTCTCCTTCAATTGACATCCAATTATCTAGTTCTGACCACTTTGTGATTGTGGGAGTTTGCTGAGTAGAAACTGGCACATTACACCAGTGACCACACTCCCAAAGCATCTCATTGCTATTAATGCCTGGAGGCATCCTGAAGTTCAGAAAGCTGCTACAGAAATGCAAGTCTTTAACATCAATAGTTCATGAGGTAAGCTGATGGATCTGCACTCTGATCCACATTAAGATCTCACATGGCATCTCTCACAGTGAATATTTTTCTAGTTTCGGAGGAGATTACAGGTAATCATAAAATACCTGAATTAAGATGAGGAGCAAGACATTCAGGTTCCCTCTGAGAGGTGAAGTTCCTCCTCATTCCCATCTTCAATGGTAGACCCCATACCTTGACAAAGAATCACCTTGTGTTTCCACAAGACAGGAAACATTCTCTCCATTCCCACCCTGTCAAGTCTCCTCAGGAGCTGATATGTCCAATAAGATGGTACAGGCCCAATCTGTTTCTCGTCAGACAACATCTTCATTCCTGGAAATTGCTGCAGAAACTCAGCAGCTCTGGTAGTATCTGTGGAGAAGCAGTGTCACTGGACCTGAAACATTAACTCTGCTTTCTCTCCACAAATGCTGCCAGACCTGCTGTGTTTCTCTATCTTCTTCTGTTTTTGTTTAAGATTTCCAACTTCTGCGGCTCAGGATGTTCTGCTATAACGCGCTTTTCGTTATTGCGATTTCACTCTAACTTGATTGACGAATTGGGCACTGTGTTTCTAAAGCACAAACTTTTAAAGCGTGTATTAGTTACAACCATTAGGTTAAATGGTGCAGCTATTACGCGATTTTCTTCTAAAACGGGATTTCATGAGAAGGGAACTGACTGTTCTTTATTTTATCATCATTCCAGGAATCGGTCTAGTGAGCTTTCCTGGACTGTTTCCAACACACGTATCCCTCTTAAAATAAGAGGACCACACCCTGTTAAGCTTGGCACTTGGAGGAAGTTGAGATGGTTGAATGTTAATATCTGACTGATACACATAAGGATCACTCATCTTTCATAGTCCTACTTAACAATGACATTTGTGGAAATCCCTTAGCTATGTGATGGGAAAGTAAAGAGATCATATAATATTTCAGCAAACTGAAAAAATGCAAAATTCCAACTTCTTTACTGGATTGTATATTAAATGACGTAACAGTGAATAATTTCACTAATTTCAACAACGAAAGAACGTATGAAAGGAGGCGTGCAAAGTCCATCATGCGCATACTTCACGTCATCCTTAATGACAGGCTTCCCACACAGTGTAAAGGCTTGATTTGTAGGTGGAAGTGGTTATGCTTAACTTTCTATTGCTGGAATTCATCAGGCAACTGTTAACTTAGTGAGGGAGGGGTGCAGGGAAGGGGAATTTTACTCTAATGAGCAGCTCAGTCCAGTTGGATTCACTGAATTGCTCTCTTCCAACCTGGTGAGGACAGAGACTCTGGTGAGATGCAAGAAAAGCCACAATGATGCAGGAAGATTGCTAGTGTCCTGTGCCTAGTTACTGTCTTCGCATTTGTATTGTTCAACTGCTCTAGAATTTGACATTGGGGTGGCATGGTGGCTCAGTGGTTAGTACTACTGCCTCTCAGTGCCAGGGTCCTGGGTTCGATTCCACCCTTGAGTGACTGTTAGTGTAGAGTTTGCAAATTCTCTCCATGGGTTTCCTCCCACAATCCTAAAATGTGCAGGTTAGGTGGATTGGCCATGTTAAATTGCCGATACTGTCCTGGGATATGCAGACGAGGTGAGTTTGCCATGGGAAATGCAGGGAGACAGGGATAGGCTGAGATTGTCTTTGGAGGGTCTGTGTGACCTGCCACTGCACTGTAGGGAGTCTATGATTCTAAATCATCCCGTGGTGTCCAGGGATGTATAGGTTACATGGATTAGCTATGGTAAATATGGAGATGGGGTCTGGCTGGTTCTTGGTAGGATGCTCTTTGAAGGGCCAGATGGCCTCTTTCTGCACTGTAAGGATTCAATGTTTCTATACACCTACCTGAGGCATTAAAACATTGTGACTAAACTCTCTGTTGAGAAGTTAAACTTGAAGGAAAAATGGAAGAGAGTAAGTGACAGCTGGAGAGCTTTAGAGAGGGAATTCTAGAGCTCAGAGTCTAGGTAATTGAAGGTATGGGGTGATGCTCAAGAGGCTAGATTCGGAGGAATTTTCAGATCCTCGAATATTCTAGTACAGGAGGAGCATACAGATATTGGGAGCAGGGAGGTCATGACAGGATTTGACAACAGGTAAAAGAACATTAAATTGAGGCTTCGTTAGTCTGGAAGCCAGTGGAGATCAGTAATGGGACTTGATGTGAATTAGGATACAGGCAGCAACTCACGTTGATGAAGGTTGGAAAGTGAGAGGCTGACCATGACAGTGTTACAGTCACTGAGCTGAGAGCTATCAAAGAAACAAAGACTCTCAGAGGCAGATGAACTATGGATGGAAGTGTGATACCTTGACGTCACGTTTACGTACAGTAAATTCAGTCCAGCCTCAAACAATTGCATAAGTGACTGGAATAACACTTCACAATCCCTCCCCTCCTCCAACCTCCATCTGCCCAATCCAATCTTTACTTCCCCCTGTCCAGGAACAACCTTTCTCTTCAGAGTCCATTTGAGAATAAGACACATTGTCTTATTTCCAGACACATTTCCAGTTACTAGTGGTGTGCTACAAGGATCTGTTTTAGGACCACTGCTGTTGTCATTTTGTCATTAGACGCAGGCATAGGTGGATGGATCAGTAAATTTGCAGATGACACTAAAGTCGGTGGAGTAGTGGACAGTTTGGAAGAATGTTACAGGTTGCAGGAGGACTTGGATAAACTGCAGAATTGGGCTGAGAGGTGGCAAATGGAGCTCAGTGCAGCTAAATGTGAGGTGATGCACTTTGGGAAGAATAACAGGAAGGCAGAGTACTGGGTCAATGGACAGATTCTTGGTAGTGTGGATGTGCAGAGGGATCTTGGAGTTCATGTGCATAGATCTCTGAAAGTTGCCACCCAGGTGGATAGTGCTGTGAAGAAGGCATACAGTGTGTTAGGTTTCATTGGTAGAGGGATTGAGTTCCGGAACCGCAATATCATGCTGCAACTATACAAAACGCTGGTGTGGCCACACTTGGAATATTGTGTACAGTTCTGGTCGCCCCATTACAGGAAGGATGTGGAAGGTGCAGAGGAGATTTACCAGGATGTTGCCTGGTCTGGACGGAAGGTCTTGTGAGGAAAGGCTGAGAGACTTGGGTCTGTTCTCATTGGAAAGAAGGCTAAGGGGGGATTTGATAGAGACATACAAGATGATCAGAGGATTAGATAGGATAGACAGTGAAATACTTTTTCCTAGGATGATCACGTCAGCGTGTACGAGGGGCATAACTACAAATTGAGGGG
>NC_057719.1:9270831-9297647 GCF_004010195.1 Chiloscyllium plagiosum
TTTTCCTAGGATGATGATGTCAGCTTGTACGAGAGGGCATAACTACAAATTGAGGAGTGATAGATTTAAGACAGATGTCAGAGGCAGGTTCTTTACACAGAGAGTGGTAAGGGCATGGAATTCCCTACCTGCCAATGTAGTCAACTCAGCCACATTAGGGAGATTTAAACAATCCTTCGATAAGCACATGGATGATGATGGGATAGTGTAGGGGGACGAGCTGAGAATAGTTCACAGGTCGGCACAACATCGAGGGCCGAAGGGCCTGTTCTGCGCTGAATTGCTCCATGTTCTATGTTCTATGTTCTGTGTCTTGTGAAGCCACAGTGGGATATCAAGGTCAGTGATGGAATGGAAATAGTGCCTGGTAAACACTTGGGAAAACCGCACTTCCTGTGTATGACTAGAGGTTGTTGGTGGCCAGATCCATGAGTTTAACCATTACAATGTAGCACATAAGTCACAACAGTGCAGTACTATGATGTGCATTGGTCTGATCAGATTTACTGGAAATACATAAGAGGGACAACAGGCCCCATTTATAAACTCCCTTTGACGTAAAGGATGTCCCAAGGTGCTTTGCGCAGGAGTATCAAGTGGAATCCCAACAAAAAGCACAGATGGCTAACTCAGTTGGATTTATATCACAGAAGTGTGAAGCTCCTGGGACAGAAAGAGTTCTATAGTCAACCAGAGACATTTAGAATTAGAACTGCCTGAGCTGGTAAACATGGATACGTTTTGTCTTCTCCTGCCGAGCACTGTCTGTTGGTTCATGTCTGCATGGGTATCTCATACAATGCAATTTTCAATATATGATGAGAACGAGATTGCCTTTTCCCTCACACATCCCCAGAGTTGTTCGCTCCGCACTGAGTCTTTGTGTGGGATCTTTGGGTCACTAGTCCAGTATAATTACCTTATTCAGGACACTGTTCCAAAGGTAGCCACTCTCCTCAGATACAAGAAGGTAGCTGGTACAATAAGCGCAAGAAAATGAGCAGCAGATGTTGGCCATTCAGCCCATCAAGCTTGCTCCACCATTTGGTAAGATCATGGCCAATTGTGACCTCAACTGCATTTTCCTTCCTCTCCCTCCCTGCCCCTTTGTAGACAAAAGACTTTCTAACCTTGAACATATCCAATGAGTGAGCCTCCACTGCACTCTAGGGAAGAGAAGTCCAAAACCATGAAAGATCCTCCCATGAGATGAAATTCCTCCCCATCGCGATCTTTAGTGGAAGGCGACTTATCCTGCAACGGTTCCTGAGTTTTAGACTCCCATGAGGGGAGACACGATTCATGTATCTATCTCATCAAGCATCTTCAGACTTGCCTACATTTCAATAAGATCACCTCACATTTTTGTAAATTCCAATTAATATATATCGAACTTGCCCTTGGACCGAGACCACAAGGTAAAATGCCTGAGGGAACAGAGAGGGGGATGTTGGAAGAGATAAAATTTTACATGTTAAATCACACCATTAAGAGTGAATATACTTAAATGTTAAGGCACAATTCTGTTTCAGCGATCTCAGAAAAGCCATTTTGCCTTCAACAATTCGATATTTAACTGTGTGGGCCTGGTGACTGTTGCCTGTTTCCTGGGGCTGGTTTGTTAAACCTGTGGCTGTGGTTAAAGTGAAACTAAAACTACATGGCAGTAGACAGTGGAAAAGAACTAGAATAAAAATCCTGTTCAAACGCAGAACGTGTGTGTGTGTGTGTGTGCATGTGTGCGTGTGTGTGTGTCTGTGTCTGTGTGTGTCATCGCTGTATAACCCCAGCATATAAAAACACAACCAACACAATCCCACTTTGGGGACCTCAGATACACAGCAACAAGATCTTTTAAAGTGGTTACTGCCACTGGGGACTAACCTTTAAAAGCTGAACAGTGATAGCCAGTCTAATTTATGTGTCACTACTGCATGTTCGCTGTACAATGCAATTCACATTATGAATGCTCATTACTCATAATTGGCCTAATCTAAATAATATGTTGTTGCCCTTTTTGGTTACGTTATCTCTCTGCATGCCACAGTTACTATGACTTGCTTTTATCCTGCTCTCCACAGTCATTAATCATTACTCTAACAACTGTGTTTGTACTTTGCATGAGAACACATTTGAAAGACATCGTTTTAGTGTGGGTTGGTTACAATAGTAATCATGTCTTGAGTATTATTTTATTATTAAGCTGTATGATGAAGTGAGTTAAATGCATTCAGCTAGGTCACAATATCCGTCTGGGACCTGTGAGTAAACTGGATTCATCTTTGCAGATCTTAACATATTTTCAGAGATCAAGTCTTCCCCTTGCTGCTACATGTTTGAATTTCTTTTTGTATTCCTCTCTGTGTTACCATTCATTATTCGATTGTGGCCCAGGTTTCAATGCTATTCTTGAAGATCTTAACATATTTTCAGAGATCAAGTCTTCCCCTTGCTGCTACAACATGTTTGAATTTCTTTTTGTATTCCTCTCTGTGTTACCATTCATTATTCGATTGTGGCCCAGGTTTCAATGCTATTCTTGAAGTGAGTTAGGGTTGTTGTGGAGCAGTGGTAAAACGTAAGACCTAGGAGCAGGAGGAGGCAGTTCAGCCCCTTGAGCCTGCTCTGCTATTTAATACAATCATACCTGATCTCACCTCGGCCTCAACGCTACTTTCCTGCCCACTATCCAGAACCCTTCATAGAATCATAGAGATGTACAGCACAGAAACAGACCCTTTGGTCCAACTTGTCCATGCCAACCAGATATCCTAAATTAATCTAGTCCCATTTGCCAGCACTTGGCCCATATCCCTCTAAACCCTTCCAATTCATTCACCCATCCTGATGCCTTTTAAATGTTGTAATTGTATCAATCTCCACCACTTCCTCTGGCAATTAATTCCATACACACACCACCCTTTGTGTGAAAAGGATGTCTCTCAGGTCCTTTTAAGTCTTTCCCCTCTCACCTCAAACCTATCACCTCTAGTTCTGGACTCCCCCACCCCAGGGAAAAGACCTTGTCTATTCACTCTATCCATTCCCTTCATGATTTTATAAACCTTTATCAGGTCACCCCTCAGACTCTGAGGCTACAGGGAAAATAGCCCCAGCCTATTCAGCTTCTCCCTATAGCTCAAACCCTCCAATCCTGGCAACATACTTGTAAATTTTTTCTGAACATTTTCAAGTTTCACAACGTCCTTCCTATTGCAGAGAGACCAGAAATGCACACAGTATTCCAAAGTGGCCGAACCAATGTCCTGTGCAGCCGCAACATGATCTCCCAACTCCTATACTCAATGCACTGACCAGTAAAGGCAACCCATTTCTAAATAATAATCTATCTCTTCCTTGAGTAGTGTTTCTACCTCTGAGCCAGGAGGCTCAGGTTAAAGTCCCACCTGCTCCAGAGGTGTGCCATACCATGGCAGAAGTGAGTACTGCAGATGCTGGAGGTTAGAGTCAAGATTAGAGTGGTGCTGGAAAAGTGCAGCAGGTCAGGCAGCACCCGAGGAGCAGGAGAATCGATGTTTCAAGCAAAAGCCCTTTCCTGATGATGGGCCTTTGCCCAAAACGTTGATTTTCCGCCTCCTCGGATGCTGCCTGATTTGCCATGCTTTTCCAGCACCACTCTACTCTTGTGCCATACCATGCCTGAACTGGTTAATTAGAAGCTGCTATTCTTGCAGTGAGATACACTCATTGAAATCTGTTCCAGAGTTATTAAGATGCAGGTTTCATCCCTGCTGTGTGAAGATGCTTGCAGGACTGAATAGGTCAAACTATTCTCAACTCCATTTACAACAGACCCCAGATCGCTCAGCAATGGTGGCGATTAGTCCTCATTAACCGGCAGTGACACTAGGACAGCAGGACACTGTGTGGATGGCTGGTGGGGGAATTGCAATTCTCCAGCCTGTGGTGCTGGTGAGGACAGGCTGTAATGCAGAGCGTAATTTCTGCACAATTACCAGACATTGGTGAGATTGGTCATCTCAGCAGTTACAGGAGGAGGAAACGAGAAAATTGAAAGCCTCGAACTCCAAGACTTTCCACTTCAGGCACAATCAGCCAGAAGGATCAGATTGCACTGGTTTTCAGACATTGTTCTCTCCCCCCTCAATTTCTGTTCACACTCACCGCTATATCACTGAATGTAAACACTTTCATAAGTTACAGCAATCTAATTATTTTCATAAACTTACATTTAAAAAGAAATCCTACTTGGGTGAAAGTGATGACTTTGAGCACTTTGCTTATTCCAGCTGAAAATAGGTTTATGGCTAAAATAATGAGCTCTTTTATTCACAGTGGGTCCTCCCCAACCTGCAGTCTTAAGCAGCTGAGAACGGTTCTAAAATTGTCGAGAACCATTTAATGGTGGAGAGTGAAGGCTAGTTCTTTTGCATATTAAAAATAAATTGAAGCTTCCCTGTGAGTGAATGTGCATTAACAAAACAGAGCTGAATTTTGCAAAATGTCTGAAAGCAAGAAACAGTGCTGCTCATGTGCAGGTGCACTGGGACACCAATAACACATTAACCATTGTGTTCACGTAACTAAGTTGGTGAGGATTCTTGCAGCTGAACCCAGTGTTTTCCATTCAGTGAGGTAACTAGAGAGGGCTTTGCTCTGAATTTACCCCCTTTAAGGGCTGGAGGCCCACAGTGAGGAAACCAATAATATCAGGATCATCTGCACAATTTGCTTCCTGAGTTTGATACTCAAGTGAAAAATGATGGACAGTAAAACAAAATAGTGTCTACAAAGGTATGTGAACCATATTATTGTCACAGACCTTTTATGTGTTTGCATCAGATTCCCCTTTGTGCAATAATCCAGTTAGAATAAATCCATACTGTACGTACATACAGGGTATATTAAATATTGCAGGCTTATATCTACCTTTCTGTTTCCAAGGATATTAGATAGGTTTAAAAATGACTCTGGCAACCCCGAGAATTTTTTTGACTGCTACCCGTTCCACCCACGATCTTAGGTCTTGGTGAATTTTATCCTTATTCTGACTGGCAGATGATTTTGGAACAAAAGAGAAAGCTTCAAAGCGGAAGAAGGGACAAACAAAGCTCCAGATGATATACAAAATGAATGGGTCACGCGATAGGGAAATGCAAAGGAAGGAGTTTGTGAAAGAGAGCAAGTAAGGTAGTGACTACTGAAAGATGGCAACTTCAGAGATGAAAGTTGCAGAAATACATCTGAAGCTGCTGTCATGAAACAAGACTTTTCAGGAACATTGTAGTGTCACTTCCTGCAGAGGAAGCAGAAACGTACATGGTGACAAACAGTCCTGGCTCTGTCTTGTCTCAGAACTCTTTCATTGAGAAAATGGGGTGGTACGGTGACTCAGTGGTCAGCACTGCAGCCTGACAGGGACCTCGGTTCGATTCCAGCCTTGGGTGACTGTCTGTGTGGAGTTTGCATATTTTCCCCATTTCTGTATGGGTTTCCCCTGGGTGCTCTGATTTCCTCCCACAGTCCAAAGATATGCAGGTCAGGTGGATTAGCCATGCTAAATTGTCCATAGGGTGAGGTGTATTAGTCAGAGGGAGGTTGGTCTGGGTGGGTTGCTGTTTGGAGGGTCAGTGTGGGTGTGTTGGGTCGAAGGGCCTGTTTCACACTGTAGGAAATCTTAAATCTAAAAAAAAACAAAACCCATAAGCTGGTTGCATAGATGCAGATCATGGAGGAGGGTGAGAGAGAAGGCAGGAGGATCTAAAAAGTGAGATCCTCAGTAATAGAACAGAAATGTCCCCTCTAAATATAAGAAAAGTACTGCCAAATCTACACCCCTATGGTTGTCTGGAAAAATATGGTTGAAACTTTATTGCTGGAACAGCACAGCAGGTCAGGCAGCATCCAGGGCCCTGGATGCTGCCTGACCTGCTGTGCTGTTCCAGCAATAAAGTTTCAACTTTGATCTCCAGCATCTGCAGACCTCACTTTCTCCTGGAAAAATATGGTGCAGGCAAGATTAAACAGACAAAAAAAGCTTATGGTAGACTCAAAAAAACTCAGAAGTCACACAACACCAGGTTATAGTCTGACAGGTTTATTTAAAATCACAAGTTTTTGGAGCGTCTGTCATCAGGTGAAGGACTTCGTTTGAGAAAGGAGCAGTGCTCCAAAAGCTTGCAATTTCAAATAACCCGGTGTCGTATGACTTCTGACTTTGTCCATCCCAGTCCAACACCGGCACCTCCGCATCACAAAAAACTCAATGTTACCAACAGCCTAGTACAACCATGGGGCCTCCATATCACAGAAAAACTCAATGCTACAGACGGCCCAGCAGAGAAAGTTAAAAATAAAGGAAATCAAAGAGAAGGATAAACAGGATAAAAGAAAATCCAAAGGTTTCTTAACAGGTTACAAAGAGCAAAAGGATAAGGAAAAAGTGAGACCGATCAGCTTATACTTTTGACTTGGTGGATAAAGCCTAGAACTTTGTAGACACTTTAAAATAGACCAATTGGTCTGAAGAATACACTTTATTTTCCTTCTTTCCCTGTGTTTTCCCTTTTCTTTCTCTTTCCCTAATAATTAAAACAAAACAAAAATCTTGGAATGTGCTGTTCCTGGTATATTTTTATCAGTGGAGTTTATTGTGGGAACTTTTGTGGGTGCCCTTTGTTGTTTTCTCTTTTTTTTTGTTCTTTTTCGCTTTTAATCACAAGTAGGGGTGACACGGAGCTGGAGATGGGTGGAGTGCTTATCCTGACTTTGTCTTCTTTTGTTGACTCAAGAATCATCTCCCTATTTATTTACTTTTTCTTGCCTAAGGCTGAGGCACAGTCTGGGTCTGGAAGAGCTGTGCAGGGGTGGGGGGAGGGGGGGTGGGGGGGTAGGGTGAGTGCCCCCTATGGGCAGGGGGGAGAGTCTCCCATTCAAGGTTTTCTTTGTAGTGTTTTGGTTGCAATAGTTGTTTGCAGTTATGATAGAATAGTTTTTGTACACAGAATTTTGTGACTCTATGAGTCTCCATTTACTTGTGCTTGATGCACTGCAAGCAGGGTTCTCCCTCCTGGGGGTTCAAGAGTCTCTGAAAGGGGATATGGCTAAATGTCTTTTTAAATGGTGCATCTGGAACATCAAGGGAAGTAATTCGCCTGTTAAGAGGAAAAAAAATGCTTTCTAGCCTTCAGAGGGAAAGGGTTGACATTGCCCTGTTTCAGGAAACCAATCTTGACAATGGGGAACACCTGAGGTTACAACAGGGGCGTTATAATCAGATCATCTTTTCATTCTTTACCACTTATCCAGAAGTTAAGTAGCTGTACTTATCCAGAAGAATCTTCTGTTCACATTATTAGAGGAGGTGAAAGATGAGCAAGGGTTCATTCCTGAAGAAGGGCCTGTGCCCGAAACGTCGAATCTCCTGTTCCCTGGATGCTGCCTGACCTGCTGTGCTGTTCCAGGATTAAGGTTCAGTTTGTGATACTGAAGGCCCTGATACATGGGGAGGAATGACAGCTTAAATATCTACTGTCCTCCGGCGCACCCCATCAAATTTTTGATTAGTGCCTTTTCTAAGTTGAGTACTTTTGGAACATGGCACATTATTTGGAGGGGGAGAATTTTAATTGCCTTTTAGATCCGACATTGGACAGTTTGCTAGTGAGCCCCCAGCTATTTCTTCAAAGGCCAAGCAGGTGACTGACTTATTCGAGGAGTTGGGGCTGGTGAACCCTTGGTGATGTCTTCACCCTACTGGTAGAGACTGCACATTTTTTTCAAACCTGCATAAATGTCACACGAGGATAGATCTTTTTCTAGCTCCCTCAATCCTTCTGGATTCAATTATAGGTTGTAAAATTGGGAACACAGTTATCTCTGATCACACGGCGAACTATATTTGTAAGTTAAGGCCAAAGGTGAGGGGCTAGATTTGCGGCACCGGCATCTGGATCCTTTTCTCCTTAAGAATTCCAAATTTGTGGAATACCTTTTTGAGGGAAGTTCAGGAGTTCTTGACTGATGAAAGGCATTTGCCCGAAAGGTTTTCCTGCTTCTCGGATGCTGCCTGACTTTCTGTGCTCTTCCAGCACCACACTCTTGACCAACAACTCAGGCACGGCTAGTAGTCTGCCAATGCTATGAGAAACCACGAAGGCCTTTGCTAGAGGATTAGCTATTTCCTATTCAGCTAGCTGGAAACAACAGGAGGGGGAACAGGAGCGTTTATTTGAGAGGTGGCTGAAAGCCGCTGAGGCAGCAAGTTTTGCGGTGCCTTTGGTGACTAAGCTACAGCGGATCATGGCCCTTCAGACCGCAAAGGAAGAACTTGCTTTTGCTAGACAAAGGCTGTTCGAGTATGGGGATAGGCCAGAGAGATATTTAACGTGTCTGACGAGGAAAAAGCATGCTCCCCAATCCATTACTGCAGTTAGAGACAGCACCGGGCTCCTTACATACAATGCCAAAAGGATTAATGAGGCTTTTCAGAGTTTTTACTCTGAATTGTATCGGTCTGAATGTTGCGAGGATGGAAGGGCCAAGATGGAAGGCTTTTTAAAAAGCCTGGACCTCCCAGGGGTAACCTTGGAACAGACCCCTCTCCTCAATGCCCCCGATGGTTCAGGAAATACAGGAGGTAAAATCAATGACTGCAGATGCTGGAAACCAGATTCTGGATTAGTGGTGCTGGAAGAGCACAGCAGTTCAGGCAGCATCCAAGGAGCAGCGATTTCGCTGCTCCTTGGATGCTGCCTGAACTGCTGTGCTCTTCCAGCACCACTAATCCAGGAAATACAGGAGGCAGCTAGGTAACTTCAAAGTGGGAAAGCTCCTGGCCCCGATGGTCTATAAGGAGTTTACAGGGATTCTGTCAGGGCCGATGTTGGAGATATACAATCACTCCTATATGCATGAATACTTACCACCATCTTTGAGAGAAGCTAATATTTAATTAATTCTTAAGAAGGGGAAGGTTCCGAAGGATTGTGCCTCATACAGGCCCATCTCTGTATTAAATTTAGATTTTAAGATTCTGTCTAAGATGTTGGTGCTGAGATTGGAGAAGGTGTTGCCCTACAGTATATTGTCAAAGAGGACCAGACATTTTTAAGGGGCCGTAGGTCCTCTACTAATATGATAAGGCTGCTGAATATTATCCAAGTTTGTCAGCAATGATTGGTTCAGGGGTTGGTGATTTCCTTAGATGCAGCGAAAGCATTTCACCAGGTGGAATGGACATATCTCTTATGTCTTTGAGCGGCTTGGGCTGGGTGGGGCCTTTGCTAGGTGGGTGGAGGCTTTATATCGCCACCCTCTGGCCAGGGTCATCATCAACAGAGTGAAGTCTGAGAACTTTAGACTTGGTAGGAGTCGTCGTCAAGGCTGCCCTCTCTCACCATTGTTGTTTACGTTGGTGATAAAGATGCTGGCAGAGGCCATTCGTCAGAACGTCCGCTTAACCACTTCGGAAGTGGGATCGAGGGCACACAAGATTACACTATATGCGGATGATGTCCTTATGTTTTTATCGGACTGATGACCTCCGTACCCCATCTGTATTAATGTATTAATTTGGGGCTTTTTCAGGATATAAGACCAACTTTGCATTGTCAGAGGCAATGCCTTTGGGGGACCTGAAGGAAGTGCCAGAGGTTGAATGTGGTCCTAGGTTCTCCTTTAAGTGGTCATGGGTAGGTTTCTGATACCTAGGTATCTTTATTACCCCCATGCTTGATCGGTTATTTCAGACCAACTTTGCTCACCTGATCGACAATATTTGGTAGGGTCTCCAGAGATGAGACGCTCTTCCAATTTTGTGGTTGGGCCAAATAGCCCTTAAGATGAATGTCCTTTATCCCATGCATATGCTCCCTGCAATGTTTCACAGGTCAACATTGCAAAAACTTATGGATTGGTTTAGTTCCTTCTTCTGGTGTCATGGGCAGCCCCTCAAACTTACTAAATTGCAGTTGCCTCAAAGATGGGGAGGAGTTGATTGTCCAGGCATCAGGAGGTATCAGTTGAGTTCCCTGTTGTCCTTTGTGTGCGATTGGGAGGTAATGATCCAAACTCAATATGCAGCACTTAATTCAGTGCAAAGCCCATCCCTCAGTGGTGAAAGGGGCCATACATTTGGAAGTCTATTATTCTTTTTATTGGCTGGCACATTTTTTACTGTAAAAAATACCATAATTATAAAGAAGTGGTGGAGAGGGGCATTTGCATCAGCAGCTATGGTGGGTTTCAAACCTCCACTCTCAGAACATTAACCTGGACCTCTGGAGTCAAGTAATGTCAACACCGTGCCCCCTTATGCAGATAGGGAGTAGGATCATCGATGATGTACCATCAATACATATATTCTTTCATATTGGATTTCAGCTTCCCTTGGGGACGGATGGGAGAAAAGTGGAAAGTGGGTCTACACGTTGTCTGGGAAGAAATGGGAGGAAGGGGAGAGATGAAGTTACTGCAGCTGTAACCAGGAACAAATAAAGGTGCTTTGTAAATGCAAGTTATTGCTGTAAATGGCATGCAAGTGTTAACATATTCCCAGATCTCAACTCCTCATTTCTGAGGCTCTGTTTTTTTGGGAGGGGTTAAGTTCACAGTTTGTTTATTTTTCGTCCCACGTGTCCCCTAGTATTGAAATCGGAGCTATTCCAAAGGTGTAAAACCTGGTATATAACGTAATGACGAATGTAGGTGGTTTATTTTGCAAATGTGTCATCAAACAAACAGCAATGTCATTCCACCTACTGTTGTGGGAGTGCCTATTGTTTTAGATTATGTCGCAGTAGAGCAAAGGCCCATGAGCTGGAAAGGTCGTTTAGCTCAGTTAGCTGGACGGCTGGCTTGGGAGCCAGAGTAACACCAACAGCCTGGGCTAATTGTCAAATGAGTACAGTGTAAAGTTTACAAGTCGCCACTTATGGCCACTTAGGTGAAGATACATACATATTTGATATAAAATAGGAAAAAGGTTCAGTATTAGAATGAAAAGGAAAAATGAAGAAAAGAAAATGAAAGGATACAATTTATAGTCCTTCCACCCCAGTTCATGCCGGCCATCCAGACCACACCAGGCCAAGTGTCTAGATCATGATGGGCTTTGAAACCCAAGGTGTTGTCTCCAGAACAAACATGGTCACATTGAATGGCAAAGCAAGCATGATGGGCCAAATGGCCTACTTTTGCTCCTAATTCATGTGTTCACATCCAGGTCAATATTTCAGCTCTGCTACAAAGCTAGTAGAGTAGTGCTCATGTGATCTTGCATCATTCCCCATGATGTAAACTGTCTTATTTACATACTTGTGTTAACCCTTTAGATTACACTCACACCCTACTTCCAGGTCCATGGGAAATGATGAGAAAGTAACTGCCTTTTCATCAACTGATGAAAACCAGTGAAACTTTGGCTGTCAGCCTTATCCAGCCCCAACTTTTTTACGACTGACCAGCAGAATGTTTACAAAAAAAATGAAGGAAGTATTGCCAAAAAAAGACATTTTGTTGAAGCTTTTGGTCTTGCATTCAATCAGGACAATTTTCAAGAATTACAAACATAAAGAGAAAACAGTATTTTGCATTGTGTGAGAAAAGAGTGTTGATTGGTTTGAAATTGTTAGAGGTATTGCCAGGGAGAATGCGAGATGACAAACAGCATTCAAGTTTTAAAATTGCAACATTGTTTGAATTTGTTAAAATTTAAACAAAATTTGTCATTTAACTGTCAGTAGTTATCTAACTGGTATATGCTCCATGGGAAAATGTCTCTAAATCAGCACCCACACAATCATATGAAGTCAGAGCAGGAGTAGACCATTCAGTCCCTCCTGCTTGCTCCACCATTCAAAAAGATCGTGGCTGGTCTGTTTTGCATTTTTAATGCCACATTCCCACTTACACATGACAACTGTAGTTCCCCTACCCAACAAGAATCTATACACCTCAATATTAAAACGTCCAATTCCCTGCCTTCCACCCCCATCCTAGTTAGAGGTCCAAAGTTGCACAAACCTCTGAGTAAAAACATGAGCACTACTCTACTAGCTTTGTAGCAGAGTTGAAATATTGACCTGGATATGAGCACATGAATTAGGAGCAAGATTAGGCCACTTGGCCCATCATGCTTGCTTTGTCATTCAATGTGACCATGTTTGTTCTGGAGACAAGACCCTGGGTTTCAAAGTTCTGTCCACTTACAAGAGATCAGCACGGTCTTCTCACACAGTGTAAAATGTTGTTTTTCCTTTACATTGCTATTTCTAGTAAATTGTCGTGATGAGTGCAATACAAGAGAGTCAACTAAACTTGTCTTCAGTAAGTTTGTAAAATCACAAAAAAAAACTGACGTTGTTGTAAAAAAAACGATCCAGTTCATTAGAGAAGGAAACGATTACTTACTTACAGTGTGGAAACAGGCCCTTCAGCCCAACAAGTCCACACCGACCCTCCGAAGAACAACCCACCCAGACCCATTCCGCTGCATTTACCCCTTCACCTAACACTATGGGCAATTTAGCGTGGTCAATTCACCTAACCTGCACATCTTTGGACTGTGGGAGGAAACCCAAGCACCTGGAGGAAACCCACGCAGACACAGGGAGAATGTGCAAACTCCACACAGACAGTTGCCCGAGGTGGGAATTGAACCCGGGTCTGTGGCGCTGTGAGGCAGCAGTGCTAACCACTGCGCCACCGTGCCATCTGTCATCTGATCTGACCAACTCCAGATCCACATCAATGAGCCTGACTCTTACCTGCTCTCTGAAATGGCCAGGAGATATTCAGCTCCAGGTATAGGGGATGAGTAGGGAATGAGTTCTGAGGAAGGGTCACTGGACCTGAAACAGCAACTCTGATTTCTCTCCAAAGATGCTGCCTGACCTGCTGAGTTTTTCCGTGAATTTCCGTTTTTGTTTCTGATTTCCAGCATCCGCAGTTCTTTAGGTTTTTGTGGGTAACAAATACTCGCCTTGCCTATGATGCCCAAATCCGGAACAGGAATGAAGGAAAATGAAAACTATGTTCAATTAGCAGCTGGGACTTTTCCTGTTATGTTTTTGCTTGTAGCAGTGCCCTGGAAATTAATCTTCAATTCTTAGACTCAGGAGGACACACACGGAGTGAGCCTTTCCGCACTGACACAGGTTGATCCTACACTAATGCTTCAACAGCTGGGTAAAATGTCAAAATCTCTTAAAAAGAAACACTGAGAGTGCTGATGGTGCATTCAACATTTCCACTGTTCCTTTGATAATTCAAACCTGAAACCAAAATTTCTGCTTTGTCAAAGTATTGAACTCCTGAAGGGACATGAACAGAAACCAATCTCGCCTGCAAGTAGATGATAAGATCTGAGATCCCTCAGAGATGTACAAACACTCTCCTTCACGCTAAAACATGCTGGACATTATTTTCATTTCTAGCACGCATTGGTGTGAACTATATTGTCAGTACATCTCCCAGGAGCACCAGAAGTAATGTTAAGAATTACAATCAAGTTAAATATTCAGCAACTTTCATGAGGGGAGAGGAAATGGGAAAAGCATGGTGAAAATGCTGTTCTTTTGGTAACTTCTTTTTTTTCTTGGGGTCATTCATATCTGTATATTCATTTGTGGGAAGGTGATGGCCTACTATCTTATCAGTAGACCTTAATCCAGAGACCCAGGGGCCCAGGTTTGAATCCTGCCATGACAAATTATAGAATTTGAATTCAACAATAAATCAGCAATAAGGGTCTAATGATGACCATGAAACCATTGATGCTTGACAGCAGAAACCCATTTGGTTCATTAAACCCTTTTAGGATTGCTATCCTCAACTTTGTCTAGCCTACAAGTGATCTGGGGATCAGTGGTTATGGGGAGAAGGCAGGAGAATGGGATTGAGAAACATCAGCCATGTTGAATGGTGGAGTAACTTGATGTGCCAAATGGTCTAATTCTGCTCCTTGGTGTAATGGACTCTTAACTAGCCTCTAGGCAATTTGGGATGGGCAATAAATGCTGTCCAACCAAATGACACTCACATGAATAAAAAATGTCTCCGACCTTCATCCTAGTTTCAAGCTAACATCTGAATCAAGAGCCTTCTTCCCTCTCTACAGATTCTGATAGTGCCTATCTTTTTTCTGAGCCTCTTAACCTTCAACAACAAGTGATATTATTGCTGGACTTTTAATCCAGAGATCCAGGAAACGTCCTGGGGATGCAAGTTCAAATCCTACCATGGCAGATGGTAGAATTTGAAATCAATAAAAACCTGGAATTGATAATGACAGTAAAATTATTGTCGAATGTCAGGACAACCCATCTGGTTCATTAATGTCCTTCAGGGAAGGAAACTGCCATCCTTACCTGGTCTGTCCTACATAAGACTCCAGACCTAAAGCAATGTTAACTGCCCTCTCCAATAAATGCAAGCCTCGCCCTTGTCCTGTAAAAGAAAAATGAATCTTCATTTTGTCAGTCATGGTTCACCTAAGGGCACTACTCCCTCAGCATCAGAAGCTTGTTGCGTTAAACACATTCCAAGCACTTGAGTACTGATAAGAATACTGATACTCTACTGCAGTACTGAAGTAATGCTGTCAGAGGTGCTGTCAGTTGGGTGCATGGGTCAAATATGACCCTGTCTTGCCTCACAGATGGACAAGAAAGATCCCATGCCATTTTGACAAAGAGCAAAGGGTGTTCCTCACAGCGTCCTGACCAATATTTGTTGTCCGATCAGCAAAACAAAAGATTAATTATCCGGCTGCAACAATTTTGCAGTTCAGGTAAGTCCAGTTTGCAAGCTGCCAACCACGCTTCCTAGCTCACAATCGTGATTTCATCAGCCACAATCTGTTTTACAATATCTTGAGGAGCTGAAGGTGAACAGCATTATAATTTGCTTAACATAGATGTCTCCAAGATTACAAAAGGCTGAACCAAACATCTGTGCCACAGCAACTAGAACAAGGGAAGGAGCATCAGAAAAATAAAAATTTGGTTTGGAATTCTGAAGAAACATTGGATTTGCTAACTCATTTCTTTCTAACTTTGAGTGACCCCTAACTTACTTACAACGTTCATCTGATTTCATTTCACTTTTCTGAAGTTCAAAGTTTCCTTTCAATTATTCAAAACAGTTGGATTCTTTTTGAATTAATCGAGAAGAATAATTATCTAAAAATTAGGCTGCTAATTGAAAATGCCTGCACCTTTATTTTTTACAAAAAAATTTATCGCATCACCTGGGCTATGATCCAACTCATTACTCTTAATGCAATTAAGAGCTTTAACTCCTGAAAAAACTTGCAATTGGTTGACTATTTCTGAAATATTAATGGCTATTTCATCCTCAACCTATTTGATGCTAAAAGCCATTCATTTGATTTTAGAATTTTAGCATAACACTACACCTTGCTCTAGCTTCTGTGTCACACACAAACCCCCTCCAGTGTCTTGTATCAGGAATATTCACAAAGACTGTACCAGAGCTCAGAATTAACAGGACAGACTGAGTGTGCTGGGGTCCAGTGTCCTTGAAACAATCTTAGGAGCAAAATGATGAAGAGCTTCAAATTGCAAAGATACTTCAGTAAGGTGTGCATAGAGGAAACACAGACCGGAGAATCCCTACAGTAGGTAAAGAGGTCATTCGGCCCATCATGTACATACTGACCCTCCAAAGAGTGTTCCAACCAGACCCAGTTCGCTACCCTATCCCTATGACCCCACATTTCCCATGGCTAATCCACCGAGCCTGCACATCTCCCTGACACTATGGACAATTTAACATGGCCAACCCATCTAAACTCGCACATCCTTGGACTGTGGGTGGAAACTGGAGCACCAGGCAGGAACCTAGGTGGACACGGAGAGAATGTGCAAACTCCACAGAGTCACTGGAGTTTGGAATCGAACCTGGGTCCCTGTTGCTGTGAGGCAGCAATGCTAACTACTGAGCTACCATGCTGCCTGTGGACGCCGGTCAGGGAATCTTAATAATAAGAAAGTCATGAAGGAAGCCAAAAGAAATATCGGAGAAACGCCTTTGCCCATACTGTGGCTAGTGTGTGGAACTCACTCCCAAATTGAGTCTTTGAGCATGTTGAAGCATGAGATAGGAGAGGATCATACAGGTAGGCTGATATCTGGATGTGTGGGAGGAATGCTGAGTTGAAAATGTGTTGCTGGAAAAGCGCAGCATGTCAGGCAGCATCCAAGGAGCAGGAGAATCGACGATTTGGGCACAATACCTTCTTCAGGAATGAGGAAAGTGTGCCAAGCAGGCTAAGATAAAAGGTATGGAGGAGGGACTTGGGGGAGGGGCATTGGAAATGCGATAGGTGGAAGGAAGTTAAGGTGAGGGTGAGAGGCCGGAGTTGTGGTTGGAGGGTTCCTAGGCGGAAGATGAGGTGCTCTTCCTCCAGCCGTCATGTTGCTATGGATAGTTCAGCTCAGTTGGTTAGATGACTAAGAGTGTGGTGCAGAATACAGCCAATCATGCAGGTTTAAGAGGTAGTTAGGCATAATTCTTAGTGTGAAAGGAATCAAAGGATATGGAGAGTAAGTGGGAATTAAAGGTATTAAGTTGATGATCAGCCATGAGCATACTGAATGGCAGAGCAGGGCTGAATGATCTAAACCTGCTCTCTGATTCAGTCCCAACACTCTCTGTGATATTCCATTAAGGCCTTATCCCTTATCCTGCCCTTGAAGCTGAGTAGTGCCTCTCGATAACCACTTGCGTTTCCCTAACAGAGGGATGCCTGTGATTTGAATTGCTCTGCATCTAATTACCATCGCGGTGGCTTATGTAAAGATAGGCATGCCCCAGCTGGGCTGAAGGGCCTGATTGTGCACTGTAAAAATGTACATGCTTTTTAAAAATAAATTCACAGGATGAAGGCATCACTGACGAGACCAGCATTTATTGCCTGTCCTTAAATGCCCAGAGGGCAATTAAGAATCAACCATATTGCTATGGGTCTGGAGTCACACGTAGACCAGATCAGGTAAGGATGGCACTTTCCTTCCCTAAGGGACATTAGTGAACCAGATGGGTTTTCCAACAATCGATAATTACATAGTGACAGATATCTAATTCCTTAGTTACACCCGTGTGCTCATTAGTCCAGCATTTACACCTAGATAGTTACAAACTGAGTAACCCCGATGTGCAACTATAAGAAACCAGCCAGATATGGGGCGCACGTTCTCGGATTTCCCCTCACTATCTTGGCTGTATACAGATGGTGGTAGCTTATCACCCTAACATATGATCAGCTCACGAACCTGACTCTGTGGGATTACCAGAGAAATGCACCCCTCTCTTGCTGGAAGAGGGGTACGAGATTGGAGCCAGCATTGTGGGCATCTTTAACAAGTTGTTATTGGCAGCCCTGGTACAGGGCTGGCACAGGGGCAGGAGCAGAATGGGGACTGATGAAGAATGACTGGAGATATTTATTTACCACTCTAACTCCCCCCTCCCCCCTTCCACCCCTGGTCCTTCTCTAGTCATATCAACTCTCCCTACAACTACCATTCCAAAACAGGTCCAATCAGCTTGAAGTCTGCCTGGGTAAAAATTCCAGTCACCCTGTTCGTTTATAAGACTCTAAGCAAGACTGGCGCAATTTGTGGCTCCGATAGCATTCAATACCATTGCAGAAAATATCTCACCTTCCTGTTGGAATGAATGAAGCAAAAATAAAGTAGGAACACCTCATTAGGGAATCTGACAGAGGTTTGTGGGCAATTATTTTACCTGCTATTCCCAGGTGCCAGGAGGAGATGTAGACGGAACATCATTATGTGAGAGAGTACCATTTCAGAATGGGGATTACATTAATCTCACCTCTCTCTTTTCCTTTATTTTTCACTTCTAGGATTACACGGAACAAAGCCAAGCTTGATGAGGTGGCTTCTGGACTTAGCTGGCTTGGGGTACCTGACCGAGCTGCTGTCAAGGATGATAAAACAGTCCCGTTAAATGCCAAATCTCTCGAGGGAGAGGCATCAAGGTAGTAATGTGTAGTAAATGGACACTGCTCCAAGTGGCAGCATGACAGATGATAGAGCCTGAAATAGATGCAGGCACTTGATACGACCACTGCCTTGCAAGAGTGTTTTCAGAGTTGAATTCTTCCCCGCTAATAAGCAAATAAATCAGTTAATGGATGATTCACCTACAGACTCCCGAAAGCCTATCCAATGTCTACAAGCCATGAACGTGAGTGTGATGGAATATTCCCCACTTGCCTGGATGATTGCAACTCCAACAACACTCAAGAAGCTTGACACCATCAAAGGAAAAATTACTCACTGAGTTGGTATTTACTACCTTAAAGGTTCACTCCAAGAGCCGAATCAGAACACCACCACCTACAGGTTCCCCTCTAAGCCACTCACCATCCTGACTTGGAAATATGTAACCATTCCTTCATTGTCGCCAGGTCAAAATCTTAGAGCTCCACAGTGGGTGCACCTGCAGGTCAAAGACTGCATTGATTCAAAAAGGTCTCATCACCTCCTGGAGGGCAACTAGGGAGAAACAAAAAACACTGTGGCTTGGCAACGATAACTGCAACCCTTGACTAAATAAATCAAACTCCATTATATCAGTGTCTGCACTTCAAAAAGTCATAAGTACATATCTTTCCTCCTTTCTCATGTACATTGGCTGTTGTCCTTTGATTTTTGAACCCTGGCATGGAACACAAGGACATACTCAACCCACTGAGCTCCACAAGTTATATCTTGTCTCAACAGTGGGTTACTGCCTCCAATAAGTCACCTCAGTTGGGAATGTGCTGAAAATGTGTTGCTGGAAAAGCGCAGCAGGCCAGGCAGCATCCAAGGAACAGGAGAATCGACGTTTCGGGCATAAGCCCTTCCTCAGGAATGGAGAATCGACGTTTCAGGCATAAGCCCTTCCTCAGGAAGTTCCTTGGATGCTGCCTGACCTGCTGCGCTTTTCCAGCAACACATTTTCAGCTGTTCCTTGGATGCTGCCTGACCTGCTGCGCTTTTCCAGCAATACATTTTCAGCCGGTTCCTTGGATGCTGCCTGACCTGCTGCGCTTTTCCAGCAACACATTTTCAGCTGTTCCTTGGATGCTGCCTGACCTGCTGCGCTTTTCCAGCAACACATTTTCAGCTCTGATCTCCAGCATCTGCAGCCCTCACTTTCTCTCAGTTGGGAATGTGAACAATGTATGATATTATTTCATCTTTTCCTCAGTTCATGAACATTGTTACAACTTTAATACTCGCAGCTGAAGTTTTCTCTTCATTCACTGTTAGCATACAGGGATCGCTGTATATCAACCGGGATATATTGATCTTCCTTCCTTACCCCTGAAATGGTGGTGCTGAGTCACTTTCTTGGACTTCTGCAGTCCATGTAGTTTTGGTAACCCACTTGTGTACTGCGAGAACGTTTTAGGATTTTGACCCAGTGGCAATGAGGGAACAGCCATCATATTTCCAAGTCAGGATGGTGTGTGACTTGCAGGTGTTTCCTTTATACCTGCAGCTCTTGTCCTCCTAGGTGGTGGACAGGAAATGCTATTGAAGTAATCTTGGTGAGTTGCTGCCTTGTGTCTTATGATCTATCGGGATGCATCACGGCTTGGTAGGGCAACTGCTCCACCCAGGACCGTAAGAAACTACAGAGAGTTGTGAACACAGCCCAGTCCATCACACAAACCAACTTTCCAGCCACTGACTCTATCTATACTTCCTGCTCCCTCAGAAAGGCAGCTAACATCACCAATGACCCCTCCCACCCCGGTTATAATCTCTTCCATTGGACAGAAGATACAAAAGCAGCAGGTTCAAGAACAGCTTCTTCCCTGCTGTTATTAAACTTCTGCATGAACCTCCCAAATTTCAAATCTAACATTGATCTTGTTCTTTGTGCACCTTCAGTGTAGCTGTAACGTTGTATTCCTTGCTCTGTTCTATTACCTAACGCACTTTGTATGGTATGATCTGCCTGCACTGCTCGCAAAACAAAACTTTTCACTATACTGAGGTACATGTGACAATAATAAATCAAGTCAAATCAAAGTCAGGTACTGCTGTAGTGATGGAGTGGGGGATGGATGTTCAATCTTGTAGCTCACTTGGTAGCACTCTCACCACAAGGCTTCAATGGGATTAAAAACCCAGGTTTACCCTCTGGTGCAGTATGGAGGAAGTGCTGCACTCCCTTCTGGAGCAGGCTATAAGCCAAAGTTATGTCTGGTGGTGGAGATGGATGGAGAATCCCAAGTCACTATTTCAAAGCATAGCCCATGAGTTCTCCATGGTGTCCTGACCAATGTCTCCCTCTCAATTGAAAAAAAAAGATTATCTAGTCATCTTAACCACATTCACAATTTAGTAAACAATGCCAGAGTACAGATATTAGTCTGTATGCTGACACAACTGAATCAGGAAGCCTGTATCCTAATGCTAAAATCCAATACATGAGCCAAAATGTAAGGGCAATTGTCTATGGTTTGGCCTTGCAACTCTCTTGATTTCAAGTTCAACTCAAGGTTAAGACCAAAGTGATAGGTACAACTGGAGGAGTGGACCGTACATACCCAAAGATTAAAAGACATGGATTCAAAGCGACAGGAGCAAGTTTTTTCACAAAGTGAGTGGTCGATCAGACAGCGCACCACAAAGGCAGAATCAATCAAGGCAGCCGAAAAGGGGATAGGGCAGGAGGTGCTGGAGAAACCCTCCAGGTCCAGCAGCAACTGTATCGAAAAAAACCTGAGTTAATGTACTGGACTCAAAATTCTCCCAGATGCTGAGCTTCTCCAGCACTTTCTGATTTTAATTGCAATTTCCAGCATCCGCAGAATTTTGGTTGCACTCAATAAGGGAGCTGGACTGTCATTTGAAAAGCAGCAACTTCAAGGGTTACGGTGAGAATGGCACAAAACAAAATGCTCTTTTGGAGAGATGGTGCAAGCACGGTGGGCTGAATGGCCTCCCCCTGCTCTACAATATTTCTGTTGGTCTACAAATCTAGCCCACAACTGAAGCTGATAACCTTGCCAAATGTCGCAAGTGTAAATCAATGGTCAGAAGGAACGTCTACATTCCAATACACCTTGGGTGGCATGGTGACTCAGTGGTTAGCACTGCTGCCTTACAGGACCCAGGCTCGATTCCACCCTCAGGCGACTGACTGTGTGGAGTTTGCACATTCTCCCCGTGTCTGTGTGGGTTCCCTCCGGGTGCTCTGGTTTCCTCCCACAGTCCAAAGATGTGCAGGACAGGTGCATCGGCCCCAGGAAATGCACGGTTACAGGGATACGGTACGTCTGGGTGGCATGCTCTTGGTGGGTGGGTGCAGACTCGATAGGCCGAATAGCCTGCTTCCACACTGCAAGGATCATATTCTAGGGTAAAGGGTGATCTATGCATTGAACCATCTGTTTCGCAAAGCATGAGAGGCATTTGGGTTTGATGTTAACAAGGGAATACCTGGACATCAATTGTCTGAAAATTCATTCTTGCCTTTACTCCCTGCCTGGGTTTATCTGACCCCTCAAGAAGCAGGAAATAGGAAAGGTTTCCTCGAGCAAGTTTTCTTTTTAGAAAGTACAGAGTATAAGTATTTCCTTGACTGGGACCAAGTCTTCATGTATTTCACTTACCAACCAGAATGTTCTTCTAGACTATAGCACAGTCCTTGGCTTTGGTAATAGTTATTACAAAGAACAAATGAAAGACATTATAGTGAAATGAAAAACGTATGCAGAGACAAACTGACTGCATTGTTGCCAAGGGGTAAAGCAAATGGCTGTGTATTTTGATATGGTATGAATATGCTCTATTAATTTTTTTTAAAATCCCACAGTGAAGCATAAGCATTTTTTATATAAAGCACTATAGCAAAGTAATGAGAAACTAATATAATTTATCAGCAAACAGGGAACGATGCAGGCATGGCAAATGCACTGTGTTTACTAAACGGCCAATTAAATGAATACAAATGTTACGTCCTGCACAGAATAAATTATGGGATGCATTCCTATGGGGGTGATACTGGAAGGTGTGTGGAGCTTATATCCAGCTTTTTGATCACAGAACTTCAGGTCAAACTAAAATGCTGACAGCCCATCTGAAATGAGCTCAGCCCCAAGCTCAGTCCAGTTCTGACTAAGTGGGCAGCCATAACTGATGTGCAAAAAATCGTTCAGGTCTTTGCAGATTGTAGCAACATTGAGAGCTCTACATCCAGCGGGAGGTGACGGCCAAATTGTATTATTGCTGCACTGTTAATCCAGTAGACCCAACTAACGAATCAGACCGAACGAACGACATAAAAATCAAAATGCTGGAAACCAGAAACAAAAACAGAAATTGCTGGAAAAGCTCACCAGGTCTGGCAGTACATGTGAAGACAAATCAGAGTTAATGCTTTGGGTCCCGTGACCCTTCCTCAGAACGACAAGTAGTGTTCTGGGGACCTGGGTTGAAATCCCGCCACTGCAGATAGTAGAATTTGAATTCAATTTTTTTTAAAAAACCTCTGGAATTAAGAGTGTAATGATGACCTTGAATTCATTGTCAATTGTTGAAAAAACTCATCTGATTCACTAATGTCCTTGAGGGAAGGAAATTGCCATCTTTATCTGGTCTGGCCTACATATGAATCCAGACCCACAGCAATGAGCATTGACTCTGAACTGCTGTCTGGGCAATTAGGAATGGCTAATAAATGCTGGCCTAGCCAGTGGCGCCCTCATCCTGTGAATGAATTATAGAGCTGTAGAGATATACAGTACGGAAACAGATCCTTCAGTTCAATTCATCCATGTCACCAGTTATCCTAAATTCACCTAGTCCCAGTGCCGGCAGTTGGCCCATATCCCTCTAAACCCGAAATCAACTTTTTAAAAATAATTTTGCTGGCTGATGTCTATCTCCCAAGGTACATCACCAAATCAGATTACGTGGTTATGATCTCCTTGCTGTCTACACGGTCCTGCTGCTTATAAGTTGCTGACTACAGTGGGTGTGAGAATAGAGACAGGAGGGGTGTCTTCTAAGTTGAGGCAACATTTGAAAGAGCGACGATGACCACGCAGAAGGTTAAGGAGCTGAGCTAGGCTTTCTCCTAACTTCTTCAAGCCAAAGCGAAGCATTGGTTCCTTATCATAGGAGTCAGTGGAATATCAGAACAGGAGTAGGCCGTTCAGCCCCTTGTGCTGATTCTGCTAATCAAGGATCTCCTGGTTACTCTGTAACTGAAATCCATGCATCTCACCTTTGCCTCATATTACTTAATACCAGGATATACCAAATCAACTATCACCAACTTATCAAAGTTCTGGTGGTTGCTATGACCAGAAACTGACTGGATTAGCCATATAAATACTGCAGCCAGGAGGGCAGGCCAGAGGCTAGGAATTTTATGTAACTCACCTGCTGACTCCCCAAAGCCTGTCCACCATTTACAAGGTACAAGTCACCTGTGTCATGAGATACTTCCCACCTGCCTGGGTGAGCCGAATTACAACAATACTCAATACGCATGGCACTACCTAGAACATCTTCAACATTCATATCTTCCACCAGCAGTGCAGAGTGGTGTCAGTGCATATAGAGTCACAGAGATGTACAGCACGGAAACAGACCCTTCGGTCCAACCCGTCCATGCCGACAAGATATTCCAACCCAATCTAGTCCCACCTGCCAGCACCCGGCCCATATCTCTCCAAACCCTTCCGATTCATATACCCATCCAAATGCCTCTTAAATGCTGTAATTGTATTAGCCTCCATCACTTCCTCCGGCAGCTCATCCATACACGTACCACACTCTGTGTGAAAGAGTTGCCCCGTCGATCTCTTTTATATCTTTCTCCTCTCACCTTAAACCTATGCCCTCTAGTTCTGGACTCCCTGACCCCAGGGAAAAGACTTTGCCTATTTATCCTATCTATGCCACTCATCATTTTATAAACCTCTATAAGTCACCCCTCAGCCTCTGACGCTCCAGGGAAAACAGCCCCAGGCTGTTCAGCCTCTCCCTATAGCTCAAATTCTCCAACCCTGACAACATCCTTGTAAATCTTTTCTGAACCCTTTCACGTTTCACAATAACTTTCCAATAGGAAGGAGACCAGAATTGCACGCAATATTCCAACAGTGGCCTAACCAATGTCCTGTACAGCCGCAACATGACCTCCCAACTCCTGTACTCAATACTCTGACCAATAAAGGAAAGCATACCAAATGCCTTCTTCACTATCCTATCTACCTGCGACTCCACTTTCAAGGAGCTATGAACCTGCACTCCAAGGTCTCTTTGTTCAGCAACACACCCAAGGAGCTTACCATTAAGTGTATAAGTCCTGCTAAGATTTGCTTTCCCAAAATGCAGCACTTCACATTTATCTGGATTAAACTCCATCTGCCACTTCTCAGCCCATTGGCTGAGTATCTGAATTTGAGGGATGTATTGAGAGGGAGAAAGGATATCTTGATAGGGTGGGATGAAGAGGCATGGGGGCAGGTTTCTGTGGAACACCCACAACTATTTGAAATCAAGTAGCCTTTCCTGTGTTATAGATGCAATATAATCCAATCCAATGGGGGCTGGGGGCTGGGGATGGGGGAGGGGGTATGGTGGTGGGGGTGTGGGGCTGGGATGGTAGGAGGAAGGGCGGTGTGCCAGTTAGCCTATTTGTATTGCAGAGTGACTCCAGGGGGCAACATGGTGGTTCAGTGGTAGGCACTGTTGCCTCACAGCGTCAGGGACCCAGGTTCGATTTCCACCTCAGGTGACTGGCTACATAGAGTTTGCACATTCTCCCCATGCCTACATGGGTTTCCTCCCACAGCCCAAAGCTGTGCAGGATAGGTGGATTGGCCATGCTAAATTGCCCATGGTGTCCAGGGATGTTCAGGCTAGGTGGATTAGCAAATCATTTATGTAAATGACAAAAAGTAGAGGACCCAGCACCGATCCTTGTGACACTCCACTGGTCACAGGTGTCCAGTCTGAAAAACAACCCTCCACCACCACCCTCTGTCTTCCACCTTTGAGCCAGTTCTGTATCCAAATGTCTAGTTCTTCCTGTGTTCCATTAGATATAAACTTGCTAACCAGTCTCCCATGGGGGACTTTGTTGAATGCCTTACTGAAGTCCATATAGATCACATCAACCACTCTGTCCTCATCAATCCTCTTTGTTACTTCTTCAAAAAACTCAATCAAGTTTGTGAGACATGATTTCCCACACACAAAACCATGTTGACTATCCCTAATCAGTCCTTGCCTTTCGAAATACATGTACATCCTGTCCCTCAGGATTCCCTTCACCAACTTGCCCACCACCGAGGTCAGGCTCACCGGTCTATATTCCTTGGCTTGTCCTTACCACCCTTCTTAAACAGTGGCACCACATTAGCCAACCTCCAGTCTTCTGGCACCTCACCTGTGACTATCGATGATACAAATATCTCAGCAAGAGGCCCAGCAATCACTTCTCTAGCTTCCCACAGAGCTCTAGGGTACACCTGATCAGGTCCTGGGGATTTATCCACCTTTATGCATTTCAAGACGTCCTCTGTAATATGGAAATTTTGCAAGGTGTCACCATCTATTTCCCTACGTTCTATATCTTCCACAGTAAATACTGATGCAAAATACTCGTTTAGTATCTCCCCCATTTTCTGCGGCTCCACACAAAGGCCACCTTGCTGATCTTTGAGGGGTCCTATTCTCTCCTTAATTACTCTTTGTCCTTAATGTATTTGTAAAAACCCTTTGGATTTTCCTTAATTCTATTTGTCAAAGCTATCTCATGTCCCCTTTTTGCCCTCCTGATTTCCCTCTTAATTATACTCCTACTTCCTTTGTACTCTTCTAAGGTTTCACTTGATCTATCTATACTGTACATATGCTTCCTTCTTTTTCTTAACCAAACCCTCAATTTCTTTAGTCATCCAGCATTCCCTATACCTACCAGCCTTCCCTTTCATGCTGACAGGAATACACTTTCTCTGGATTCTCATTATCTTATTTCTGAAGGCTTCCCATTTTCCAGCCGTCCCTTTACCTGCGAACATCTGCCCCAATCAGCTTTTGAAAGTTCTTGCCTAATACCATCAAAATTAGGCTTTCTCCAATTTAGAACTTCAACTTTTAGATCTGGTCTATCCTTTTCCATCACTATTTTAAAACGAATAGAATTGTGGTCGCTGGCCCCAAAGTGCTCCCCCACTGACACCTCAGTCACCTGCCCTGCCTTATTTCCCAAGAGTAGGTCAAGTTTTGCACCTTCTCTAGTAGGTACATCCACAGAATGAATCAGAAAATTTTCTTGTACGCACTTAAGAAATTCCTCTCCATCTAAACCTTTAACACTATGGCAATCCCAGTTGAGGTTTGGCAAGTTAAAATCCCCTACCATAACTACCCTATTATTTTTGCAGATAGTTGAGATCTCCTTACAAGTTTGTTTCTCAATTTCCCTCTGACTATTAGGGGGTCTATAATACAATCCCAATAAGGTGATCATCCCTTTCTTATTTCTCAGTTCCACCCAAATAACTTCCCTGGATGTATTTCTGGGAATATCCTCCCTCAGCACAGCTGTAATGCTATCCCTTATCAAAAATGTCACTCCCCTCCTCTCTTGCCTCCCTTTCTGTCCTTCCTGTAGCATTTGTATCCTGAAACATTAAGCTGCCAGTCCTGCCCATCCCTGAGCCATGTTTCCGTAATTGCTATGATATCCCAGTCCCATGATACTAACCATGCCCTAAGTTCATCTGCCTTCCCTGTTAGGCCCATTGCATTGAAATAAAT
>NC_057719.1:9298231-9331881 GCF_004010195.1 Chiloscyllium plagiosum
AACCCACGCAGACACGGGAAGAATGTGCAAACTCCACACAGTCAGTTGCCTGAGGCGGGAATTGAACCCGGGTCTCTGGCGCTGTGAGGCAGAAGTGCTAACCACTGTGCCACCGTGCCGCCCACTGATCTCTTGGAAGCCGACGTACCCCTCGTTGCATGAGAGCCAGTCTCAATACCAGAAACTTGGCTGTTTGTGCTACATTCCCCTGAGAATCCAATACAGCATGCCTGTTTGAAATGGGTACATGCACAAAAGACTCCTGCCCTAGGTGCCTACCTCTCTTACCTTTTCTGAAGTTAACCCATCTATGTGACTGTATCTGAGATATTCCCCCCTTCCTATAACTGCCTTCCATCACACACTGTTGCTGTTGCAAATTCCTCATCGCTTCTAACTGTCTCTCCAACTGATTTGTTCTGATAAGATTCGCAGCCAACAGCATTTATGGCAGATATAATCCGAAGATACCCTTAAACTCTCTTTAAACTCCCACATCTGACAAGAAGTACATAACACTCTAATAAAGGCCATTTTTGCTCCTTCACAATCTACAGTCCCAGAAATATCATCCATATCTAGTGTGGAGTGGCCTCAGCTGGAACATAGAGACAATTTCTGGGCACTCAGTAGATCTGGGCGATGTTGCAAGGCTTACCAGGCTTCACAATTCTGAGGCAGGGTCACTCTGACCTCTCTGTACAAATGCTGCTAGACCTGCTTAGCTTTTCCAGTAATTTCTATTTTTTGTTTCTGATTTCTACCATCTGCAGTTTTATCAGTTTCTACTTACTAGACCTCAGCCTTTGAATAGCACAGAAAAAGTTCCTGTCAGGTTGGATTGAGGTATTCAAAAGGTCATGAATCCTCCAGTTTAAGGAGAGAGAAACTCCCTGCAGTATCAGGAGGATTAGTAAACAGGGACAATGTAACCAAAAATAATATGGGGAAAGTCTTCTTTAATGCAGAGAGCTGCTTTGATCTGGAATATGCTGCTGACATGCTGGTGGAAGCAAATTTGATGGCAACTTTGCAAAGAGAATTGGGAGATATTTTGGGGGCAATGGATGAATGAGCCAGGGAAAGGGATTAATTAGATAGATTGACTAAAGGTGGAAGGTGTGGCCTCCTACTGCAGTGTCTCATTCTACACTTCAGATATACTTCCTAATTGGCAGTAAATCGCTTTAACATGTCTTGGAAGGCACTAAATAAATGCATGCTTTCCTTTGTGCAGTCTAACTAGGCGTGTCTGATGACTGGTGTGCTAAAACTGCTCCACTCCACCTTGATGAAGACAAGCATTTACAAATTAATAATGTATTTACACGTGACCCCTCTAACATTCAACAGAGTGTTTAAAACAGAAACATAACTTTCGCCACTGAGAGTCTACTTCAGCAGGTTAAAAAGCAGACTCTGCCCAAACCCCTTGAAGCTGCTGCATTAACATAAAGCATGGCTTTCAGAAATTATGACCCAATCTAATCTCATAACGTTCAGGCTCCAGGTTGCACTCATTGAAGAATCTGTTGGTCAGGTCACATTGCTTTTTAAAAGAAATACACCAAAAAGATTTACGATGCTGAAACAGAAATACAGAGCTATCTGGTTGGAAGACAGAGAAGGAAAAAACAGAATCCACATGCATCCTTGGCAAGGTGAAGGTCAGCTAGCACATTACCCAGCTCTTATCAAGGAGACATTAACAGCTCTGATAGCTGGCTCTTACTAGCCTGCAACCTGTGACTCGCCTAAGCTTTCAGATAGACTTTATCTCAAAAACTGCACAAATGTCTCCCTTAGTGAAGGAAATTGCTTGTTATTCAGTTTTTTTTGTGTGGGGCACACAATGTTGTGGTTCTACTTCCCCACCCCAAAATTAAAATTCAAAGAGATATACTTCTGGACAAGTCTAAAGTAAAACCCAGTCAAGTAGAAAGAAGACTGCCCACCACCTCAGCTGTGGGACCAGAGCCAGGTCATCATCCCCTGCAATCACCTGGGAAAGTTTCTAACTCCGCTAAAAAAGAAGGTAAAGGTGAAGTTGCTGGAGTCCTGCTCTCTCATTTAAGACAGATGACCGGTGGTGGTTTAACCTGTGGGTCACCTTGGCTCAAGAGAAGGGAGAGGTTGGGAAGGAGAGTCCTTCATGGTAACCTCAGCGAATATATAATGCGAATGAAGCAATGTATTCCATAGCAGCCCCAATTCACAAGTGTTCCTTTGCAGCAGACACTGTACAGACAGCACTCTGCAATTTCAAACAGTCTTTCCCTTTTAACAGTGACAATATCAGGAGCAAAGCAATGGAGATAGGGTACTGGCACCAGACTAGCAAGCTATTGGTCTGCTGGTTCTGGGAGGAACTAAGGGTTCAAATCCTGCCATGGAATTTTAAAATTTGATGAATAAATCTGGACTGTAAAGCCTGTTATTGAGTGCTGTAAGAATTCATCTGGTTCATGAATTCCCTTCAGCAAAGGACATCTGTCCTCCTTAGCCAGTCTGACCTATACGTAACTCAGACCCACAGTGACATGGTTGATTCTTGACGACCCACTGAAATAGTCCAGCAAGCCAGTCAACTTCAGAAGTTCACCAACGGTCCTCAGGCAGCACCTTCCAAATACACGATCACTTCCAGGTCGAAGGACAAGGGCAGTAGACACATAGGAACACCACTACCTTTAAGTTCCCCTCCAAGCCACTCACCATCCTGACTTTGAAATATACTGCTGTTCCTTCACTGTTGCTGGGTCAAAACCCTGGAATTCCCTCCCTGAGGGCATTGTGGGTCAACCCACAGCAGGTGGCCTGCAGTGGTTCAAGGCAGCTCACCCTCACCTTCTCAAGGGGCAACAAGGGACAGGTGATAAATGCTGCTCAGCCAGTTACACCCACATCCTACAAGGGCAATGAGAAACAGATACCTGGTGTCAACATGACCAGCCCACATCTCATGACAGAATAAAGGAATACTAATGAGGACTTGACAACGAAGGGGAGCAAGTCGGTCTCTTTAATTGATGTACCCATACTATCGCAAAAATGTCACCTCATTTATCATGTCATGGTTACTGTTTTGCAGCTGAAGGAACAGTAAAATGATCTTGTTGCTGGCAAAACATATATCCCATGTGCCTTTGCAGCAGTGCCTTCCCACCTGGCTACCCCAATGTCTATTTGGCGTACCTGCTAAATGTTTGTTTTTATCCTGTTCACTGGGCACATGATTAGCTCCCACACAGATAATGATTTTCATTCTCCATGAATTAGACTTTCTCAGTCTCATCAAAACAACAGGATCACTCCCTCCCCCCAACCACCACAGACGCACACCTCCCCTCCCTCAATACCCCGCCCCCCACCCCATAGCATCTAACACGCCAGTCATCAAAAAACTAACAGCAGTGATATGTTCATTACCTCCCAAGTACACTGTGTGAATTGTCAATACAATATCATCAGGACTTGTGTGTGCCCAGAGGCTAAGACAGCCAAGAGAGAGTATAAAAACTACCTCCTGCCCCGTGAGCTCTGTCCTTCTTCATACTGTGCTGCCGAAAGCATCTTATTCATCCACTTGCTTAAACAACTTTACACAACTTTTTCGTTTCAGTCAAGATGGTACTGACACCACGAGACTCCTTCCGTGTTCCCTACAGCAGATCTAATTCTAACTTACATTCTAAATCTGTAAAAATTACTAATAATGCTCTTTTAATTGACTCTCTAACTTCAAATAATGCTGATCTTGTTAATGTGACCTTGCCGAGCACACAGTGTAACCTGTATGCCTTACTCTGTCCATCTTTCTTTTCACCCTGTAATCTGTATGTCCTTGCTTACCACGATCTGCCTGCATGGCTCACAAACAAAGCTTTTTACTGTACTGAGGTAAAATGACAATAAAACAAATCAGTCACCACACAGACATACCTTTCTTTTCTTCCTATTTTAGCATATCCAAGAAATTCTAGAATGAAGGATGTGACTGTACACAGGATTTTTTAGGGTGTAGGTTTGCTCGCTGAGCTGTCGGTTTGATATCCAGGTGTTTCATTACCTGGCTAGGTAACATCATCAGTGGCGACCTCCAAGTGAAGCGAAGCTGTTGTCTCCTGCTTTCTATTTATATGTTTGTCCTGGATGGGGTTCCTGGGGTTTGTGGTGATGTCATTTCCTGTTCGTTTTCTGAGGGGTTGATAGATGGTATCTAGATCTATGTGTTTGTTTATGGCGTTGTGGTTGGAGTGCCAGGCCGCTAGGAATTCTCTGGCATGTCTAGCAAAGACACCCCACAGTAGACAACCATCCCTTCACTTGTGCATGGACAAGTTGGACCAAAGGGTCTGTTTCCATGCTGTACATCTTGATGACCATATGTTTGAAATTCCCTCCCTTTATCTCTCCTCCTTGAAGATTTTCCTTATAAAAATGTCTCCATCCTTCTGAGTAACAAGATAGCTAACTGGAAGAATCAAATTCTGATTGATGATCTTTTGAAGTCGGGCTGCAGCATCAACAGAACATCTCGTTCATGTCCATCCCTTTCTTCATCCCTACCAATATGGAAGCTGCTCTGGCAGGCAAAAGAGAAGGATTCAGCAAGTTTTGAGTTATGGGGGGAGGCTGAATGTGCTGGGGTCTTTTTCACTGGAGCACAGGAGGTTGAGAGGTGAGCATCTAGAGGTTTATAGAATCGTGAGGGGTATGGATGAAGTGAATGGCAGGTGTCTTTTCCCTAGGGTGGGGGAGTTCAAGACTGGGGGCAGATTCTTAAGATGAGAGGAGAAAGATTTTAAAAAGACATGACAGGCAATTTATTTTACAAAGAGAATGGATCGTGTGTGGAATGAACTTCCAGAGGAAGTGGGGGATGAACGTGCAGTTACAACATTTAAGAGACATTTAGTACATACATGAATATGAAATGTTTAGGGTGATATGGACCAAGTGCAGGCAGGTGGGACTAGTTTAGTTTGGGATTACGGTTGGCACGGACTGGTTGGACTGAAGTATCTGATTCCATGCTGTGTGACTCTATGATATGCAATAAGAACACAGCAACTGAGGGTTGAACATTCAGTATGGCCCTGATTGGATTTGTCAAATAGGTGAACCCTGCACATGGACAGTTCACAGCAAGTCAAACTGTGCAAATAATTTAACATTGAGAGCAGAGAGCTTAGACGAGATTTAATAAAGATGTTAAATTGTAAAACCATAAGAAATAAGATCAACAACAAGGGCCCTTTGAGTCTATCCCGTCATTCAGTGGGATGATCCTACACTCTTCACATCACTTTCCTGCCCCTTCCTTGTAACCCTTGATTCCTCGACTGATCAGGAATCTCTCTCTCTCAGCCTTAAATATACACAAGGACTCTGCCCTCACAGCTCTCTATGACAAGGAGTTCCAAAGACTCATAACTCCCTGAGAGAAGAAATTCATCCTCAAGTTATTTGTGCAGAAATCTATTTGCTAGCAGGAGGACCAGTCATAAACGGGAATGGATTTTCCAAAAATGTCAGTGATGGAGTAGTAGGACATTTCATACTCGGTCAGTCATTACCATCTGGAACGCACTCTATGTGGTGGGAAAAGGGTTAATTGGAAATTTATCAAGCTGAATTGACTGTGTCCGAAAGCACCCGGCAACCTCCTACGCTCCAGTTAAAAAGGCCCTTGCTTATCCAGTTTCACCCCATAACTCATTCCATATTCATGTATGGATCTAAATGTCTTGTAAACATTGTAACTATACCAGTTGTGTCCACCACTTCCTCAGGAAGCTCGTTCCACACACGAACCACTCTCTGTGTAAAACAAATTGCCTGTCATGTCTTTTTAAAACCTTTCTCCCCTCACCTCTCACCCACTGGTCTTGACCTCCCCCACCCTAGAGAAAAGACACCTGCCATTCACTTCATCCATACCCCTCACGATTCTATAAACCTCTCGAAGCTCACCTCTCAACCTCCTATGCTCCAGTGAAAAAGACCCCAGCATATTCAGCCTCTCCCCCTAACTCAAAACTTGTTGAATCTTTCTCTTTTGCCTGCCAGAGCAGCTTCCATATTGGTATGGACTTGAACCAGATGTTCTGTCGATGCTGCAGCTATGCGTCCCCAAGAACCCAGCTTCAAAAGATCATCAATCATAATTTAATTTTTCCAGTTAGCTATCTTGTTATTTAGGAGGATGGAGACAGTTTTTTTTTCAGGAAAATCTTAAAGGAGGAGAGATATTGAGGAGGCAAGGCTTTGGAAAGGGTATTTGTTTGGTTGATAGCTCTTTCAGAGAGCTGGCATTGGCGTGACAGGCTGAATAGCCTCTTTCTGTGCTCCAGAGTTCTATGGCTGGGTGGGAGGATGCAGAGATGCTTCAGTGAGATTTGGACAAGTTGAGTGATTGGGCGATTGCATGGCAGATGATGTATAATGAGGATAAATGAGAAGCTATCTACTTTGGTAGCAAAATCAGGAAGGCAGATTATTATCGGAATGATGTTGAATTGGGTGAAGGAGAAGGTGCAATGAGACCTGGGTGTCCATGTACACCAGTCACTGAAGGTGAGAATTGCAGGTACAGCAGGCATTGAACAAGGCAAATGGTCTAAAATAAAACCAAATTACTGTAGGTCTAACTGACCTAAAAAGGGTCAGTTAGAGTCGAAACATCAGCTCTTTTCTCTCCTTAGATGCTGCCAGACCTGCTGAGATTTTCCAGCATTTTTCTTAAGGCAAATGGTCTATTGACCTTCATGGTGAGTGAAGTCAAATACAGGAGCGGAAAAGTCTTGCTGCAATTGTACAGGGCCTTGGTGAGACCACACTTAGTGTGCAGATTTGACCTCTTCATCTGAGGAAGGATGCTCTGCTCATCGAGAGAGAGCAATGAAGGTTTACCAACCTGATTCCTAGGGTGGGAGGACTGATATATAAAGAGAGACTGGATTGATTGGGACTATATTCAGTGGAGTTTAGAGGAACGATGGAGGTGTCATAGAAGCCTATAAAGTTCTATCAGGATGAGACCATTTAAAACTCAGTAAGGATTTTCCCGATGGCAGGGGAGGTCACAGTCTGAACATTTGGTTCGGCCATTTAGGGCTGAGATGAGGAGACATTTCTTCACTCAGAGAGTGGTGGGTCTGTGGAATTCTTCACCTCAGAATGTGGTTGTGGCCAAAATATTGAATGTTTTTAAGTAGGAGTGAGATATAGTTGTGAGGGTTAAAAGGATGACAGGGTATGGGGACAAACTGGGAACAGGGTGATTTATTTGGATGATCACACTGAGTGTGAAGGAGGCTCCAAAGTCCTATTCCTTTTCCTATTCCTGCTCCTACTTTTGATGCTTCTTCTATGTTAACAAAAACATCCACTGTTGTCAAAGGGATGTATTCTAAAATGCAGGTTGTCAGTTGCTTCCTTGTCAATGGCTATCAACCCCTTTGCCTCGGCAGTAACAGTGATATGTTAGATTGCTATTCGTTGCTTTTTTCAAGAATAAATCAAGGCCAAGAACACAGAGTGACACTGAACTGCTTATAACAATTCTTTCTCTGATCTCAGAACACTGTGCAGTCGAAGGCCTCTGCACTGTCAATCAGATTTGTAGCATGCAATTCTACAAGGTTGAACTGTGGTTCTTGTGGTGATAGATGCTGAATAATGTTTGCTTACATCAAAGCATCTTCCATCCCTCATCTCTGCTGAGCCAGCTGATCACAGGCAAAGCCTCACATTTTAGAAGCCAAAATAACACGGCTCCTGGACCACCACTGGAAGGCTCTTGCAGGAAGGCGTGCACAGTAATAAGACCGTAAGATATAGGAGCAGAAATTATACCATTCAGCCCATCAAGTCTGCTCTGCTATTCAAGTTTCTCATCCCCATTCTCCCATTTTCTCCCCATAACCCTTGATCCCTTTGATACTCAAGAACCTATCTATCTCCGTCTTAAATATACTGAATGACCTAACTTCCACAGCCTTCTGTGGCAATGAATTTCAGAGATTCCCCACTCTCTGGCTAAAGAAGTGTCTCCTTATCTCTGTTCTAAAAGGTCTTCCCTTTACTCTAAGGCTGTGCCCTCGAGTCCTAGTCTCTCCTACTAATGGAAACATCTTCTCAATATCCACTCCTTCCAGGCCATTCAGTATTCTGTACGTTTCAATTAGATCCCCCTCATCCTTCTAAACTCCATCGAGTATAAACCCCCAAGCATTCCTCATATGTTAAGCTTTCCATTTCTGGGACCATCTTCATGAATAGGGCTTGAAGACTGGCTCTAAGCCCCGACTTTGTTTCGATTCCCTCACCTTGTGAACATTCACTGCAGAATGGCTGTATGCGAATGGGTTGCTGGGGTTTGTGGAAACACATCTTTGCTTCAGCTTCTCTCGGGGAGGAAAGAGGCGAATCAGAGAGTAAATCAAGTAAGAATAGTGCGGACTCTACAGTAATACCCAAAGACATTTAAAATAGGAAGGTGAATTGTGTCCTTTGTTCAGCAAAAACATAGCAGGGAGATGATGGCATGGTGATGGACTAGGTTCATGCTCTGGGGAGATGGTTCAATTCCCACTGCAGCAGATGATAAAGCTTGAATTCAATAATAATCTGGACTACATAACGAAACAGACCTCCTGGTGACCATGAAAATACTGTTGTTTCTTACATAGGAAGAGGCCATTTGGCCCTTCGAGCCTGGTCTGCTGATCATCCAAGTCAACAGTCTACATTCATTTTCATCAGGCCCTTTAGCCCCAAGTGCTACAATGACATTTGGACAGGTACATGAATGGGAAAGGTTTAGAGGGATATGGATTAGATGTAGGCAAATGTGACTGGTTTGGTTTGGGAAACATAGTTGGCATGGAAGACTTGGACTGAAATGTCTGTTTTTAATGCCATATCACTCTTGACTTTATAACTCCTTCTGCAAATCATACAATGTTTTGTATGACCACTTTCTATGGTCGAGAATTCCACAGGCTCCCCAAACACTGGGTGAAGAAATTCCTCCTGATCTCAGTCCTAAATAACCTGCCCTGCATCCTTAGACCATGCGCCCTGGTTCTGGACATACCAGTCATCATCCTTCCAGCCCCTACACTGTCTAGTTCTGTTGCAAAATGTCAATTGGTTGACTAATGTCCTTTAGGGAAGAAAATCGATCATCTGTACTTTCTCTGGCTTACACGTGACTCCAGTCTCCAGATCTGCACTGATGTGTTTGATTCTTAATTCGAGGGGAAATCAGGGTGGGCATCAAATACTGGCTGTGTTAGCATCACTACCATCCCACGAATGTAAAAGGAACTGCTTCTCATCTGACCTTTGCTTCGGATTAAAAGTTGCATCTAAAAGGCAGAAATTGCAAAATCCTTAAATGCTTTCTAAGGCCGAGGAAAGCCTTTCAATAAGTTGATATTAAAAAAATATGAACAGACTGAGCAGAAGAGAGACAGAACCAAATACTTCACTTCTATCCCGAAATTGCATTGTTGCGACAAAAGTAAGTGATATCTGTCTTTAAGAAGTTGGATTATTGACTGCTTAAGAATAGAATAGAATCCCGACAGTGTGGAAGCAGGCCATTCGGCCCATTGATTTAACACCATCCCTCCTACTACTGTGCTGACCCCCCCCACCACCTCCTGCATTTCCCATGGGTAATCCACCTAGCCTGTAAATCCCTGGATGCTATGTACAATTTAGCAGGGTAAATCCACCTAGCCTCCAATCCTCTTGATTGTGGGAGGAATCCAGAGCACCCAGAGGAAAAATACACAAACACAGGGACAACATACAAACTTCACACAGACAAGGGTCCAAGGGTGGAATTGAACGTGGGTTGCTGGCGCTGTGAGGCAGCAACGCTAACCACTGAGCCACTATCCTGAATGACAGTGGTGGAGGCTGGTACAACTGCAACATTTAAAAGGCATTTGGATGGGTATATGAATAGGAAAGGTTTGGAGGGATATGGGCCAGGTGCTGGCAGGTGGGACTAGATTGGGTTGGGATATCTGATCAGCATGGACGAGTTGGACCAAAGGGTCTGTTTCTATGCTGTACATCTCTATGACTCTATGAAGAGAATGGAGTTTGCTAATCTCTGAGAACTTGTTCCTGTATCCAGAGGCTGGTCAGTGCCTGAAGCTCACTGCCTGAAGGCATGGTAGAAGCAAGACCCCTTAAGACCTTTGAGAAGTATTTAGATGAGCACTTGAAATGTCATAATATAAGTCTATGGGCCAAATGATGGATAGTGGGATGAGATTAGGTGGATGTTGGATGACCAGCATGGACACAATAGGCCCAAAGGCATCTTGCTTTTATGTAAAAACTCTATACAACTTCACTGCATTCACTCAGAAATTTGGAAGCATCTATTGGATGGTAGACATTTTGGTGAGATTGGATTCTTATGGTGCGATGGTAGTCCCGCTACCTATAAGCTAGGAGGCCCTGGTTCATGTCCCATCTGCTCCCGAGACGTGCAATAACATGCCAGAAGAGATTGATTAAAATTATTTACAAATAGCAAGAATTAAGCATCTCACAAGAGATGTTTACGAAATAAATTAGGAGAGGAAGGATTGGGAGAAGGATGGGCTGTGAGGAAAACATAATTACAGGATAAATGAGATACAAAGCTAAGAATTAAAAGCTGTAAGCAGGAATCTAATAGTGTAGATTACGACAACATTGGTAAATGTAGCTACTGCAGTGTGAAGCTAATGCACATGGAATGATAAACAATGGACATATGGTTGAAAACTACGATCATATGGTTGCCTTGGAAGAGATCTGATTTTCTAACAGCAAGAACCTAAGGGAGGATACGAGAGCAATCACAAAGAATGGTTTAACTGGAGATGATGTGGTGGAGATGGGTATAGAATCAATCTTTTCTCAACTGAAAGCTGAGATAAAGAAATGAATTAACTCAAAGATAAACAAGAGACAGCAACAGCAGAGAGAAAGGGGCAATCTCTGGGAGGACACAGCAGTGTTAAAGAAGAGAGCATTCAACTGAATCTATCAAATCGAAATTCTAAAAGTCTTAAATAAGGATGAAAAGGAAAAGGCTGGAAAAACCATCCACACTGGCAGCATCTGTGGAGAGAGAAATAGAGTGAATGTTTGCTTCAGGACAATGAATGGGTGAGAAAGAGAAAGGTCAGAATTTTGAAGCAAGACGAAAATACAATGAACAATGAAGAAGGTCCAGGACTTCAAGCAGTGAAATCTTTTTTGATATAAATTGATCCATCATTGGGATGAGAGCTTTAACGTTTATCAAAGTATTTGTACCCGATGAGGTACATCAGTCCAAAGATGTGCAGATTAGGTGGATTGGCCATGCTAAATTTGCTCATAAAAGTCCAGGAATTTGCAGCTATGTGGGGTTACAAGGATAGGTTGGATCTGGGTGGGATGCTCACCGGAGGGTCAGTGTGGACTCGATGGGTCAAATGGCCTGCTTCCAAACTGGAGGAATTCAATGAAAGTGATACTTATCTTAGTTCCCAAGCTAGAATTGGGTAATGTAGATTGTATAATTTTTTTATAGGTCCTGTTATATATTAAAGTCACAGGTGCTTTGGTGTCAGGGACAATATTAACCTATTCAGTTACAAACTAGTCAGTAGCATGCTTCCATCAGTATATCATGGCCCGAGTTAAGATAAAGACTGAGACCTTTGTACACTCAGGTCACATGCTATGCTATGGTGATGATCTCATTGGCATGTCTTTTGAAGGGTTACTGCATACTAGATATGAATCATAACATAACTGCAAGGGTCAAAAAGAGCATCCAAATGAGGTATGGATTGCTTTATAAAAACCAGCTTGAAGGAATAAACAGAGAAACCAGAAAATTAAACTAGTAAAATAAAGGGGAATGAATAAAAGCACACAGAAAAAGCTGAAAGCAGAGGTTATGATGAAAGGTTCAGTTCAGAAGGGCGTGGTGTGCTGACGAGGAAGGTAAAATGGAAATTCAAGTAAATCTCATGGTTGCCTCGAGCATGTGATGTATGATTGGAATGAAGAGGAAAAAGCAAAGTGCATATAAATCAAATACTGATGTTTCTATATCCTGCAGTTTGCTTTTTTAAAAAATTGAAAGTACTTGCAAATGCAAATAGATTTTCCTTTTCGGCAGGTGATGAAAAATTTCTGATTTCGAAAATATATATATTGCATTGCGCATCTCTTAGTTATTTCTGTCTGTACCCAGATATCTGACTATTTATTTACTTATTTTTTCACACTCTATCACAGCAAGTGTGATGTGCGCAGACAAAAAATATGTTTTCAGCTTATGACATTCTTCAACGCAGAGTGTTACCACTCCGATGCTATAAAAGTGAATTTAATTACAATACAGTCCACATACTTCATCAACTTCCTCCATTAGTTACATAATTATCTCAAGTAATTGCTTGTGTCCTATGAAACATTTTTTAGCTCACAACATACTTGTGTTGGCAGAATTGGCTTTGGTTTATAAGATGCCTTGTGAAATCATGTAGCATGGAGTTGCTAAGTTAATTCATCAGTTCGTTCTACTGACGGAAGTCAGTACACCCGAATGTAAAATATATTTGCAATCAGACTAATAAAAGCAAACCATATTTATCTGTGATGCCATATTCTTTTGAGAGGCTAGTTTCATGAAGTGCATTGAAATTATTCCTAAATTATGTTTGCTTGCATTATCTTCTTATTCCTCCAACTTCTCACCCCTAAAACCTTCTAAGGTATCTGCACTCTTCCCATTCTTGCCTTTTGTGCCTCCCTCATTTTAGTTGATCACTTTGGCTTTTGTTATCTATCCCCCAGCTCAGTGGTCTGCAGATTTTCTGAGCACAAGATGACTTTTGGAATTTAAGTGCAATGTGGGATACATCCCCAAGAAAATACAGAATAAACAGTTTGCTTTTACTGCATTAAAAATCTAAAACTAAGAATATATAAATCTAAATCCAAGAATATATAATAATTCATTTTGTCTTTGATTCACCAAGTCTCCATCTGGTACCTATGACTGCACATTATCTGCCATTACTTGATGTCTGGTTTGGTGGTTTGAGACTGCGAGTTGTACACAGCCCATCAAATGGCTCTCTCTAATACCGATACGATTCTCAGACTTGATTGTGGGAGAACATGGTCTCGCAGAATGCATTTGGAGCCTAAGTAAGGAGGGTGATAGGAGTGGGCATGTTATCCTTTATGAGTACCCCAAATATCACTGTCTTTTGATCTAACTTTCTGCTCAATATCATTTACTTGGTAATTATCGCCACTGCTTTGTAAACTGAAGACCTGATGGAAATTGGCAGTAGGTACAGTAGCATGATGATTGACGTGTGCACAGTGAGGAAACATGGGCAGAGGTGTTGAGGTCACCTGTGAGGGATTCTGTGATCGACCAGCCGATTGTGATCCACATGCAAGAGACCATGCCCTGAAACCATGAAATCCAGTCCTGAAATCTCTTTGACTCGCTACTTTGGACTCCTCCTTTATGCTGTTTCTTAAACTCTCTTGTTTTGGCGTAGCCTTTGGTCATCCACCCTGTTAACTGTGATTCTGTGCCAAATTTTGTTAAACAACGCTTATGTAAAGTCTCTTGGGACGTATTACTATGTACCGAGGAGTGGCAAATGGAGTTTAATTTAGATAAATGTGAGGTGTTTCATTTTGGAAAGGCAAATCAGGGCAGGACTTACATAGTTGATCGTAGGGCCCTGGGGAGTGTTGCTGAACAAAGAGACCTTGGGGTGCAGGTTCATAGTTCCTTGAAAGTGGAGTTGCAGGTGCAGATAGGGTTGTGAAGAAGGTGTTTGGTATACTAGTCTTTATTGGTCGGTGCATTGAGTATCAGAGTTGGCAGGTCATGTTGCGGTGGTACAGGGCATTGCTTAGGCGACTTATGGAGTACTGTGCGCAATTCTGGTCTCGCTGCTATTGCAAAAATAATGTTAAATTTGAAATGGTTCAGAAACGTTTTACAAGGATGTTGCCAGGGTTGGAAGGTTTGAGCTATAGGGAGAGGCTGAATAGGCTGGGGCTGCTTTCCCTGGAGCGTCGGAGACTGATGGGTGACTTTATAGAAGTTTATAAAATCATGAGGGTCATGGACAAGGTGAATAGACAAAGTCTTTTCCCCAAAGTGAGGGAATCTATAACTAGAGGGCATAGGTTTAAGGTGAGAGGGCAATGATACAACAGGGACCTAAGGGGCAACTTTTCCATGCAGAGGGTGGTGCGTGTATGGAATGAGCTGCCAGAGGTGAAGCTACCCCCTCTCGTTCTGTTTTCTTTTATCCAGCCCACTCATGATTTTGAAAACCTCGATCAAATCTCCTCTGTGCCCTCTCCTTTCCAAGGAGAACATTCCCAATTTCTTCAATCTAACCTCATCACTGAAGTTTCTCATTCCTAGAACTATTCTCGTAAATTGCTTCTGAACTCTCTCCTGCCAATTGACATCTTTCCCATAGTATGGCTTCCACAAAGGGACACAACATTCTAGCTGAGGTCGAACAGGTGTCTTGTTCAAGTTCACAAAAAAACCAAGAACTGTGGATGCTGGAAATCAGAAACAAAATCAGAACTTGCTGGAAGAGCTCAGCAGGTCTGACAGCATCAGTGGAGAGAAAGCAGAGTTAACATTTCAGGTCCAGTTATCCTTCCTCAGAAAGCTTCTTATGTTCTGAAGAAGGGTCACTGGACCCAAAACGTCAATTCTGATTTGTCTCCACAGGGATTTGCAAATTCTCCCCGTGTCTGCGTGGGTTTCCTCCGGGTGCTCCGGTTTCCTCCCACAGTCCAAAGATGTGCAGGTTACGTGGATTAGCCATGGGAAACACAGGTTATAGGGATGGATAGGGAGTGGGTCTGGGTGGGATGCTGTTCAGAAAGTTGGTGTGGTTCAGAAAGACACTGTTAGGCTGAATGGCCTGTAGGGATTCTATGATATGCTGTCAAATTCTATGATTCTATGCTGCCCAGACCTGCTGAACTTTTCCAGTAAATTTCTGATGTTGATTGAACAATACTTCCTTGTTTGTGCATTCCATGCCCGCATTATTAAAGCCGAGAACACCATATGCTTTATTAACTGCTCTCTCTAACTGTCCTGCCACCTTCAATGATCTGTGCACATATACACCAGGTCCCTGTGGCTCCTGCATGCCCTTTTGAATTGTACCCCCTTTTTATTTTGCCTTTCAGGGTTGTTCTGACCAAAGTCTATAACTATACACTTGCTTTCATTGAATTGAATATGCCACAGCCGCGGGATTATTCGTCTAACCACTTTGTCTCGATACCATCAGATCCTCCTCAGGTGTGAGGACTCATTCTCTGGGTCAAATGTTGGATAGTATCAGATTAGCTTGTTGATAACAAGCCGGTATGGTGTGGAGAGAGTTACCACATTGTGCAGCATTGAAGAGGATATTAAACCGCAAGAGTCTCGGACCACAGGGCATAATCTCAGAATGAGGGGCTCACATATTTAAGACAGAGACGAGGAAAAATTTCTTCTCTCAGAGGGGAGTGAATCTATGGAATCCTTTACCGCAGAGGTCTGTTCAAGGCTGAGAGATTTTTAATTGGTCAAGGAATCAAGGATTACAGAGAAAAGGTAGGAAAGTGGAGGTGTGGATTATTAGCGTCGAGAGTGTGTTGCTGGAAAAGCACAGCAGGTCAGGCAGCATCCAAGGAGCAGGAAAATCAACATTTCAGGCTGGAGCCCTTTATCAGGAATGGGATTCTGATGAAGGGCTCCTGCTCCTCGGATGCTGCCTGACCTGTTGTGCTTTTCTAGCAACACACTCTCGACTCTGATCTCCAGCATCTGCAGACCTCACTTTCTCAGTGTGGATTATTAGATCAGCCAAGATCGCGTTCCATACTGGAGCAGACTCGATGGGCTGAATGGCCACCTTTTTCTCCTACATCTTACCGTCATGTTTATGTTGTCCTGACGGGTGGTACTAAAAAGCTGAGGCCTGGCCAACATTCTTCACTGAAAACAAAACATGACAGCAGAAAAAAAAGTCGCAGGTTAATATTCCAATGCTGTGTGCATCACTTTACTGTGCAGATTAGCTGCCTCGTTTGCATACATAATAGCCACATAGTGCACTCGGAAAGCTGGCTCATTGAGGCATTTCAATGCGATGAGGTGCAATGCAAATACATAATTATTGTTTTTTTACAAAGCAGTGCACCAGCAGCATTCCTTTCCCAACATGATTGACAAGATGCCTGTCACTCCCCTAATCAAAGCGGCATCTCATCACCGTGGGAGGGAGTTTTGTCATCTGCCACCATTTTGACTGTTGGCATTTAAATTTGTAAAAACAAAGGCAGTGGAGCATCAGGGGGTGGGGTCAAATATCCCCCGAAGGGTTAGTGTCTGATCCAATCATTGGTGCCCAACATGAGCCAACATGTGACAGTGTCTCTTTGGCTGCAACAATGAAAGCACACGTGGAAAAAATGCTCAATCTTCCTGTGCACTCAACTGAAGCAAGGATGCTTCACATACACAACGGTTCGGCATAAAAGAAATCCAGCCATCGAGAAGAATGAGAAACTCTGTGTAAATATTCATGCCAATTTCAATTTTCTGACAGAGAAAAACAAGCTCGGGAACAAAACGTTGCCTCGTGCAGGGGCCACCGACATGTTTACCTCACATTGCCTGCACGCTCACTCAGAAAGATACATAGATCCTGCAGCGGAGTTATTTGAAGCAACTCAGCTTAAATGACATCGCTCATTTTTGAATGCAGATTTCCTTCAGTGTTTAGGCAGTAGGTGAGGAGTCAAGTTTTTTACAGAATAAACCATTGCTGTAATCTAATGATTAGTTCTTTCACTAAAGGTGCAAATCGCACACAGAACTCATGAACACACACAAATTCTCAAACACATGGACACTCACCTACAGTTATTTATCTATATATACATATATTATATACAAAATACTCTTTCTCACTTACATGCTCACATATACACATGCACACACATAGACACAAACTCTCACACACTCATTTACGTGCACACACACTTTCAAATACATGTATACACATGCACACACTCATGCACAAATGCTCACACATACATACACTCATTTACATGCAGACACACATACACACACAAACTCTCAGATACACAAGTCATTTACATTGACAACATACAGTCACAAAGACATTCACACTCATACACACAAACACACACGTACACTCACTTCAATACACACTCTCACACACCAACAAAGTTTAATTTTTTCAACTTTCCTTGAACAAAACTATGTTAAAGTATGAAAGCAAAATCAAACTGATTTTCATCCTTTACCTAAAATAAACCTTAGAAAAGTACCTTTGTGCTGAAATGCCTAATGTTTGAAAAGATTGTTTATGCAATGCAGACATTCGTTCATGGGCGAGTCAGCGTTTAATGGCTGTCCTTAATTGCCCCTGTACAGGGGTCAGTGTGTACCATTCTTGAACTGCTGCAATCCTTACGGTGTAGGGACATGCGCAATGCCATTAGGGAGGGAGTTCCAGGATTTTGTCCCAGTGAGAGTGAAGAACGGCAATATATTTTGAAGTCAGGATGTTGTGTGGCTTAGAGGACAGCCTGCAGGTCATCATGTTGTCATGTATCTGCTGCCCATGTCCTTCTGGATGGTAGCGAATATAGATTTGGAAGGTGAGTATAAGGTGCCTTAGTGAATTACTGCAGAGTCACAAAAGTAAAAGCAAAACAATGTGCATGTTGGAGACCTGAACCAAACACAGTGTGCTGGAGAAACTCAGCAGGGTCTGGCAACATCTGAGGAGACAGAAACACAGTTAAAGTTTCAATTCTGACTCTTCAGAATAAAAACAGGTTGGAAAATGGTGTTCATTTTATACTTCTGACAGAGTTGAAGAAGGGACAAAGGGAACAGATGGTGGGAAGGCCCAATGCAAAAATGTTGCTATGTGGGATGAAAGAGGAATGACGATGTAAATTGGGTTTAAATTCAAGGTATTGAAGGTTTGTTGGGAGCAAAGTAAACAAAATATAAACAAGTAAGGGCATGGTTGATGAGCTGGAGTGGCGGGGGGTGGGGGGGTGCTGGAGAAAGAAATGTAAGAAAAATGGAGGACAGATGTCATTAGCGCCAGGTTCTGAAGCTGTGCAAATCAAAGTTGGGAAATATCCAGTCCGCGAAGCTGTAAAGTGGATAATGAGGTGTTGTTTTCCAAGCTTGCTTACGCTTCATTAGAACAGTACATCAACCCTCAGGGCTGCCTGACCTCATGTAGTCAGTCCTCCAGTTTTGGACTTAAAACTGACTTTATTTTGCTCTCCAGAGATGCTGCTAGCCATGGCAAGATTTGAAAATGAAGATGAGGATTTGAAAATGAAGGTGACAGACAAAGGAATGGGCTACTTCTGGCTGGGAGGAAGTTCAATTCTGATACAGGCGCCGGAAATGCAGGAGCTTTCTCTCCCTCGACACTAGCACTCCTCAGCTAGACGTAGAGTACACGATTCATGGAAATAGATTTCACGGATGAATTTACAGCTGGGACAATTCAATAGCACAACAAAAGCTCCTTAGGAAACACAATGGGCTTGTAAAAGAATTAACATAAAAGTGAGCTTCTTTTGATTCGCTTTTGTGATAATAAAAATGGCATTTTCTTCTTTTTGTCTGCACTTTATGATTGAGTTTCCAAAAAGTTCCATTTAAAGGTGTAGTGTCTGTTTCAATCCTTACTGACAATAGATATGACAATAGATGTACCATTACTCATATTATCATCGAGTCTGGTCTGTCCACTGATGAGTAAATAGATTAATCCATTGAAATGTCAAGGAAGAAAAAGTTTTTTTGGAAGGAACATTGCGGGGGTAGAAGAGAACAGAATCTAACGAATATACACAAGTCATAACTGATTATGAATATGCATCAATTTGTTACATTTGGCCTCAAAACATCCTTCATGTTTCATTTACTTTGGCCTAGTTTTGGGAGCAGAGTTGATAGGAACAGTCCAGCGAGTCCTTTTTAACAATTGTTCTTAGTTAAAATGTCAGGTAGCAAACAGACTGGGACAGCCATTCCCGCTGGATTCAGCATCACGGCCAGCGACCGGTGTCCTGAATTATTGTTCCAAAGACCCGGCAGAGCATTTTAGCCTCTTAAAGTGGTATTCGTGTACAAGTCAAGCCCTCACTTTTTTTAAAACCAAAAAAATTGGTTTCAAAAGCTCAAATTTTACACAAAGTATATTCAGCAATAACCAAGCGCATAATTAGCTGGAAGATTTTGTTTTTTCCTTTCAGCACACTCGAGAGCAATCAGTAACCCTGGATTCTAAATTTGCAAAGTGTTATAATGCAAATAGAGGAACAAACTATTTAATTCACTCATGGGCTATTGGCGCTGTTGGCTAGGCCAATATTTATTGCCATTCCTTATAGCCCAGAAGGCAGTTAACAGTCAACTATATTGCCCTGGAGTCTGGAGTCACAGGTAGGCCAGAAGAGCTAAGGGTGGCAATTTCCTGCCCTGAATGACATTCATGAACCAGATGAGTTTTTTCGGACAACTATCAATGGATTCACACTCACCTTAATTCCAGTTTTTTTAAAAATTGAAATCAAATCCATCAACTGCTGAAACTGGATTCGAACCTGGGTCTCCAGTACACGACATTAGGAGTAGGCCATTTGACCCATCTTTATGAAGATAACTGATCAATGAGCTCAATATCCTAAGCCCGCCCTTTCTCCATATTTCTTGATCCCCATAACCACAAAAGCTGTATGTACCTCCTTCTTGTTTGAAACTGGGCAAAGACAGTGGTTAGTCCATCATATCCATGCCTGTCTCTTTACTTCACCTGACATCCTTAACATATCCTTCGATTCCTTTTCATGCATGTACCCAGATTCTCCTTAAAAATATTTATGTCATTCATCTCAATCAATTCTTGAGCTTGAAAGTTCCACATCAAGCCATTTTCTGGGTACAGACATTTCCCCTGAATTCATTATTCGATGATTTCCCATGAATGGAGAGATTGGTGGGAGATCATCGAATAGTGGACTCTAATAAAAGTAAAATACTACAGATACGAGAAATCTGAAACAAACACAGAGAATAATAGAGAAACACAGCACCTCTGGCAGCATCGGTGCAGAGAGAAACTGAGTTAATGTTTCGAATCCAGCATGACAGTTATAGAATCATAGAGATGTACAGCGTGGAAACAGACCCTTCGGTCCAACCCGTCCATGCCGACCAGATATCCCAACCCAATCTAGTCCCACCTGCCAGCACCTGACCCATACCCCTCCAAACCCTTCCTATTCATATACCCATCCAGATGCCTCTGAAATGTTGCAGTTGTACCAGCCTCCACTACTTCCTCTGGCAGCTCATTCCATACACGTACCACCCTCTGCGTGAATTCCGATAGGAAGGAGACCAGAATTGCACACAATATTCCAACAATGACCTCACCAATGTCCTGTACAGCCGCAAATTACCTCCGAACCCCTGTACTCAATACTCTGACCAATAAAGGAAAGCATACTAAACGCCTTCCTCACTATCCTATCTACCTGCGACTCCACTTTCAAGGAGCTATGAACCTGCACTCCAAGGTGGCTTTGTTCAGCAACACTCCCTAGGACCTTACCATTAAGTGTATAAGTCCTGCTAAGATTTGCTTTCCCAAAATTCAGTACCTCACATTTATCTGAATTAAACTCTTCAGAATTTCTTCTGTTCTGAAGAAGGCTTGCACTTGACTCGAAATTTTAACTTAGTTTCTGTCTCCACAGATTCTGCCTGACCTGGGTTTATTCCCTACTCCTACACCTACCCTGTCTGTCTGTTTTTCCAATCCCAAAGGTTAAGACACATTCTTCCCTTTGACTCAACACACACATGGGCAAAGCACTGTAGTGGTTTCCATTGCTGTGTGCAGGATGACTAAACAGCAGCCTCTCCAGCACTTGCCGTCTGCCATCACGTGCATTGGTATAATTTACAGACTGGCTTGCAACCTGTTTGGCCATGTCATAAACACTTTTCCCTGCTCAGCACATCCTGTCAGAGCACTCAAACCCAGACCTCCTGGGACACCATCACTGTGCCACAGAACCACCCTGAGTCATAGAGTTACACAGCACAGAAACAGCACATAAAAACTGGTCAGATTTAACAGAATATTGTGGTACGTTTGTGCAATGCAAAAGATAGACACAAGGTGAGTGGTGGTAACGTATTTACATACTCAACAGATAATCATAATGTTCATTGTTTGGTAATTATGTTCCACCCCAATGATGGACAAACCAGCCAGGCCGGATGGAGGGATTTGGAGGGCTGGGTTTCCTCCTGGTTGGCTCCAGATAACCCGATGCTGGCATTCTAACGTTCTGAGAGCGATGGAATTTGCTTACTAGTCTTCTTTGGATCATCCTGCTCCTCGGATGCTGCCTGGCCTGCTGTGTTTTTCCAGCACCACATTTTTCAACTCTGGTACCTCAGCACCTGCAGTCCCCACTCCTCCTTTGGATCATCCAGGGCAATGTAGCCCATTGCAAACTACCTCAGAGTGTAACTTGGCTTTGCTGCAGCAGAAGCAAGCAATACAGCTGATGGAGAGGCAGAGAAATAACTGATATAAAAACTCATCCCTAGACTCATAAATCAAGTATAATAAATACACGCCACAAGATGTGACAGTCGGTTAAACACCCATTAGGTGCAAAGTCACATATGGTTCCCCATTCTTTCTATATTTTGACAGTAGTAGAGTGAATTTGAGATCTATTTCTAATATGTTTGTGTCCTTCATAGCTTTTAATGTAACAAGTATGTGGCAGATGTTCATTCTCTGTTAAATTGTGATTGGCACTTGGAGGTTTACTCGACTCAACAGTGGCTTGTCTGTGCCTAACTAATGAATAAATCAAGGTTGCTTCCATCAACTCCTATAATAACACAAGGGCATTAATCTCCCTGCTCCGCATTATTGACCTTTGAAACATAAGTGGTTGACATTATGTTAGGGTCTATTGTAAAGTTGACACTTAGAAAACAGCAAATGGAGAAGAAGGAGACAGAAATAGATACGAGGAAAAGAGAGGGTGCCTTATGCTTCCGTAGCAGCACAACACAACACAAAATACTTTAAAATTAATAAAGTACTTATCACTCGGAGGCATGGCAGCCAAGTTATTCACAGATAGCTCCCACTATCCACACAGACACCACCTATTTTCTTCGATATGGCCTGAAGAATAAATATTGATCAATATTTGCTAAAGTTCAGAGAAGTCAGATGTCATATGGTGTTTTGCATGTTATAGCATGTTTTATACCATATTATAAGAGTCTTGTTGCTAATGTGTGGACAACACATTTCAAAGTGGAGAAGGTATTCTAAATAAAGGGGTAAAATAATGTTTTCTTCATTTTCATTTTGGCCAGGGAAGGGAATTTTTATGACTACCTGACAATCTGGATCCAACCCTCACCAGGCGGCAATTGCCTCTTAACTGTCCTTCAATAGTTAAAGATTCACTGAGTCATACAGCACGGAAACAGATCCTTTGGTCCAACTGGTCCTCACTGATCATGTTCCCAACTAAAACTTGCCCCACTGGCCCATATCCCACCACGCATTTGCTATTCATGAACTTATCCAAAAGTCTTTTAAATGTCGTTACTTTACCTGCATCCACCACCTCCACTGGCAGTTCATTCCACACTCTGTGTAAAAACGTTTCCACTCATGTCCTTTCTATATCTTTCTTCTCTCACCTTAAAGCTGTGCCCCTTAGGTTTGAACTCTTCCATCCATGGGAAAAGATCCTTGGCATTATGCCTCTCAAGATTTTATAAACCTCTATATGGTCCTCTCAACCTTCTACACTCCAGTCAAGAAAAGTCCCAGTCTGTCCATCTTATTGGAGCTCAGACCCTTTTGAAGTCATTCAGCAGAGTTCCTGCTCAACTTATGGTCGCAGTTCGCAGTACTGGGAAATGAAATTGCATAATTGCAAGTTAAGGTGAAATTGCCATAGTCCCAGAGGACTGGTCTCTCATTAATAGTGAGGGTCACCCATTTCAGGCAACATCCTGGTAAATGTCTTCTGAACCCTCTCCAATTTAATAATATCCTTCCTATAGCTGGGCATCCAGAATGTGGACACAGTACTCCAGAAGAGGCCTCACTAATGTCCTGTACAACTGCAACCTGATGCCCAAACTCTTATACTCAAATGTCTGAGCAATGAAAGTAAGCATACTGAACACCTTCTTAATCACAATCAAAACCAGAAGCTGCTCAAAGCTGCTGCCTCACAGTGCCAGAGACCCAGGTTCAATTCCCACCTCAGGCAACTCTCTGTGTGGAGTTTGCACATTCTCCCCGTGTCTGTGTGGGTTTCCTCCGGGTGCTCCGGTTTCCTCCCACAGTCCAAAAATATGCAGGTTAGGTGAATTGGCCATGCTAAATTTCCCGTAGTGTTAGATGAAGGGGTGAAATGTAAGGGAATGGGTCTGGGTGGGTTGCGCTTCGGCAGGTCGGTGTGGACTTGTTGGGCCAAAGGGCCTGCTTCCACACTGTAAGTAATCTAATCCAATTGAATCTTCCCCAATTCTGAGGAAGGGTCACCGGATTTCTCTGCACAGATGCTGCCAGACCTGCTGAGCTTTTCCGGCAACTAATGTTTTTGTTTCTGATTTACAGCACCTGCAAATCTTTCAGTTTTTACCTTCTTAACCACTGTGTCTACCTGGGGTTGGTGAGCTTAGTTGCCTGAAAAGCTGGTTTTGTCAATTCCTGTACTGGCGAGGTCACCATGAAGGTCTCACCCTCTCAACTTTACTGCCTTGCCTGAAGTGTGGTGACCCTTAGGTTAAGCTCACTATTAATGAGAGTTAAAAATCACACAACTCCAGGTTATAGTCCAACAGGTTAAATTGGAAGCACACTAGCGTTTGGAGCGCTGGTCCTTCATCAGGTGGTTTTGTTGAAGGAGCAGCACTTCGAAAGCCAGTGTTTCCAATTTAACCTATTGGACTATAACCTGGTGTTGTGTGATTTTTAACTTTGTACATCCCAGTCTAACACCAGCATCTCTGAATCACGACTATTAATAAGAGACCAGTCCTCTAGGACCATGGCAATTTCACCTTACCTTGCAATTATTCAATTTCATTTCCCAGTACTGGAACTGCGATCATATGTTGAGCAGGAACTCTGCTGAATGACTTCAACAGGGTCTGAGCTCCAATTGAGGTTCAGCAGCAAGGCTTATTTCACTAAAAGCTGCATGGTGCCTCTAATTGTTCATGAGCTTCAGAATTCAGTTCGGAGTCAACCACATTGCTGTGGATCTGAAATCACATACAGCCCAGATCAGAGGAGGTTGGCAGTATGCTATACATTCATGAGCCAAATGGATTTTTCTGACAATTGACAGTAGCTTCATGGTCACCATTAGATTATTCATGCTGGACTGAATTAAAATTCCACTATTTTCCAAGGCAGGATTCACATCCATGTCTATTGCCTGGATCCATAGTCTAGTGATTATACCAGTGTTCACTGCCTACCCAAAACAGAATTAGATTAGAACATTTGGTATCTGTTAGTTTTTAAATTTACTTGCAGGGTATCACTGGCCAGGCCAGTATTCATTGCCCATCTCTAATTGTCCAGAGGGTAGCTAAGAGTGAACCACATTGCTATGGGTCTGGAGTCACATGTAGGCCAGACCAGGTAAGGATGACGGAATCCTTCCCTGAAGGACATCAGTGAACCAGATGAGATTTTCCCTAACAATTGACAGTGGTCACCATTGGACGCTTAATGATTACATTCAAATTTCATCATCTGCCACGGTCTCCAGAATACGTATCTGGATTAACAGGGTCCAGTGATAACATCACTGTGCTACTGTCTCCCCAGTTGCAGGTAATAACTTGCACTTGTGGAACTGTCTAAGGTTCGAGTCAGCACCTTATACAAAAGGGGGGAAATTTACAAATAGAAATGTTGTCAGCATGGCTACTTTGTATGCCAGGGATATTTAATTAAAATCCTGGATTTTATTACCTGCTGCTCCACAACTCAATTTTATTTTGGGTGGTTGGCATGTAATTCAGAGGCAAATGCTTTCTCTGCTCTTCTGCACCTACCAGATTGACATGCAAATTAAAAAAATACTCTTTGCAGATCAATAATATTTGTTTCAATTGGATTTACAATGAGCCATTATCACAGTTTGATAAGTCATTTGTGACCTAGACTTTTGAGTTATTTGTGACAAAGAGAAAAAATCAAATTAGATGGCACACTGCCAATCATTTGCACAATGTTCTCTTCTGGCAATGATCGATATATTGAATGTCAAGAATCTACTTGGACGTTGACACTTCAGAAGCTCATGTGGAGCAGCAGTCCACTGTAAAGTGCCCCCTAATTGAAAATGCTTTCGAGCAAGAACTGTGCGATTCACCAATGTTTTGTTGTAAACTCTCCAGTGAGTCACAGCATCATACACCATTGAAACAAACCCTTCGGTCCAACCAGTCCATGCCTGCCATGTTCCCAAACTAAACTAGTCTCGCTGCCTGCATTTGGCTCATATCCCTCCAACCCTTTCCTATTCATGTACTTATCCAAATGTCTTTTAAAAGTTGCGACTGTACCTGTATCTACCACTTCCTCTGGCAGTTCACTCCACACGGTGCTGCTCAGGTCTATTTTAAATCTTTCTCCTCTCACCTTAAAAATAGTTTTGAACTCCCTAACCTAGAGAACAAGACCCTTGCCATTTACCTTATCTATACCCGTCACAATTTTATAAACCTCAACGAGGTCAACCTTTAACATCCTGCACTCCAGCCTCTCCTTATAACTCAATACCTCCATTCCTGGCAACATCACGGTGAATCTTATTTGAATCTTCTCCAGCTGAATAATATCCGTCCTATTACAGGGCAACCAGAACTGCACACAGTACTCACCAACAATCTGCACAACCTCAAAGTGACATCCCAACTCCGACACTCAAAGGTCTGAGCATGCTAAATGCTTTCTTAACCACCCTGTATGTCTGTGATGCAAATTTCAAAGAACTGTACATCTGAACCTGTAGATCTCTCTACTTTACAACACTACCCAGTTCCCTATCATTAACTGAATAAGTCATGTCCTTGCGTGTTTCACCAAATTACAACACCTCACATTTATTCAAGTTAAACTCCATCTGTCACTCCTCAGCTCACTGTCCCAATTCATCAAGTTTTCTTTGTAATCTTCAAAATCCTTCTTCACTTTCCATTTTATAGCTATTTTTGGTGTCATCTGTAAACTCACTAAGCATGCTTCCTATATTCTCATCTAAATGATTGACATAAATGACAAACAAAAGTCAAACACCGTCTGAAAAGCAACACTCCACCACCACGCTTTGTCTTCTATCGTTTCCAGTCATTTTGACCTCAGGTAACTGATAAGATAACCAGACACCCATACAAGCATGACAAATACTAACATGAACAAGCAAAGCAGAAGACATTCCTGGACATTTTGACACATGGGTTCTGATGTTCAACAATCCCAGCCTGGTCAAACAGTCATTTTCCCTCATCATCCATTATCTTCTATACATAACGAAACAATAGGGAGTGCTTGCAGAGCCAGAAGGCATTCTTTCAGTGTCTCTACAATTTTTCTAGATTATCTTGTTGGTAAATTCTCTGTCGCAGATGCGTAGCTCTAGATTTGATGCCTAAAATTGAGGAAGAGGAGGAGCTGATGTGGCAGATGGGAACAAGGGAGTGGGGGGGGGGGGGGCTTGGTTTGAGTTAAAACCGTGGACAGCATGATAAGATCATTACAACTGGAACTTGTGAATCTTGAGTATTTGCTGTGATTAATATAAATATTCTAAAATATTAATGTTGTAACCAGTGATAATAATGTTACACTCACATTTACACAAAGCTTCACTGCATCGAAACATCTCAAAGTGATTCAGACGATGAAACGCCTTTGAAGTGCAGTCACAATTGTTATGTAACCTAATGAGGATAGGATCCCACTTCAGTAATAAATTCTTGCTCCCATGTGCTGAGTGAAGCCAAAGATCAGTAATTCTAAAGGAGATTACATGCTGCCTCGGGACCTAGTTGGCAGTCGTTGAATCGTGATGCTGAAGTGAAGTTGAATGTTTATCAAGGAATTGTGATGGATGAGTGGCTAATGTATTGACATTTCAATCTTGCTTGCAGACAATCCTTATTCTGTCCTTCCCAGATCCTTCCTACCTAACCCTAACCATAATCCTAATTGTAACCTTACTCCTATTTTAGCCATAACCCTAAACCTAACCTTAATCCCCATCACAGCCCTAACTTGTATCTTAACCCGACCTTGAATTATAACTTATATCCTAACCCTAACCTGAATCCTGGCCCCAACCCAAATCCTAACCCTAATCCCCATCCAAATCCTAACACTACTCCTAATTCCCATTCTAACCCTAACCCTAATCCTAACCCTCATTTTAGCCCCAACCATAATCCTAACACCCATCCTAGCCATAATTCTAACCTGAGCCCTAACCCACATCCTAGGCCTAAATCTAATTGAGACCTCCACCCCAATCCTAGCCCTAACCTTAATCCTATGCCTAATTCTATTCCGAACATTAATCCTAACTCTAACCCTCATCCTATAGTTAACCCTCATCCTAACTCTGAACCTCATCCTAACCCTACCCTCATCCCAACCCTAACCTTAATCATAATCCTGACCTTAAAGCCTAGCCCTATGCCTCCTATTTTTAACCCCCTCTCAGTGACTCAAATATCTAAAGTCCCTCCCACCATTTCTGCACTCAACTTTCCTCTAGCCTTGCTTGTTTCCCATGCTTAGAGTTTTCCCTTTCTCCTGGGGGAAAGGACCCCAGGAGGCACTCATTGTTGCCTCACCATAAGGAAGCCATTCCATCCTATTTCCTCACTGACCTTCCCACCCTGGGCAGCTCACCACCTTCTCCAGGGTAACTCAGGACGGGAACAAATGCTGGCTCAGCCAACCAAGCCCATACCCTGTGATCCAAGCCATTTATCCTCTGAGGATCTCACTGTGTTCCAGCCCTCTCCATATCTTACTCAGACTTATTGTTCTGAACATTGCTCAAGTACAATGCCAACTTTTTCTCAATGAGGTACTTTCACTGTTTGCTGCCTTGTACTGGATGGCTTCATATCCACAGAAATTTCCAACTCCAGCTCAATTAATTGTAGTCTTTCTCCTCAGAATTCACTGCTCTTCAGTCCTCTCTTAATCACACGGAGAGGGAGAGGAAGGGAGGTTAGTTCCAAACCTACATGCACACTATCCACTTGAACTTGCCAACTCTCATGACCTCCTTACTACTATTCAGGGATAAAAGACTTCTTTATCCTCACACGTGTATAAAGACCCTCTTCTTTATACACCCAGAAATAAAACCCTTGCCCCTGTTCATCTTCTCAAATATCCAGCTGAACAATCTGTGGCCTCCTTTTCACGACATTTCTGTAGGTCATGGCCAGTTCCAACTACACCCTCACCAATACCTTTGATGAACTGGTCCCATTAACAGGTTAACTCTTGCTTACATTGGCCCTTTACCCAGCATGCCACTTGTCTCCATTCTCTGATGTCCAAGGAAAGCAGAATTGAAACAAGAAGTCAAACAAATGTTTAGCCAAGGCCTGCCACATCCCATTAGAGTGTACAAAACTCTCGTGAGTCATGCACTCATCCACAAAATTTGTTCAGTATATTCCAGAACCATCTTGAAAAGCTGAATTACGCCTTGATTTTCTTTCTGTACTGAAAGCCCTCTGCTTAAAGCCCTCCATCCCACCTCCAGCAAGATATCCAAAAGTGTTTTGAGTTTCTTTATCTACACAACTGAAATTATCCAATCGGTTACCTCAGTTACTTTCCTCCCGTCAACTAGTCCACCTGTCAAACATCCTTCACATTCCCTGTGTTCCAGCCCTGAATTTGATTCCTGATTTCCCTCATGATCCTTGAACCTATCTTGCCTTGATTAGACCACCCCTTTTCCTATTAACCTGCTATCCTGTGACGGAAGATTGTTCTTTTTCTCAGGTGATGCTGCTCGGTCCTTTAGATTTGCTATCATCAGCTCTTCTCCATAAATACAACATATAAGCATCAAAAATAGGAACAGGAATAGGCCATTCAATTTGATCATGGCTGGTCATCAAACTCATTACCCTGTTCCCTCTTTCTCCCATACCCTTTGATCCCTTCAATGTTTTGACCTCAACCTCTTTCTGTAGCAAAGGATTCCACAGGTTCACCACTCTCTGGGGGAGGAATTTCCCCTCATCTCAGTCCAAAATGGCCTGCTGTACATCCTTAGCCAGTGACCCATGGTTCTGGGCTCCCTGGTCATTGGGAACATCTTTTCTGTATTTACCCTATCTAGTCCTGTTAGAATTTTACAGGTTTCTCTGTGATCTCCCCTCATTCTTCGAAACTCTAGTGAATATAATTGTAACTAATCCAGTCTCTCATCAAATGTCAGGCCGACCATCCAAGGGCTCAGTCTAGTAAACCTTCGCTGCACTCCCTTCATCGCCAGAACATCCTTCCTCTGATAAGGAGATTAAAACTGGGGTCCATAGTATTCCAACCATGCTCTCACCGAGGCCCTGTGCAATTGCAGCAAGATATCCCTATTCTTGTTTTAAAATCCACTCAGTACCATTTGCCTTCTTCACTGCCTGCTGCACCTTCATCCTTACCTTCACAACTGGGGTACAAGGTCTCATTGCACCACCTCCTTTCCCAATCAATGTCCGTGCAGATAACAACCCCTGGTTTTTGTGTTCGTGAAAACGACCAGCTCATTTCCAAACCTTCTTTTTCTCTCCACGATGGGAAGGAAGTTGTGAAACTTGAAAGGGTTCAGAAAAGATTTACAAGGATGTTGCTGGGATTAGAGGGTTTGAGCAACAGGGAGAAGCTGAACAGGCTGGGGATGTTTTCTCTGGAGCATCGGAGGCTGAGGGGTGACCTTATAGAGGTTTATAAAATCACAAGGGGCATGAATAGGGTAAATAGACATGGTTTTTTTCCCTGGGGTGGGGAGTCCAGAACTAGAGGGCATAGGTTTAAGGTGAGAGGGGAAAGATATAAAAGGGACCTAAGGGGCAATGTTTTTGCACAGAGGGTGGTACGTGTATGGAATGAGCTGCCAGGGGAAGTGTGGAGGCTGATATAATTACAACATTTAAAAGGCACCTGGATGGGTATATGAATAGGAAGGGTTTGGAGGGATATGGTCGAAATGCTGGCAAATGGAACTAGATTAGGTTAGAATATCTGTCGGCATGGACGAGTTGGACCAAAGGATCTGTTTCCGTGCTGTACGTCGCTGGGACTCTGTGACTCTCCAAAGTTCTTGAACTTGTTGTCACTGATGGCACCCAAATCTGCCTCACCGTTGCTGAATTACCAGGCTGCTGATGCAACATCTAAGACTGGATATGCGGAAATTCCTTCCAATTAAATAATACTGAAGCCATTTGGCCCTTGTTTTGATAAATTATATTCCCCATCCATCAACTCAATCCCTTTCCTTAGCATCTGTCTGATGCTGGAAACAAGGGAACGAGATTTTAGGTAATGCATGTAGGTGTTTCGTTTGAGAGTAAAGATGCAGACATCAGCCACGACAAGTGTATTTGTTTGCATTCTTTTAAAAGAAAGAATGTCTCTCATCTTGTACGAAATGCAGTTGAAAGGAACAGGGGAGGTAACAAGCTGGTTCAAGTATAAACCTCATCAGTATGTAAATGTATTCTAATTCAGTAAACAATTAGGTAGTTATTCAGTACAGGACACATATAATGATTTTTTCTGTTATACAGATAATAGCACCCTTGAGTGTGAAAGAAGACCACCAATTCTGGATGACAAGCAGATCATCAAACTCTTTGGTAATTAAAACTCTCCCCAAAAACCCGCCTTTCCAGCACAGATTGAATTACGAAATGCTGGCAGATAAAGTTCAAGAGATTAAACGTTTATGTTTAAGGTTTTAATCAGTAACAACACGTAATCAAGACAATGCATTAATGTGTTATCCCAAGCCAAAGACGCTGTTTACATTACTGATTCGAGCTCTGTAATTCAGAGATCAAAATGTCAGCCTATTTTCTCAGCTAAGAATGAAAAGAATGAAACTTTGTTGAGGATTACGTGTGCCCTGATTCACATTCATGATGTAAGGTTTTAAGAGCCAGAGCTTGTCACTCCTTGTTGAGAATCCAAAGCTTCCACATTCCTACGACGTGAAAGGAGACCATTCTGCCCATTTAAAGAACTATCCAATTACACACACCCACACGCACCCACACACAGGAGCTGGGGACATGAAATCTACGCTGGCACCTCATCATCCCGGTTTCCAAATCCATTTGAATCAAGTAGTACCTGGTCTACAATAACTGCTCACTGATGTCCAGACTGAAGGTGCATTTCTCCAGGGTCACACAGCTCCTGACCTCACTACAGCCTTGGCCCAAACATAGCCAAGAGGGCTGAACTCCAGAGGTGAGATGAGCGCCGCTGACATCAAAGTACCAGAGCCCCTAGCAATACTGAAGACATTAGAAATGAGGGAAAATCAAAAGTGCAGTGGAATATTCTCCACTTACCTGGATGAGTGCAGTTCCAACAATACTCAAGAAACTCAATAGTTTCCCGGACAAAGCAGTCCATGTTTTTCACATCAACATCCACCACCTTCAGTATTCACTCCCTCCACCACTGATGCTCTGTAACAGCTGTGTGCACTATCTACAAGATGCACCAACCCTTCTTCAAAAACATCTTCCAAAACCTGATCTCTACCCCCTGGAGGACCAAAGGGAGCAGATGCATAGGAGTGCCATCACTTGTAAGTTCCCCTCCCAGTAGCCATACTCAATCCCGTCATGTAACTATATTGGATTTCCTCCACTGTCATTAGGTCAAATCATGGAGTTCTCTCTCTAAGTGACATCATGAACATGCCTAGCCCCTATGGACTGCAGTGGCTGAAAAAGGCCACTCACCATCACCTTCACCAGGGCAACTAGGAATGGGCAATCAATACTGACTTTGCCAGTGATGCCCATGGCCCATGAATGCATCTTTAAAACAAAGACCTTTCTGAAGGGAAGGTGCTGGGCATAGTGATAATGCCACTGGGCTAGTAATTTTGAACCCCAGGTTCAAGTTCTGAGGAAAATGAATTTGAAACCGTCCATGACAGATAGTGAAATTTTAAATCAATAAAAATTAAGAAAGGTTGCATGTAACCACAGTCAGTTGTCAGAAAAGCCCATCTGGTTTAGTAATGTCCTTCAGGGAAGGAAATCTGTCATCATCACTTGATCTGGCCTACATATGACTCAAGAAGTGTGCCTCTTGGCAATTAAGGATTGGCAATACATGTTAGCCAAGACAGTGATACTCATATCCTGTGAATGAATAATTTTACAAGACAATAAACCTCATTCTGTGCTTTCATGAGATGTATAAGTGATGTTGGGCCTGTCATAATGTTACATAAGCAAGTCAGCGCAACATAATGGCTCAACTGAGTAAAATTTACATTTTTTAATATTTATTTTATAACAAGTAGAATGAAACATTTTGAGAAACAAAGAAAGAGATGGAATCAGAAAAGCTCGTTCAGCCTTTCAAATACACTCCTCCTACAAATTGGATGGATTTGATGCAATGAAGGAAGGAACTCTTTTATATCTATTTAATTCGAAGAGATGGTTCTGTACAACTCCGGTCACCCACTTTTAATCAATTTCATGGCTCAACCTTCTCACAATTGACAACTCTCTTGATCTCCCCTGGATCCAAATGGCACAACCATCACATCCTGAATTTTCTCATCTTTGCAGATCCATGACCCCACTGAGTGGCAGAGTAGGTTCAAATGGGTAAAAGCAAAGGACTCACCTTCGTCCCCCTCCGTCCACGCATCAATGAATTTAATACACGCCGTGACATCGAACAATTCTTCCGTCGCCTCCGCCTCCGAGCTTACTTTCATAATCAGGACTCCCGCCCACCTTCCGAGGACCCCTTCGCCCACCTCCAACACACTGCATCCACCTGGACACCCCGCGCTGGCCTATTACCTGCCCTCGACCTCTTCATTTCCAACTGCCGCCGGGACATTAACCGCCTCAACCTGTCGACCCCCCTCCCCCACTCCAACCTCTCACCCTCACAACGCGCAGCCCTCCAATCCCTCTGCTCCAAACCTGACCTCACCATCAAGCCAGCGGACAAAGGGGGCGCAGTGGTAGTCTGGCGCACTGACCTCTACATCGCTGAAGCCAAACGCCAACTCGAGGACACCTCTTCCTACCGCCCCCTTGACCATGACCCCACCCCCCATCACCAAACCATCATCTCCCAGACCATACAGAACCTCATCACCTCAGGAGATCTCCCACCCACAGCATC